>NC_048287.1:11512826-11828243 GCF_009762535.1 Notolabrus celidotus | reverse complement strand
GGAATCGTTCACTTTCCATTTCTCTATAATTGTTCTGAAATTTTCCAGCAAGGTATTTTTGTGCAGTCATTTTTAGTTTTTTGACAAGCTACTGCAATAAAGTGTGCAGTGGTTTTATTTGAGTTACAACACACCTTAAAAATAAAAAAGGATTACTTTGTTTACAAAAAATTATAAGATAAAAATATATATTGCAACTGTCCATATCTGAGAATTGAAATAAAATAATAGTGATTTCAATTTTCAGTTCAATCCAGTTTTCTTGAAAATCGTTAGAGAAATGTTAGTGAATCGTATGGTCGACCAAAAATCGGGATTCGCATCGAACCGTGGGTTGAGTGTATCGTTACATCCCTACCAATGAGCACTTCATCCTGATTGGTTGAAACCCCTTGACAACAGTTAGTTATTCTGAATAAATACCGCAATACTAGCGACAACCAGATCAGACACACCATATCAAATCTATTTGTTGAGAGGGGTTATGGCACATCTAGTGCATTGTTTATAATTTCACCTCTTTCTTTTGATAGTGTGGAAAAAAACGTTACTTTCCGATACCACTGATTGACAACATGGAGGCTATTTTTAATACTACTTTCAAGTTATTAGGGGATCCAAATACTATAGATTGTTGATGGGTAACTAATCACCAGCAGAGAAAAGAAGACAAGTGAGAAACAGCGAAGGATATTAACAAACACAATGACTTGAGCAAATAAGACATCGACCAAATTGAAGAAAACAGATCTTATGTAACCTCAAACAGCAACAAGGCATGGGCTTTGACCGTGTTGCAGGACTGGTTGAGGGAGAAGGTAATGGTGACAGAAAAGATAAGGGGGAAGAAGACCTTATACAGGTGTTCATGTTATTTTGTGCATCTTTTAAGAATGCCAATGGACAACGTGTACAATGTTAAGTGTAATGTTAATTCGACCTGTAAGTCGGCTGGTAGGAATAGTGTTACCACAGAAGCTCTACCAACTGTCAAAACTGAGGGGCTATTTATCTTTTAGCTGTATAAATAAATCAGTTCTAAATTAGGAAAATCATCTGTAGATGAATACTTAGCATCAACTGGTAGCTGGGTAAAGAATAGTTATTTGGTTATGCAAAAGAGAATATTGACAGGGTGAGACTAGAGCAGAGAGGTCTCGACTTACATCTTAGATGCTGATTGCATCGCTCCAAAGATTGTACTGAAATCAAAACAGAAGATCAAAATCTTAACTGCATATGTCAAAAATGTGGTAATAGCAATGCAACACCATTTGTGTTGCATTTATTTTTAAAATGTTTTGCTGTTAGAAATAACTGTAAGAGTAGGTAATACAAACATTTGTTATTGTCAACAGAGTTCAAAGAAACATTGATCCATCTTTGCCCGCAACCCACTCCCTGATGCAAACTACTTGGAGAACTGCTTTTCTCTCAGGGAGTAGACGTGTTTCAAGTTCAGCTTTTTGTAGCCAAGACAGAAATTCTAAGGATGACTCATAGTGAGACCATTTCGAAGGCAATAAACACTTTGTATGAACTCTTGACTGTAATTCCGGGGGTTATTCTGAATGCAACAGAGATGCTGTGATCCACCATTAGTCAAAACTGCTCAAGTCTTCACTGCAGGTGCCGACTCTCCATTTGAGCCATTCTGACATCCGTCTGTGTCCATACAGGCCCATTTACAGAGAACATTACAGGCTTAAACATCACGCTGCTCAGCCTTCAACCTTCCCCCTTCCCCCAAATGGCAGTATGCTTGACTTTTAGTGCAATTGAAGAGTAAAATATTACAGAAAGAAAACTGAGCTGCAGTACATGCAGGAATTTACATATAGTATTGTTGGCAAAGAAACATCTCATGCAGGTTTCTATCCAAAGAAATACTGTTTAGCCTGCTGGATGCACACCAACAGTATTTATTTATGCAAACTTTAACTAAGGTGAGAGATGAGTTTGTTAAAACACAGGTGCATATAAACAAATTAGAGTATCTAAAAAAAAGTCAATATTTTCCAACCGGTATTTTAGAAAGAGAACATTTGATGTGCTCTTGATTTTTTGCAATTAAACAAAAATGTTTCAAACACGGATAATTATGGCAGTCATGGGAAGACTGCTTACTTTACAGTTACAGAAGACGACACCCTCCAGGAGGGTAATCCACGGCAGGTCATTGCTGAAAAAGCTGACTTTTTGCAGAGTGCTATATCAAAGAATATTAATGGAAAGTTGACCGGAAGGGAGAAGTGTGGTAGGCAACAGGGATGACTGCAGCTATGAGAAGATTGTTCAGATTGCTTCAAAAGGAGTAGACTGAGGCTGATGTCAGAGTTTCAACAGACACCACGCACGGACGACTTAGGGAAAGAGGCTTCAACTGTTGTATTCATAATATCAAGACACTACTGAACCTGAGACAACGTCAGAGGAGTTTTACCTGGGCTAAGGAGAAAAATAACTGGACTGTTGCTCAGTGGTCCAAAAATCCTCTTTTCAGATTAATGTAAGTTTTGCATTTGATTTTGGAATCAAGGTCTGGAGGAAGAGTTGAGAGGGACAGAATTCAAGGTGTCTGAAGTCCAGTGTAAGTTTCTGCAGTCTCTGAAGGTTTGGGGTGACATGTCATCTACTGGTTTTTGGTCTACTCTGTTTTATCAAGTTCAACGTCAACACAGCGTCTACCAGGAGATTTCAGAGCACTTAGTAATTCCATCTGCTAAAGAGTTTTATGGAGATACTGATTTCCTTTTCCAGCAGGACTCTGCACATGCCAACAGCGCCAAAACTACCATCAAATGATTTTCTGACAGTGATGTTACTCTGCTTGTTTGGTCAGTAAGACTTCACAGGCTGATCACTCCCATGCCATGTCACATTGCAAATACCTGATTAAAACAAAATGAAAATGTTGATACATGAAAGATTTAAAAAAAACACAAGCAGTAGATAAAACAGACACAACATTCAAACTAGTTTGATATAAATATAAGAAGAAGAAAAAAATATCAGATAGCAGTACTGAAAAAAAAAAAGGTTGACATCAATAAAGCCAAGCTAAAAAGACATCTTGTATTTTCTTTTAGTTCTGTTGTTCAAAGAGCCGGGGAGAGGCAAGTTTCCTCACTAGCATTCTTGTGTGACACTTCACAAACTCTCAAAGAAAGGCAGGGGAAAATCCAAGAGTTGAAGTGAGGGCACCAATGACAGGCAGTGAGTGATATATGAAGGTGCTGAATTATGTAAGGCCTTGCAGATGAGTATAAGGACTTTAAAATAAATTCTAAAAGAAACAAGTAGCCAGTGAAGTGATGTGAGCAGAGTGGAAGTGTGATCTCTACATGTTGGTTAAACCTAGCAGCAGCAGTTTAAATCAACTGTAATCTTTAAAAGATTTTTTGATCAGTACAGAGGTTCGCAATAATAATAGGAGTATGTTATATTTGTGATTCTTTTTGATCCTTTACTTTGCGTTAGGAAGCCATTTCGTTCAGTACTATTTTCAGACAGAAGACATTCATGGTCCTCCACCTGCAGCATGCTGATCAGTTGATCTGTAATGCATGAGTCAACTTGATTTTGGCCAAGTACATTGACCGTTGTACTGTGAATTTTTGATATTAGTTTGAGAGCATTTTGGATGACACAGTAATAGCTGTAGCGTTTTTTTATTTCAGTTTGGTCTTACCCCACATGAGCTAACACAGTGTATTTGATAGGGTAAACATACCATCAGCTATGTCATTATGCAAAAATGATAATTTAAAAAAGTGAAAACTTACTCTGTGAACATGCTTCTTTTGGTTTTCCCTTTTAACTTCTGAAAGTAAATGATAGTGCACAAAACAGTTGAGTCAGTAAAGCAGGAAACTCCAGAATGATGCAGACTGCAGCTGTATGTGAGCTGCTGGTATCCTCTGTTTCAGAAAAGTACTGATGTACTGTTATCAAGTCCTACTCGGGACAGCTGAAGCTATCTGAATTTGTGGGAATGGGCTCACAGTTTACACACCTAAACCGCCATCATGGGATCTCTAGTTTGCACAGAAGTTACTCCACTCTCTATTTTAGTCTGAGTCTCATTCTTCCTCTCAGTCCTCTTGTATCCACAGAAAGTGGTGTGCCATCATTGCTGTCAAATTCACACATTTAAAAGTTTGGTTGTACTTTCGTTTCTTTCTAAGCTTGCAGATCCCAACAGCTGAATGTTTGAATTAGAGTTTCTTAAAGTCAGCTAAGTTACTTGGCAAAATTGACCATGTCTACAGCAGTTAAAGCTTAGCTTCTGCATCAGCTATCTGGCCAGTTACTCAACAAAGTGGCCAAGCTGACCACAATAGTGATACACTTACTATTGGCAAGTACCTCAACAACAAAAAAGAAAATTAAATAAAAAAAACCAGACATATCCATTTTAAAATGCATGCACTTAAAAAAAAAAAAAAAAAAAACATCAAATGAAAATGGAGTCTAAAAGGTGCAGCATGAAAAAACTTTGATAAGGGTTAAAAGTTAACAGTTTGTGATTTTGAGCCGAAATACACAACCTTTTAAACTAATAACATGATCAAATGAAGCCATTAGGATCACTGACATGTATTTCACTCAGAAAATGCCATTAATGTCTCTGCAAAACCAAAAGGTATCAGCCTAATTCACAAACCAGAAACAAAAAATGAAAATGATTTTAACTAATTCCTGAAGAGAACTTTGTTCAAATCTAACCTTGGAGTTTAAGTGTTTTCAAAAGAATTTCTGGGCTGAATCGAGTCCTCGGAACTTTGTAAGTGATCTTTGCCTGTCATCATTTAGCTAACCAATATAATCTTTAATAGACTTGTTTGACCATTATTTACCAGGAGTTAAGGACAGAGGTAAAAAACATGTGCTTGTGCTGCAGAGTTGTACTGAAACGTGGTCTTCTATGTAATTTTAGGACCATTCTGTGTGATATAATTGACAGAAAGTAACAGCATCAAGAGTCAAACAAGGTAATGGGATGTTTTTCAGCTGCATGGAAAGTGGTTGCTAATTTTCTTTAACATTTAAACCTGCACCAGTTTTTTTCCCTAAACTTAATCAAACAGCTTAACTGCATACATTCCCTCAGGCTTGTTGTTGCAGGAACAATCTTGCAAAATATGTTGGCAGTAATATATCTTTGTCATTGAATGAAATACCAGGATTGAATTCAAGGATTGTTGCACTTGGTAGGTGGGTTGGTATTGCTCATAATATGGCAGACTCTAAATCCTTTTGGGTAACGTAGAACTAACAGCAGTATTTTCTATAACAGCATCCCACCATCAAATATCAGAGACGACTTCTACACAAAATGCTTTCACCAAGGTGAAAAAAGTTTTCTGGAAGCCTTCTTTGCAAAAGAGTATGTATGTAGACAATAGGCAAGTGAAGTGAGTCTTTATGAATAAAATGGCCTTGTCTGAAGCAGCGGAGGCTGACATATTCAACTAAGAAATTTAACCTGAAAGTGGAGCATAAAGGATCAATGAGTCAGAAAAAAGCATAAAGCTTCACACAAGAGACCATAACATCTAAACTAAATGATACTCTTATAAGTGTGATGATATCATGCTCTTGAAGATGGCCAAACTGACTACAATGATATTGATTGATGTTGCCTATTTTTAGGCTGCAATATGTAAGACGATATACTAAATGTCACAATTTATTTCAGCAAACCTCAACCTAGATTTAACCAAATCAAATAAGACAGCACAAATGCTTCTATTAAGATCCACCAAATTCTATGTTTCATAATCAAGTGAGCTGAATCCGAAACACTGATGCAACCAGTATACAAGTATAGAATGCAGGGAAAGATGTTCAATAATGTTTTAGTATTTTACCCAGAAGTTGGTGCTTGGAATAGTAAGTAGCCACCTTTCTATGTAAAGCAGGCTAAATGAATAGCAAGGCGTACAAGGCTAGCAGTGCCACTTTTAACAGCTATACCTCCTCATTAGGTTATCTAATGAGGGGATCATTCTGTGCCATCTCTCTACATGGGCTATTATCTACTGATCTAGTGTTTAAATGGTTGAGGTGTGACATTTGGTGTATCTTGCCAAGGTGACATCATAGTGTCTGTAGTGTGAGTTAGTAACTTCTTGTCGTCTTTTTATTGAAGCAGCTGGAAAATAGCACACTGTTTCTACTGGGGGTGATGTGGAGGAGAAGGCTGACTGTTTTGTTGGAGGGATCATAGCTTATTGGTTTGCATTTGTCAGGCCGATTAACAATGTTTAATTCAGTAACCCACCACCATGTCGCTTTTAAGTAATCTTGCACATTCCTAAATCACGAGAGATGAGAAGATAGCATGTACAAAATGTCTGCCAACAGAATACAGTCAGAATGAGTGTATACATCACTGTTGAGAAAAAAACAAAAACCAATGCACCACCCCCTTTTTTTCTGACTAAAATCTCAATCGCATTGTCAGTTTCATTCTGATCAAATTGTTTAAATGAGTAAATTTTACTCAGAGTGGGACATTTTTTCCAGTTCCAATCTGATAAGCAGTGGTCATGTATACCCAATTCAAAATAATAAAAAAAGAGATTTATCATTATTCACTGTTAAAGCACTTTACAATTATTGCTTTGAAAAGTCCCCACCATGTTGTCACTGCAGTGTCTTTTTGCTGACTGCTCTTCCAGTTACTGCTCAAGTTACGAGGATTAATGGTCACGAGACAGCTGGGCCTCTTTTGGCAAAGGGTACGACACATAAAATAACAACTGATGCATTTAATTAAAACTATACAAATCGCTATCGATAAATTATGCACGGCTCATGTCAGCATATTAAAGAGGAGAGAGAACCCTCGTTTTCACTGTTGGTGTTTCAAAGGTTAACAGATGTTTTGAGTCTTCTTACTTGTACTTTCACAGCACAGATGGACTGCAAAGTGTGCATAGCTAGCTGCTAAAATTATTAGTTAAACAGACAGAAGGAAATATGCACGGAAATATGTCGGCAGCATTATGTATATAAATGTGGGACTCTGCTTTTTTTGGATTGTGCTGCTGCTTTGCAATTTATGAGATGCTGTTTAAAGCACAGGTCTCTATTGTTAACATAGGTAATGCTTTTTAGCTGCTCTCTTCTAAAAGGAAAAATGATGACTCTTAATGTACCCTTTCTTTGAAAAGAAGAAGAAAAATGAAATAAGTGCTGAGGAGAGAGTTTACAGGAGGTCAGAGACTTCTCATACATACAGAAATAAGAGCAGCATTTATTTGCTTCACTGCTTTGTTGCTAATTAAGTACTAGATATTAAAACTGTATATCCTTTAATATGTGACTGCAGCCCCTTCAGTTACACATGTCAAACAGTTCTCTCCATACGCCTCGCCATCTTTTTCTCATCTTTGCTTCTCTTCAGCCAACAGACAAGTTCAGCAAGGGGAGGCCTTGTTGCCAGGCAACAGCCCAGAGTGTATGATTAAAACTTTGATTTCCAATCTATCACCTGAGAGACTGATGTGGCTCCTTCCCTCTGATGCTCTGCAGAGCAGCTGGGATGGACTCATGCACAGCAGTTCCACACATGCCAAATGAATCTTTACTGTGAAATGACACATTTGGTTCACATGGAGTCGGGCTACCTCATCTCCAACCAACTACGTATGCAGCTACACTCTCAGAATGTAATTTCGGACCGTAACCCAAACTTGTGCTAACCTAACTTGGTTCATTTGGGGATTTTTGGTGAAATTTGTCTCCTCCTCTTGCAAGCACGGTGACAACATTTGCCGTCATTCTGCCGCTTTGGTCTTTTGCCCACTCGTGCCATAACTTCAGAGAAACGTTAGCGCAGTTAGGGTACAAGACAGATGAAAAGGATGTACAAAAACCTCATTCATGTCTGCTTTGGTGAATGACAACAGCCGCACAGATCAAGGTGTTACTGCCAGGTTTCATCATTGTGATTGATTCTAATTTGACTGAGATGCTTTTAGGTTCTGGGAGACTATTTGAAGGAGGAATGGGAGGAATAGGCCATAGAAGTGTGTGTGTGTGTGTGTGTGTGTGTGTGTGTGTGTGTGTGTGTGTGTGTGTGTGTGTGTGTGTGTGTGTGTGTGTGTGTGTGTGTGTGTGAATGAGTGTCTTCGAGAGTGTGTGTCAGATTCAGGTGAAGAGCTTTGGCCCCAGGTAGCATTGTGATACATGAATAACCTATTTATCCCTGGCAAGAGATGTCTGTACATGAAAAAAGGCAAGGTGTGTGTGTGCGTGTGTGTGTGTGTGTGTGTGTGTGAGTGAGTGAGTGAGTGAGTGAGTGAGTGAGTGAGTGAGTGAGTGAGTGAGTGAGTGAGTGAGTGAGTGAGTGAGTGAGTGAGTGAGTGTGTGTGTGTGTGTGTGTGTGTGTGTGTGTGTGTGTGTGTGTGTCTGGAATCCATGGCATCCCAATAGGTGGGGAATCTAATCTAGAGGCCAAAGATGATAAGATGGTGGCAGTGATGAGATGAGGCTCAGATGAGATGTTGAACTAAGAGGAGGGGAAAAGGGGGGACAAGTGGAGAGGGGAAATGGAAGGCAGGGATGTGACAGGCATTTTGTGGCTGCAGGAGACAGGCTGAAAAACATATAGGTGGTCTGAGATTGAAGGGTAGACCTGACAATAGCGACCACATTAAAGGAGAAAACGGCAAAGGAGAAGTGGAGGAGGTGTGAAGAGTGTTGACAAAAAGAAGCATCTGTCAGTATGATGCTTGAACCACAGCCTTGAAGAACAGGTGGAAGCTCTGGCACCAGAAACAGCCAAGAAAACAGCTGTTGTCAATGTTACAACAGCATGACATTTAGCTAGGTAATATATGCCAGTGAGTACTGAACAAAAACAAGTCAGTACAAAAGAAATACCGGAGAAGTAAAGCATTTACCCACTGAAGCCAACCTGTAAAATTTGAAGCAGTGTCCTGACAATCTGCACCTTCATAGCTACATGGTTAAAGACTTCTCCAAACTGAGATGATCAGGCACTGACAGCTTCATCAAACACATGATTGGTGTGGCTAAAAATTGAAGTATGGAGTCACAAACAACTTAACTACTGACTTTGCTTTTAGGTAAATGCTTCATGTATGCTAGAAGAAACTACAGTTGCAATACTATCATCAAACCTTTAATGCTACCAGTTTCACACAACTATAGCCCAGTTCATACTTGTGCATTGTCCCTATGCTGTAGTTGCTGATGAGGTTGTGAGCCTTACGTACTTGTACATCCATGTGCGTCACTCTTCAGTACTTCGCCAAAACACTTGTATGCAGTGATTTCTATGCTTGCCAGATCGCCTGTTTCATGTCCCGCTGCATTTTCTGCTTGCTTGTCCACAGCGAGCTATGGTGACTCAGAGTGTACCATGTTAAAATGGAGCTGATAAATGTTGTTGTTGATCATACAGCAGCTGCTACAAAGAGGAATAGAAAGAAGACGTCAGAGCAGATCAAACATACGACTGATGTACGGCAATTTTGGAAGTGTTTGTGTCATTTCAACACATAGTTACATTTTGAAGAGGCTATGTGTGTAGGCTTGGCTTCTGCGTTGAAACAGGGATGATGCAAATCTATGGTCTAGGCTACGATATCGATTCACCACATAAGTATCAACCAGGTTTAACGCTAACTATAAGTCATTGCTGCGTTGTCACCAGGTTAGGCTTTATGATGGTGGTAGACAGTAGAAGTCAAAATAGCTATGAATTCAATAAGTTTTCAGTTAAGACTCAAGCAGTATTCCTGCAACAGCCAGGAGTCAACCATAAGTGACGGTCACACCTTAGATAGTTACTCTTCACACGCCTTGGTAAGGTAGCTTTTTTGTTTTATTTTGCTAGGTTTGCTTTATGTTTGCAGTAAAAGGTATCTCTATTCAAGCCAGTCTAGGGTTGGGGTGGGTTACATAACCATTACCAAACAAAGTAACTTCAAAAACACATTGCACACTTAACATTATCAACCACCTATACTCCATGACTTAACCAATGGAGGTGATAAAAGACAGAGTGAAGTGTAGCAAGTCGAGGGCCCACTACACACTATGGTGAAAGCATGGGTCAATACATTTCCAACATCCCAAATAAAGAAGTCCAATGATGCTCAGTCAGGAATCCCTGAATAAGTTTGTTTAGGAAAAGTAAGACTTTAACCAAGAGGCAATCATTGCCTATCCTGGTCTAAAGATGCTAGGAGATATATGCCTCTGGGAACAGATGCCATTTTCAGTTTGGCAGTAAATACTTTCTTTTTTGTGTCATATTTGCGTCTGCATTGGAATCACCATCATTTTTTGTCCATTACAACCACATATTCATCTGTTTCAAGTAGGTCTTAGCTCAACAGTAGAATGTAAGTTACACAGAGGCTTTACTCTGGCTTACTTCAGTTGTATGAGCCTAAAAAAGAAGCCGATTTTCTCAATATTACCTACAATTTACGGGTCTTAGGATTTCTGAAATAACTTCATAACAACTGTGTAAAAATGTAATGTGCAGGTTTTGTCAGGGCAACTTTCCAAATGGTTGTTTTCTAAATGGAGGTTAGATCGTTTCTTTTCTGCCTTCTCAGGAAATCTAATCACTGATTCGCTTTTATATCACAGCAGTGGGCAGGTATGTCCCTCAAGTCCGAATTCTGGATTTGGAAAATGTTGTTAGCTGCACAAATCAAGAAACTAGAACACGTCCCATGTTGGAAAAACCCAGACTTCCATTTACAGACACTACATTTTATGCAACAGGCAAAATGAACCAGACTGATGGACCAATAGAAACAGCAGTTGTCTGATAACACCAGACCAGTTCACATGGTCACAGCATCAACTTGGAAGGCTCCACAAAGTTAACCAAGAGACAATTAAATACATCTCAAGCTGGGGAACATCACAGCAGTTAACATTTCCACACAGTTTTGCACTTTCATTTATAATTTGAAACATTTCTGGGGTAATAATTCTGTCTTGGGTAAGTTTGTGCATTTTACTACATTGCCAGTGTTTGTAAGGAATTATTTGTTGCTGATTTTCCCACCTAAGACACAGTTGGAGATTAATTTAGAGGTGCTGCAAAATACAGAGTTACTGATCTCTGTTTAACTTGTTGGGATATTTTGTATGTGAAATGGTGAATGGCATGTACTTATATAACACCTTTATAGTCTTCAACTCAAAGCATTTCTCGCTATATGTCATGCTCAGACTTTGATACAATGACTGCAGTGGCTGCCATACAAAATGCCAGCCTTGGATCTAATCCCAACTTCAGATCTAAGCTGAGTCAGTCACACACACTTTCAACTCTTAGAAGTGGCTCTCAGAGAGATTTGGGGTTCATGGCTGGTTCAAAATGGAGACCGGGACAGCCGGTATTGAGAACCACTGATATCCTTTTTTTAAATTTTTTTCAAAGAGTATGCAGTTACTCAAATTGTATCAAGTCTTCACTACTTATTAGCCTGTTCGAATTTCAGTGCAATATGTTCCTCACCCTTTCCTAGTTTTATCTATTGCATGTGAAACAGCCGCACATGGTGGTGTCTGTTTTCTTCTGGTCTAACATGTGGTTAACATATTTTTGGTCAAAATCACATCACTGGGTAGCTTAGTTAGTTTTGGATTCAACTGGACTCAAACTTCAATTTCCTGGATAAAGGTTGTGCTTTTTTTAGACGCTCACCAGCCTCCATCCGAGGCAGACTTTAGACATTTTGGTACTACACTACTATCAGCAGTTTTCTGACTTCCTGATATCGCTTACAATCTGCTGTTATTTAGCTGAAAGCTAGATACGTGTAATGCAGATGTCAAGGGCATCTTGGGTGTCTTTATGGGCGCCTTGAGCCAAACTAAGGGACGATATTTGTAGCATTCGTGATACAACCTGTTGTAGGGATTGAAATCTTCTATTGAAGGCTGATTTGGTTGAGTGGTCCAGCATTGTTTCCACATTGCTTTCTCCTCGTATTTACTTAACATCTCTCTGTTGGTTGCCTTTGTCATCTGTGGAGGAGGAGACACACAGAACAGTTTGAGACAGGAGACAACATAGGCCTCAGGCATGTCTGTGGTTTAAACTCAGTGAGAGCGCTCCAGAGAGCAGGACAGGGAAGCCCTCCGCACCACAGGAAGCAGGAAGCCTCAAGGAGAGGAGTAAAGAGAGGAGGAGGAATGGCAGCAATTACTTTTTTATTGTGTGTTTTGGCTGCTGGGATCCGTCTGGACCCTGCTTGTGGGGACAGACACATACCTGCACTCATAAAGAGCCGTATGCAGACAAAGATAAAAGTAAAGCTCATTCCCACAAGTTCAAAAGCACATCCAAACACACAGGTATACATGGCAGGATGGTCATATGTTTAAAACTCACTAAGAGAGTTAGTCTAAAGGTTTTGTGTTAGCATTACATTACATATCAGTCATTCAACTTCACCTACAGGCTGAATCTGTGTGGGCTGCCCATGCCTTGTCTTATAACACCCTGCATGTTGCTACTTTAGAAAACAGGCACTTTATCTCAGAGCAGAAATACTTCATAATCTGTGTAACTTTGCTAGATGAAAAGTAAAACCTTTTCCAGTTTGTAGCAAAAGCAGTGTGTTGTTTTTCTCGGTGTGATTATCCACATAGCTCACTAGCACTTATTTCAAAAGACAAACCCCAGAGGCAAAAAAAAGCTCAGTTGGTTTGCGGTTTGAAAGAAAAGCTGAGAAATGACGAAACCGCCGATAAGAACACTGCTGTCCATTCAACCTTGCTGCAAAATCAGCCTACGTATTCTCACCACAGATGGTTGCTCTCAGAACATAATAGCAGGTTTTAATCTTTGACAATTTGATAATCAATGCTGCGTTTTGTTTGCTCATGATGTAATAATGCCTAATTAAACCAGTTAAGCTTGAGCTCAAATAATGAAACCTACTGCAGGACTAACGTCTTTTATAAATGGTGCTACATGAGGGGTTAAAATGTTTATCCAAGACAGTTTTAGAACTCAAGTGTTCACATTTCATCCAACTGTAATACATTCATCACTGTCTCCACAAAACAAGCTGCAGGTGCCCACACTGTAGGATCAGAAGAGTCAAAGGTAAAAGGTGTGGGTGTTCAGAAATATAGTTATTGATCATATTATAAAATGTTTTCTTTGCCTCAGTTTTGCATCTGTGGTCTTTGAAAGTGGTAGAAATATGTGACCACCATGTTGGGTTTAAAAGATTGCTTTATAATCTTCCTTTCTCACTCTCCTTTAACACATTATTTAAACTCCTACTGTGGCTGCTTGTTAAAAGACCAACCTTTGATTGTAGTTGCAGAAGTAATTTTTTCACTTTCGAGACAGAGACACTACTGCATCTGAAAAGTGTCTTCCTCAAGCTTGGTTGTGGTTTTTGAAGGAGATTAAGCTGCAGTCATTGGCCACTAGCTTTAATTACAATATCACAGAAGGGTGTCATGTAGCCTGACAATTATACAGTACAATGAAAAGCCTTGGAAATCAAAGCTGTTGGCTCATCAGGTTTAAGTGTTTTGTGAGGTGCTGTGAAGTATATAGACTGGAAGAGTAATGGTTTGCAATAATTACAGGAGGACAATAAAATACTGTGTGGATTAATTTTATGCCACTTCTAAACTGTGGCTTGAACTATTATTTGATACTCCTCTTTAGAGCTAAGGGCAAGGAAAAAACTAATCTAAACGCAACTTACACAACAAACTGAAACCACACGAACACAAAGCTTTTGGGAGCATGGTAAGCCAGACACAAAAAGAGAGGATAAAACAGGTTACTATCAACCTTTCTTTTTCTGATCTTTGAAGGTTGGCTAACATTTTCGTATTAAGTGTTGAGCCATGTGTAGAAGGAATAATATACTTTTCTGCTGCAGGAAAAAAACATCGTCCTGCCTTTGTGGCTACCCTCTCTGCAGACCAACAATTCCATTTAGTAAAAATAATTATGAAATGTCAAGTCTTGTCAAGTCAGTTTTATTTATAAAGCACCAAATCACAGCAGAAGTCATCCCAGGGCACGTTTCATATAGCTCAGGACTGGACTTTACTCTTTAAACATGCCTTAGGCATCAATGGGGTGGAATGAAGGGGTGTTCACTCACACTTGTGCCAACTTTGAGTGGGTGTGCTGCTGCTGCTTCATCCACTCTGGGTCTGCCTGGTGTGATTGAAGTGGAATGACGGATAGTTTGATTTTACAAATGTCTGAGAAGCTGAACAAAGCACTGGATCCAGCAGGCGTCACACCCTCTGGGATTGGTGTTGCGTGTTTATTCGACCAGCGCCCACAAAAAAAGCAGCTGGCTGGGAGCTTTTTCATTACAGAGAGTGTAGTTGATTGCATTTTCTCCAGTACTCTCTGAAGTGCCCAAAGGGAGCCGTAGTCATCGCCTCACAGCCGCACTAGATATTGCTGCAAGTCTCCATAAAAGCGTGTCAATTTGGGGACAGAAATTTTTTAAATCTAGAACAAATCATCTACTTTTTAGGACCCACTTGTGGTATAAAAACATGTTAACTCTGAAAATCTCTCCTGCCATAAGTCACACAATCACATGACAAACTACCATCTCTCAGTCATCTCTGAACTGGACTCAATCTGTCATCAACCGTCAGACAGAAGTGCCATTACGACAAAGAGAGACACAAGTGATCACAGTTGAAAGGCAGCTGAGAAATCAAATGTGTGGCTCTAGTGCTGTGGCTTTGGCCATGTGAGAGAAGTGTAAAACATTAAGCTGTCACTCTAAGTTACTGCACTTAATGGAAAATCAGCTAATCAGATGTAATATGCATCAGAGTGCAAATACAGAAGGAAAGAGTGGAGAGGACAGTTTGCTGCACAGTTTGGTTCCTTAGCTGGCGATTAAACGTTTGTAGTATTCCCACTGTGTGCAGAGACAGCAGCTTTAAGGTATGTTTTGTCATGTTGTAAATTTAGTCTTTAGCAAGGTTGGTATACATGGCAATGTCACAAGATGCTGAAAGTTTAGCTGCAAAAATTGAAAGTAGGAAGGCGTTCCGTTTGTCTGCATGGTAGAGAAATGCAAGAAAGTGTTTTCAAGCAGACATGAGACAGACCACCAAATAGCGTGCATCAACTTTTGGCTGGAAATACTGTTTTGACGACGCCCTGGGAGGAAGCGTAGGAAAAGAAAAGTTTGGATATGCAGATTTGGAGGCAGAAGCTGAGCAGAAAGGATGTAAAGTTAAGGTTTGTCCAGTAGAAACAGGATGTAGCAGGTTTATAGCACGATCAACTGTCTCATTATTGGGAGAATTTGGAGTGTGTGGACAAAATCTGCTGAGGGCAAAACAGAAAGATGTCAAACGAAGCAGCTAAAAGAAGTCTATGGATTTGGATGAGGAGAAACAATCCCAGTAAGGTAAAAACAAATTCTCTCATATCCTCTCTCTCTCTCTCTCTCTCTCTCTCTCTCTCTCTCTCTCTCTCTCTCTCTCCTCTTTTCTTTTATTAAAATGGGGGAGCAGGAGGAGGCAGAGCATATTTGCGCAAACAGGCTTCTCACTCTGCCTCTTTTCCTTTTCTCCTGTGGTAATAATTGGGGTTGAGAGCTGGTATGAAGGGGGTTAGTCCCATGACACTGGAGCTAACTGCTGAATGCCTCCCACCCTCCACATGGTGCTTGTGGGTCTAACTCGATGAAACAGCTGTGGAACGGGAGGGGCCTATCGATAACCCAGGGATTGCTCTGGCTCTTGTTGCCCATGCATCACCATCTATCCTCATGTTGGTTTGTGGGGACATTAGGGGCAGTGTGGGAGGTTAGATAACTTATCAGTAGAGCATAAGTATTGGGATGAGGGTGCAATGGGGCGGGTATTTTTACTGAGCGCTTATCCTTTTCATTATAACAGAAGTACCTTGTGTTTATTTTGCAATGAGCTGGCAATACAGCTGAGAATCAAATTCTCAGGTTTCAATTTAGCATTGAAATAGATTTAAGACAACTTTTAACACTTCACCATTGACATCTCTGACAGGATGGAAGCTCTATGCTGTAGTGCATACTAGGTTTGCTTCAGATATAAATGTATTAACACACCATGTACGTCATAGAAAAGTAAAACAAGTCACAGCTCACCATAAAAAATGTAAGAGTGAAGATAACGAATACATGGAAAAGCACAAATGAATATTTCATGTTATTGTTTAGCGATTGAGATAAAGGCTCAGATTGCATGAAATGCCAATACCTGCAAAAACACACAGGAAAAACAAATCAATAGTTTTTGCCTGGAAGCATTTTTGAATGTGTGCTAGGATTTGAGCTATACATTCATTAAGTGATTATTTAAAGAATCACAGTGATGGACAGGAACCTGAGGAAAGACCTTTAGTCAATAATATCCATTATTTGTTTGAGGCAAAACAACTAACACTGTTAAATATTATGCATGGGGTTCAAGGGGGCTTTAGGTCAACGTGTTTCTGTACATGCAAAATGATTTTTTTTGCTATCTTTGTATTGCTCCCTGCTGCTCTTATTTCATTACAACAACTGAAATAAGCCTTAGCTACAGGGATTTCTGGCAAAATACCTTGGATCAGCTGAATTTAATTAGATATGTCTTAAATATCCCCTAATCTCCATAAATAAGTGCATGTTTTATGGATGCCTTATTCATAATTCATTTGCTCCCCAACTCCAGGAGGGGAGGGAGAACAAGTGCTAAGAAATCCTCATCAAGAATTAACAATGGGCTCATCTGTCATGTTATTGACCCCTACACAAAGCTGATTACTTCCCTCTGATGCTGTCTCACTTTCGCTAAGTCGTGTATTGTGTGGAAAAAAACATGAAAACAGGAATGGAGCTGAAATGATACGGTCATAAGATCAAACACAGAGCAGGGAACAATAGCAGGTGTTATTTAATTGTTCAGTTCAAGGTGTTAGCCGTGAGGCTTTGCAGGATAAACTGCAGGAATAGAACAAAGCACAGGTATCAGATTTCAGGGAAAGCATGACAGAATTGAAGAATATGTGATTTGGTAATATCTAGAAGGTCCAGCGATAAAAATAGGGAATTGTAATAAGACACACTAAATCCCCACTTATGAAGAAGTTTAACCAAAGCGCTGCAATGAAGCTCAGTCTTTACTGTAACTTGAAAGCAAAAGAGACATAACTTGGAAACAAGCATCTCATACTCATACTGCACTGTTCTATTACGCAGGCTTTACTGTTTACACAGACGCCATCTCATCTACATGATCACGCAGCTGTCATTCTGATTGGTCCATACTTGATAGCAACTGTCTGCTATTTATCAACAGCACCATCAAGAATCAATCACAAACTCTGGCAGACCAACTGTCACCATATTAAACTGAAGAACAAAGTCTGGTAAATTTGACATTGGTTTGTTACTGTGGGGAAAAAGAGAAGAGAGGAAAACAGATGGGGAAAGAAGCAGAGGGTACAGATTGGAGGGTTTGATGGTATGGAGTACAGAGGTGATTAATCAATCCACGTAAGGTGTAAAATGATTGATTTATTAAGTAAATAGTCATGAAATGAGCAGGGTACTAGTGAGCAAATGGCTCTGGAAGAGGATTCCTTTTAGGGTGGGACAAGACCCCTTTGCTTCACATCAGAGTTCTGCTCACCCTGTCAGGGTTTTAATCTGCTATGGCAACCCACTCACTATACATTATCCTTTACTTATGCCTCTCTTACCTCAGCTGCTGGTGGCCTTGTCCCTTTAAAAAAAAAAATGTTAGGCATGAAAAGCTGCATCTTAAACAAGTTTTTTTTTTAAAGGACTTATGAGTCAAGGCTAAGCAAGTGATTCAATTTAAGCTATAAACTGAGTCAACTGTTGCAAATAAAGACAAGGTTTACTTATAATAATATTGAATGTTTAACTCATTTTTATGTAGCTCATGCAGAATTTGGCTATTTTTTATAGAGACAAATGACTGACTCTTAAGGCCCGATCTACTAAAGGTTTACGTGTATAAAAACACGTGCAAACTTGATAGCGCACGCAAAGCAGATGTATTAACCGGGAGCAACGAGAATTGCGTATGTCAAATGAGCAAAATAGCACTCGCTATCCATTTAGCGTGTTAGCCTTCATGAATATGCAGAATACATGCTGATTATCAGAACGCGCAAAATACTGGGAGGAGGAGATGCAAATATAATCCTTTAGCACACGCAATGTGATTTATCAAACTTGAAGAAGATAGCAGGTGGTGTTTTTGCGTCTATGTTTAGCATGTTTGAAAGGCAGGCCCTTGGGATTCGGCCTGGCACGGGTGGTCGGCCCTGCGCCCGGGGTGGTTGGGGCGTTGGGTTTGGTGGGGCCCTTCGCGGCGTGGGTGGCTGGGGCCTGTGGTTGGGCTCGGTGCCTTTTGACCGGGGGCTGGCGGTGCCTGCCGGGTGCCTGCGCGGCCTCTGGTTCTACTGGTGGGGGAGGTGGGGGGGTTGTGGGGTTTGGTCCTGGGTTCCCCCTCTGGGCGCTTCTGCGCTCTGTCCCTGTGGCTGCCTGGGGCGGGGCCTGGGGGGCCTCCTGGGTCCTGGGGGTTCGGCGCCAGGGGCGGGTGGGCGGGTTGGGCGGGCGGTGTCCTGGGCTGGGGTTGGCCGGCCGGCGTGGGGGTGGTGGGGGGGTGGTGGTGGGGGCAGGGGAAGGGTCCATTCATTGGCCTGCCTTTCCCATCTGGTCTCCCCGGTTGGTCTTGGACCCTCCTCTGTCCTGCTGCCCCTACTCTGCTCGTGCAGCCTGCGGCGGGGGTTGGACTGGGGCATCACGTGGTGCCGGGTTCCCCTCCCTGGCTGTGGGCTCCCTGCCTCCCTGTGGGATACTGGGGGGGATCTTGGGTCGGGTGCCACGCCCTGCCGGGCGGCCGTGGACCTTGTCTATCGCGGGGTGGGGGGGCTGGTGGTTGGGGCTTGGGGGGTCGGGGACTGCTGGAATGCCACCGCCCTAGGGCCCCCTGGAGTGGGCTTGCCGCAGATGGGCCCTGCCTCTTTTAACGCACTTCACTAGAACAGTTGCACACAAAAAAAAAAAAAAAAAAAAAAAAAAAAAAAAGACAATAGGGTTGGGGGTGCTGATGGGTGGGCGGGTTTTATACAGGGGGGAGGGGCAGATGATGGGGCATTGGTGCGCCAGGGCTCTCCCCCCCCTCTCCCGCCTCCCTTCCACCCCCTTATTTTAATGCACCTCACTAGATACTGATATAGGTAAAGACATGGGGTGGGGGGTGTGGGTTGGGTGGACCGGTTTTATACTGGGGGGGGCAGATTGTGGTGCAGTAGTGCGCTGCGGCTCTCCCCCCTCTCTCCCGCCCCCCCATCCGCCCCCCCCCCCCCCCTATTTTAATGCACCTCACTAGATACTGATATAGGTTAAGATATAGGGTCGGGGGGGCGGGTTTTATACGGGAGGGGGGGGCGGCGGATTGTGATGCAGTGGTGCACTACGGCTCTCCCCCCTCTCTCCCGCCTCCCTTCCTGCCCCCCCTATTTTAATCCACCTCACTAGCAAACACACATACAACAAAAAAATAAACAAAACAAAATTCAAATCATCACACACACACAGATCAGGTTTGACGGGGCCTTAGTGTTTGGCTCGGCCCCACTCGTTGGGGGCCCATCGGGGCTGGGTGGGTGGCTGGTGTCCCTGTCACCCTCCACCCCCCTGCTGCCCCCTCCCCTGTGGGGGCCTGGTCCGCGGCTGCCCTCGGGGCCGGGTTTCCCGGGGTTCCCTCGCGGTCCTCTTGGGGGGGTGGGGTGGTGCGCGGCTGGGGGGGGTGTTACTACGGCAGCCATTGGGGTGTCCCTCCATGCCCCCGCGGCCTGGTCCATCAGTCGCAGGGCGTGGGTGGGGGGCGTGGGTGGGGGGAGTGGTCGGGCCGTCTGGGGGGGGCGGGTGGGATTGGCCCTGCCGCCTCCGCCCTCCCCCCGCTCCGGCGCGCCGGTTGGTGGGCTCTGGTCCTGGTCCTGCCCGTCTGCCTGGCTGTCTGCTCCTGGTGCCGGGCCCCCTCGGCCCTGGTGGCTCCTTTGGCTCCGTCTTGGGGGGCTGTGGGGGCGGTGTTGTGGGGGTGCCCCTTGGGGGGGCTGCGGGATCTCTCCCCCCTCGCCCCCCTTTCCTCCTACTGGGTGACCTGGGGGTCGCCCTGGGTGCTCCGGCGGTACCTGCTTGCTTCCGGTCTGTGTCCTTGGCTCGTCCCCTGCCCTGGGTCTCCCGCGGCGGGTTGGGTCCTTCGGTCTGACTGCTCTCGCGGCCCGGGTGCCGGGCCGTACCGCTCGGCTGGTCTGACCCAAGTGGTTTCATCTGCACCAGTGGTGGTCTTGTTACACAAATAGAACACAGCACGGCGGCAACCCTCTGCGACCCAAGCTTCAGTAATGATTGTGGACACTAAGGGTTGCTTAATCATTAGTATCACCCCACGGATTTTATTATTTATTTATTTTTTGGCATCATGGTGAGATGGTCCCTCTCCATCTAAGTGTGTTAGGTCTCTCTCTCCTTCTCTCTCCCTGTCCCTTTGTATATCCTTATGTAATCTTTCTTTCACTTTCTCTTATTTTTTCTTTATTTTATTTGGCCCACCTAGGTGTGCACGCCCTCTTTTACAGAACATGATATTAGCTGCCAATAAAAGATAGGCCAGAGTTCTAAGAGGGATGGTGATGGTTGCATGCACACAGTCACAAGCACAGAAGAAAAAGGTTTTCTTTCTTTTCTTTTGCTGCAAGAATAAATTGCATGAATATTTGACAGTTTGTGACAAACATGACACAAACCAGAAATATATATGCAGACAAGGGAAAAAGAAAAGAAAGAAAAAGAGAAAAAAAAAAAAAAAAAAAAAAAAAGAAAGGCAGGTGCAAACTGGCACAGCGTTACGCACACATGGCTGCGGGCAGTGTAAAGGTTGTCACAACATCGCTTTACAACATGCCCGCAACAGCGGGGCTTACAAGTATTACTACAGTTATTTTACACACGGTTATGTCATTTTGAAGTCAATCAAACGGACATGAAGTCTAACAAACCAAGAGAATAACAAAAAAAATATGCTAATAATAAAACAACACAAATTCAAAGCAGTTCAGTACCACGGATAGCAACCGCATCATTCTGACACCCACTTTAAATGTTTCAACTAATGAGAGCACAGTAGGCCACTGTATCAACAGCTATAAAGTTTAGTAAAATTGGCACAAAATCGGCCCTCATCTCGTGCTTGCAGCAGTGTGTTGGGGTGAATTGCCTCAATCATGTTCACAGTTCCATTTAAGCTTGTGAATCTTTAGGACAGTTGCTGGATGATGATATCAAGACAGGCACTAAAGACGTTCACCCGAAAGTTGCTCTCTGCGTCAGTGAGCCGACGGTCTTCATCAAAGTGACGCCTAACTTTTCGGGCCCTGGTTGTTTCAAACTGCGATTGACTTCCTAATTTAGTAGCTAGAGCAAGAGTGGCAGACTTAGCCTCACCAAATTGCTCTTTAAACTCCATCAATGTCACTTTTCATGGTGACAGCCGGTAGCACGCGCAAAATCCTTATTTCAGGGTGGTCCGCACCATTTTTGCACTTGTTATCAAGTGATAGATCAGGCCCTTAAACTGTTAAAAAGTGTTGTATGTAGATATTTCAAAAGCATTGAATTGCATTTGGAGTTAGCTTGCTTTATTCTTACCGCTCAATTTTGTACTGTGTGGTTCTTTACGAAAATTACATCTGCTTACAGGTGTTACAAAATATGTAACAGAATTGTACGATATTAAAATTGCTCTCTTTTTTTCCAACAGTCTTCAGATATTCTCAGTAGCAGTAATTGTCCAGGTGTCAGGTGTTTTTGGAGGCCCTCTTTACTGCAGCATGTCAATGCTGAGTGCTAAGTAAGTGCATGTGATAGATGAATACTGAACATTGAATTTGTATTTCCTGCCAAAGAATGCCACAGACAGTCAGACTAGTGTTAGGGAAAGATAATATTCCAGGTAAAGGATACATAGAGGAAAATAAGTGGATCATCCTCCTGATGTAGGCCTTAACAATGTTCCAAAACTGCTGGAAAGATCACTCACTTGAGATTGGCACTATTAAAATGAGGGGGCAGAGTGCTCTTGTTGCTATGGCAACATAGCTTTGGAAATGGGCTTGTTTGCAGAGCTATTTTCCAATCTGGCAGTGAAGTGGGGCGTAGCAGTTTGTAGTGGTGCCTCCCTATCGAGTGTTCATTACCTGACTGAATGAACTGGCCCTCACTATGTCAAAAAAGTCAAGAGGAATGCGGCTGCAGGGTCAGGGTGTCATATGATGACAATGAACTTGATGAAAGGTTTCAAGTGATGGTAAACATGTCCCTGTCAGCATCGAGTTTAGCTCTATTTTAATGATTATTTTTCCTTTTAAGTGTGTGGAAAACAATATTAACATCCAACTATGTGTATCAATTTGAGAAATAATGGTCTGAAGACCTTTCGCCTTCATAAATCTCAAGACTTGTCAAAACTGAGCTGCAGAGGTGATAGAGAGCTAATTTCCTGATGCTATATTCAAAAGTCCAATAAAAGACATCTATAATGCGGATCCGTCTTTTAATACATAGAAACAATGAGGTGCATACAATGTTGGACATCAATACAAAAGCTCAGCAAGGTTTCAAAACATGAGATACAAGGATGTGAGCATAATTCCTGTAGCTTTGAACAGCTCATTTCGATAGCTTCGCAAGGTTTGGCCTGAACCTGTTGTTAAGTTCTGTTGTCCTATTAGGACAATATGGAAGGACATGCCCACCCAGCAGCAAAGCCCTATGACCACTAGCTCTTTCAAGGACATGCCCTTGCTAGGAAAGACAATTTCACCGCTCAGCTTTTTGCTCAGCACTGCACTTTGTTGATTCACTATGTCTCGGAAAGTTCCTCCAAGTGTTCTTTTGATTCGGAACAAAAGTCACAGCTATTTATTCTTCCTAAAGAACGAAGTATGAGAAAACAATAGAAAGTTTTATTGTTTCCAGACAACAACAGCTACAACGTAGATACTTGCGCTAGCCACTTCACTGACAACACTTCTGTAAAAAAAAGGTACCAGCTGGATTTGCATCTCCACCTGGGGTTGTTCCATCCATAAACACATTCCAATGAGGTTCAGAGCCACAAGCTATTAGTACCATCATAACAGCAGGTAATGTTACAACAGCAAACATATAATGGGGAGCTAGCATGTGCACTAACTACATAGTCTCACATGTTTTCTGTAAAGGCATAACTTGTGGGTCATTTTTTGACTACAAAGCTGGGTAAAAACAAACACCCCCATGCTGTGTTTAATTCTATATCACTGTAAAGGAGCCAAAACAAAGTATTATAAGCAGAGGTTGCTTAGTAAATGAGGGTTTTCACGGACACCAATATAAGATATAAAAGGAGGGTTTAAAGCTGCAAATCAGTGTCATGATGAAAAGTGAAAATTAGTTTCTTAGGCTCCTTCAAACTTTAGATGTTATTGTTGAATTTGAGCACCATCATTAAGCTTTGAAATATTTTTTCCAACTGAATACCTCATATTGGGTTCGTAACCTTAGAAATATTCAGTTTTCAATCTTTTAAGAGTCAGAAAAACACCAGATTCTCAAATGTATGAAGATTGACTTTGTAAATCATTATTCTTTAAAACATGACATAAATATAAAAATTTTTATGACAAACTCCGCTGAAAAACCTCTGGTGAATTTTTTAATCAGTAAATAATTCAACAGTCTCAACTTGAGTTTGATTTTATTGCCTTCTTTCTGTCTGTTTGTCAGGCACAACTGTCTGGTTGAGAGAAGATTTCTTTTGTTGTATTTTTCAAGCATTGAAATGCTTTGCTGCTAGATTGGCATACATTGATTTCTCTGTTATTTGATGAAAAAGGTTGAATTATTATAACACAGAGAGACAACGAACTAATCAGGAAACCTCTGAGTTCTTCAAATGTGCTTTGTAGACTGACTGATAACAATGGAACTGATGTAGATTAACCTACCTGTGCCCAAACTTCACTTGTTTGGATAGATGACAAGTCTTGCTCATGCTCCCATCGACATAATCGCTCTTTCTTTTCATCCTTGAGTTGACTGTACCGGGGAGGTTCTGCTGGATGGGGTGGGTTGATGGCTGGAAAGACCACCCAGCAGCATTTCCACTTTCAGAGGTTAGGTTGTTGTCACGGCAGGTGATTGTCTCAAAAGAGGACTTCAGACTGCTGGACAATGAATCATACATGAGACTACTTTAAGAGCCATGTGACGAACAGACACAGCTCAGCAAGACAGACAAGAAACATCTATTATCAAAACATGCCCTGGAGTAGTGATTCATTTTCTGCAAACACAAGCTTTAGAAGATGGAATAATGACTCATAATGCTTTAAAATGATAGTATTGACTCACTAAGAACTGAAGGGGTACTAGTTGATGATGGAGCACATGCTGATGAATGGATACTCCAGCACCTGATGTGGTGCCAGTCTGTTCAGCATATCATTCATTTCTGCAAGTCTATCTGCAGCATTGTCAGAAGTAAGTTTTCTCATCTTGAACACTTATAGAAAAACAAGAGAGAATAAAAACCTGGACTTAAGATTTTTCTTTCTTACATTAAATTATCAAAAAACAGAGTATGTACATGTAAGAGTTGATACAGACAGGTTAACCACCACTTCCTGGTCTCCATTGGCCAAATCCATGTCTCTAGGAGGAACTGCTCCTGTGTCTGTAGTAGTTGTGTATTTGTTAACTGCTTCATTCTGGGCACAGTAAGCTGGTACAAGAAAAAGTTTTCAGGTGTAACATCCTCACCCTGTTGAAACCTTAGGGTGTGACCAATATCTAAAAATCATCCTATATGGTTCTGATCAAATGCAATAGGAATGTTGTTTTACAAAATATATAACCTGGTTTACAAACAACTTGTGGAAATCTCTGTAGATAGAAATGTTAAGAAAAAATATTGGAAGTCCATACTAAACATGGGCAACGTTTCAATAGAGCGGTGAACTTTTGTTGGAGTACTCCAAGGATTCGAATGGCAGCTGCTCTGAACGGCTTGTTCATAAAGTTACACAAAAATTAAGTGAGAGAGACACAAGACTTGATCAACATATGCACCACAGATTGTAGAAACTCTTTATAAGAGCATAATAAACATAATTCAAACAGGAACATCTTGCTATGTTGCTGGGGGATATCTTGTTGCGTCCTTTACAAACTTTCTGAGTCAGATTTTGATTCAGACAGAAGCTAAAATCAGGGTTTTGAAGGTCCCTGCCTGAGGTAAATAAAAAGAGCTCTTCATGCTGTAAATTATTTAAAGCTACTTCAGAGGTATCTGATGGGCAATATAAAGTCTGAAAGTGAGCACAATTCCCCGTCTTTAACAAGGATACACCCAGGCATCTGCTTAGCTAACCAGATACAACAGTGTCGCCAAATCAACACCAATATATGAACAAACGAATGGCTGGCAATCAGTGAAGACGTTGGTACCTTGAGTGTCCATTGACTGCTGACTCTGTGGATAGAGCTGTGAGTCTTGATCCCCTTGTTGAGCAGGTTATCTGGCGGCTGACCCTGAGTGTCCCCTATGTACCTCATCTGAAAACGCATCACAACAATGAGTTACACAGGGAATTCAGGTCAATGAATTTAGTTGATACATTTTTATGTTTGGTTGATAGAAATGACTCAGTGATAAAATCCATGAAAAAGAAAGTTTCCATCCTACTACTTAAAGATATTCCTCAAACAGACACACATTTGTGTCAACAGGCCGAATGTTGAGTGGAAGCGAAATTGAAATACAAAAAAATTGCAGTTTGATTATTTCAATAGCATGAATCCCAGTTATTTAAAGAACGATAAGAGAACTTAAGGGACCATATCATATTCACTCCTGCCAGGATATATTAGAGTGCCAAGGTACAGGTAAGCAGCCATGCTACCCATAGACCACATATCTACTGCATCTGCGAAAGGAAGTCCCAAAATAATCTCTGGAGCTCTAAGAGAGGACAAATAACAACGTCACACAAATCCAGATACATTCTATCAATAATGCAGTGAATCATCTAACTAAAACCTAGTACATTTGTGTGGATGTGCAAACCTCAAATAAAAAAACATAGAGAATGGTTCCAGTTACTCACTTGTATGGACTGGTCTGAATATAAGAGCCCCGCCTAGCAGCTGATATGTAACATGCTAGGCCAAAGTCGATCACTTTCAATCTGTAAGACTGCTGCACATGGTTCCCCAACATCATCATCATTCTCCAACTTGAGGTCTGCATGTATCACACCAAGAGTCTTAATATGATCTAGAGGGTTGGCGAGCTGAAAGGTCATTCAAGTCATACATTTCACAACGAGGCCCAGGATGTTACTTGCACATCAGAATTTGCTCTTTGCATATGTCTAAATCCAAAAATAACAGCAGTTGTACATACCTGCTGAACGAAAGGTCTAATCTCCTTCTCGTCCAAGAAGATGTCAGAAATATATTTCCTTGATGAAGTCAAATAGACTTTTGTCCAGTTGTTTGAACTCAAGACAGAAATGTCCTAGTTTAATGAAATCTTTGTGCCATCAAACTAAGTTGCACTTGTCTGGGTCGAGCACTGAAAGTTTCAACAGGGCATTCACCTGGGGATGCATGACAGGTAAAACACAGGTTACATTCTGTCTTTCACAACATTAACAAGCAACGGTAACTGCAGGCTTTCTTCAAACACACTTGGTGGAAATTTTCCAACAGTCTTTTGAAGGGCCACTTTGTTCTTCCTTCCTCTGCTTTTGACTGGAAGACATAATATCCTTCATTCTTCATTATTTTGATGGCTACAGTCTTCATGTCACACATCCTGGTGCATTTTGCAACTGTGCCAAAGGTACCTTGCCCGAGGATTGACTGCGCCAGGTAGGTGACTGATCTGGAACAGAGCCAGTTCCCGGTGGCTAACTGGACACCCTGGGCAGGTTGATTGGTGGACATCTCTGAGAGAGTCTGATAGCTTTCTGCTTAAAGCTGGAAGGAAAACAGCCAAGAATGCAAATACAACATCATTAAAACAATACGTATTATTTAACACAGGACAACATTAAAACAGTAAAAGTTGTGGCAGTCAGAAGACAAAATCAAAATCATAAGGAAGGTCATACTGATAAGTTAAATATAACAGTATGACAGTCACAGTAAAGTGTAAGAGGTTAAGTGGAGATGCATCTTGTATTGTCAGAACAGTGATCAAACATCAAACTATGGATACTCACCAGGTGTGGATGCTGATGTCTGTGGGATTTCTTTAGAGGTTGTCAAAATTGTAAATAAATGTACTTAAAGTACGCAGATATGAGTCTGTTAGTGCTCCAGATTCACAAACTGATAGATAAAACTGTCTCAATGTGACGACACTCCTTGAAGTTGCACACACTGGTCAGGAAAGCCAGATGAAGTCTATATAATGCTATATGCTGTTCTTCCCTATGACATGATTATTTTCTGTGACAAACATTCTGTTTGTTTTAGAAAAGCTATTACAATACATTTATGAACATGTATTTTGCATATTATTGGTTATTTTGTATTTCATTTCCAACGGTTTGTTAAGGATAAGCTATAGTTAGCAGCAGTTATGCAAAATAGAATCCCAAAAGGGTGGGACAAGACCCCTGTGTGATGTGGAGGGGCCTCTCAAACCTGAAGGGATTGACTGCTCATGTTTTGTCTTTGGACTGCAGGACAGGATCCGGTATTAAAATACACATATTGTTTAGCCACCAATTCAGCATGAACAGAATTGAATGGCTCCCAACTCAAGTAAAAGCATAGAAATGTGAGACTGCATGTATTAGTTTGCAGCTGAATTGCAATGAACTTCAAACTGAATGAGATTTTCAGAACTTGAATTGAATATCTATGAAACTGTATTTTATCCTCACTGAAAATTTGTTTTTCATTTTCAGGTTTCAGTTGAAGAGGGAAAGACATTGAGTGCAGGTTCACAGCGTCTGCTGAAGTCTGTGTGAAACAAGCTAAATGGATAACTGACTTGTGTACTAGCTCTTTCCTTCAAAGTCATCAAAATGGATAATAAAAGTGTCATGATCCCCAAGAGGATTATAAAAAAGGATACAGCAAATGGAATAAGGATTGTATTCATGGTTTTAGACTTAAGACCATCAGCATCTGCATGTATAATACTGTAACACAAAGCTCCACTGCGATGGGTCCTGACAGGTAACAGGGTATATAAGATGTGGGAAAACAGCAGACTGGTTGGTCTGAGTTTATCACTCCTGAAAAGAAGATAATGAAGAGCGCCAGTTTTTATGTGTTATAACCATTTAAAGAAAAGTTTTTGTCTGCAAAGGATATTTGGTAAGAAGTCAAATAATGAATTCCGCATTTTCATGTTGTAGCCAGCTTGAAAAAACAATCATAAACAGTCATATTGCCTGCCTGTCCCCAGGGAAGCCCATTGTCGAACTGATCCCAGGTCAGATCTGACAGACAGCCCATCCTGCATTGATCACGTCTACCTGTCAATCAATCACAGCCCCATTCACGTGAGTCATATATACTGTACCTACAGTGTCAAAAGAGTAAAATCCTGCTGAGGTAGGCTTTGTTCATGGATGGTGTTGTTCACTAAGCTTGTGGCACACACGTGTGGATAAAAATATGGATAAAATGACAAAAAAAAGGAAATCACTGCAGCTGCAAAAAGGAATGAAAAGCAAAGAAGCCAGTGAGCAGAGCCTCAACAGAAGCCTGTACTTTTTGTAGTCGGGAGTGAGTGTGACCTGACACGGCATGCTGCTACAGGGATGCCTAAGAAGGCCACACTAGCAAAAGGTGCAAGCAACATCTATTGGTTTCATTCACTTTCTGTAATAAAAACTATCTAAACTAATTTTCAGCTCGAGGTTTGTTTTGATTTCATTTGATTAGATTTATTTCATACATCAAAAACACAAACCAATCCATTAAATCAATTCCAATAAAACAAAGATGCACCCCAGGAGGACACCCAAGATAAGCTTCCACAAGCTTTTGGAGGGGGCAAAAACATTGAATATATACTAATTAGAACACATCACAAAAAACACAAGAAATAAAACAACAATAGTCCCTAGAGACTACATAAATCCGACATTAATTAAATAGTTATTTTATCAATAGAGGCATCGTCATTCCACAACCAACCACAAATAAGAGACCCCAACAAACAAGGACAACAGGTAATAGGGGTACAACCATTGATATGCTATGCTATGCTATATGAAAATTCAAAAATACAAAAGTTACATTCAGAAACACAAAACAAAGAAAGAATGGCATCAGAATACCCAAATGGGCACACAGTACCATCAGCTAATCATATGATAATAAAAGCTGCTTGGAAGGTGGACAAGGCTGAGATAGTTTTCTGATGTTATTTTGCTCGCTCCATATTTTTGATATTTTTATCCCTTAATGAGATGTTGTTGTTTTCTTTACTGGTGTCATGTGTACGCAGAAGAGGGTA
This sequence comes from Notolabrus celidotus, assembly GCF_009762535.1. Lineage (NCBI taxonomy): Eukaryota > Metazoa > Chordata > Actinopteri > Labriformes > Labridae > Notolabrus > Notolabrus celidotus. Next base: position 11,798,630 of record NC_048287.1, on the reverse strand, counting down.
GATTGGAAAAAATCATATAATTTGCAGTTTGTTCCATATATAATCTGGAACAATCATATTGTGATAAATGGTTCACTCAGCAGGTCAAAGAAGACCATGGCCACTGAAAAGATGGCTAGTGTGAGAGGTGACTTCAGACCATGATGTGGCACACATCACTTTCTGTTGAGGAATATGTTGTTGTTTAAGGTGGCTTGGGAAGTTCTCTCACAATATAATATTGCAGTGATTTACATGAGGCTCAAATAATGATCTGTTTCATCATTGGAGGTTGCTGCTTGAATGCAAGAACGCAGAAATTACTGCAGTAGCTGATTACATGAAAAACGTAACTACTCAAGTTTGTCTGACACAAACATGTTTAGTGGGGAATAATCACAATAAAAACATCTCACTCAGCCACCACATCAATAGCTCCTTATCCGACTGATTTGACATTAAATACCCTGATAATTACACAAATGTGCTAATGAATCAATCTGACAGTCACGCACTGGAAGCGTGCTTGCATCATTCAAGTGAGCTGAAAAGGAATGAAAGAAACCAGAGAAAGAGAGGGAGAGTTGACTGAGTCAGTATCCACACTTGTGCATCTCTTTCTGATGAGCTTTGGTTATTATTATTCCATCATGCCACAGAGGCCTGACAGTTCCCTATTAGTTATTGTCCTATTGTTGTGAGCCAAGGATGGCGGTAATTGGAGATTCACAGTCAATAGTTATCACAAAGCTTGGATTTTTTCTTCTCATTCATTATTCAAGATAATGAGAAAATTTCTCTCATTCTTAGACTCACAAGCACATTATTAGTCTGTTATGTCGTTCTTTATTTAGCACATTTATTTGGCACAAAGAAGAGAAGAGATACCACTGTTTTTTTTAACAAGCACAAGTTTGCAACTTCAGAAGTATGATGGTATGTTATGTTGAATACATCTAGATTTCTTTTAAATTCAATCAAGATAACTGTATCTTAATAAGGAGCAATACTCAAATCTAAGCACCATTTAGGTTATCTCTGTATTCTTAAAGTAAAAAAAAATACAGAAATCTTGAGGAGCCAGTCCTGAACAAAAAAAATCCTGTGGTATTTTCTCATAATTACAGTGAGCTGGCCTTCCTTTGGTGCTTTTACTGCAGTAAGTAAGCCAGCCCCCTGCTGACAAATTGAACTGACAGAGCAAATATATACTTCCTCTCATCAGTCAATCCCTTCATCCTTGGTTCAATGTCTTCTGGGACAGCAGAGGGTGGATTTTGTCTGATATTAGCCAAGGCCCGGGCCGGCACACTGGGGGGATTTGCGAGGGTAAACCTCTTGCTTTGATGTCTCCTCAAATATCCCGGCTTGACACAGTAAAACAAGGAAAAGCAGGCAATTGAGGGGACTGATCCAGAAGAGTTACCCTTCTGACCTCGCTATCAACAAACACAGAGACAGTAATTACCCATGGGTGAAAATAGGAAAACAGAAATCATTCATTTATTCTATTCAGGGTTATGGTTATCACAAAAGAGAACACGTGTTTGGTGCAGTGAATGATCCATATTACTAACAGGAATATGAGTGCAAAAGCAGACACCAAGACATTTTTATTAGCATGTTTAAACACAGCATCAGCCTGCTAAACGGGTAATGACTCCATCTTTAATTTTTCACACACTACACAGCCTCTCTCACAGAAATCCCTGTAAAGAGCTGGCTTATAAACTCAATTGCAATGGGAACATGTTCAGTCCCAAATTATATTTGCAATGAGTTTTTCTGTACTGTTTTTCACTGCAGCATAAAAAGCTTATTAAAAAATGAGAAACATGGCTGCTGGACACCTGGGTAATTGGAGGAAACTGTCATTCGAGGTAAGACGGCTGAGCATTTGGCTGTCACTGTGATGTGTCAGATGCTGCATGGTGATAAAAGTGACAAAGCTAATTGTCGTCTCGCATCCTCAAGCTCAAGGAAACTCCAGGGACCCCTAAAAAGCTTTTCTCTTCCATTCCTTTTTCCTCAGAACTTCTCTTCTTTATATTAAATGCCAGAGGGAGATATTTGGGAGGCAGAGTAAGAAAAATGGAGAAAAAATTGATGTTGACGTTATACTGGCTTCTGAATACAAGCTGCGATAAGTGACTCATAATTTAGTGAGGAAGAATTAGCATTTCATCACATCCACTCTTGGGAGCAATAATCGGGTATCTGCAAACCGATTGGCGAATCTTCTAGAAATAACAGATGCAACGATGCACGCAGAGATTTCTCAGTGAGAAAGAGCAACATGCAACTTCAAGGCACTATAGTTCTTAGCCCAGAAGAAAACCCTCCACAGCACTCCACTTAGTCTTACAAATGACCTCCTGATGAGGATAAACCATTATTCAGTGCAAATTGAGCAGAATCAGATTTTAATCTGATGAGTAGGCCATCATGGAGAGCGCCTGGGGTTCATAAGATGGCAGCATGTATGATTTATCTGCCTGGAAATGAAATCAATAGCTTCTTTTTGATCTGCATCGTCAGTCTGTGATAAAGTAGAGCAGCCATTGAGTTAATCCTCCGCATTGACTTGCGACGGAAACACACAAGCCATGAACATTTTTTCAAGTCCAGTCCTGAGGACGGAGGGCTAACTGGCTGCTGTGAAGGAACACTCTCGCGGGTCAGCAACTTGACAAGGTTTGATTAATCGCCGTGGGAAACCTGGTCGAGAACAGGAGTGACTAATGACCCGTGTATGGCTGTTGATTTAATCAATCAAGAAAAGGCTCTAACCTTGCCAATGCTTGTGCAAAACACACACACACACACACACACACACACACACACACACACACACACACACACACACACACACACACACACACACACACACACACACACACACACACACACACACACACACACACAAACACACACACACACACACACACACATTTGAACCAGCAGGAGTTATCAATAAATATTGTGTGATGTGAAGTGCTCTGCAGGTAAAACACAGCAGTTCAATTGCTGTTTTTTTGTTTTGTTTTAACTTTTTTCAACAGAATAGAAGAATCACATTTTCCATTCAATCGAAATTATTAAGAAAAGATGGTAAAAAAAAAAAACCAAAACAATTATAAGTATTTCCATTTCTGTAACTGGTTTTAAAAGAGAATAATAACCCTTTTGGCAAGGTATTCACTTCTTCAGGTCCGCATGAAAGATAACATTAAAACAGTTCTTTAGCAGGCTGACTTCTTGTACAAAAAAGAGCTGGGAGGCATTTGGGCTGCCATTATCAACCCACTGCGGTAGAAATGAGCACTAAACACATGGCTGGAGGTGTGATTTTATATCTACACTGTCAAAATATAAGATGCATTACATGATGAAATGCAAAAACACCCCTATTGAGCTATGAATATAATGTCTGATACCAACAATACATTATTTCACATTATATTATCAGCTGACTTAACAAGACAATCAACAAACTACTCAGCTGTCATAAGATGCTTGTTATGATGTTGGTTAACTTTTACCATACATGCTTTTTTAAGACGTTTTTTTCATTGAAAGACACAATGACAGGTGTACAGACATGACTCAGTAATACTGCATACAGCCTATAAATGAAAACGAATAAAATACCATTTACTACATTATTTTTTTAATTAAAGGAGGATATGTTTAAAGGGACACATCCATGAAGTTAATTATAAACTGGTGATATGCCTGAGTGATGCAGTCTTGCAAACCTTTCATGAATAATCATTAAGTCCTTTGTTGGTTAGCTCCTCAGGGTAGGGCAAAAATGTGTATTGACTGGCCCTGTTTGTTGTCGTTCATGCACTTTCAAGGATGTGGAAGGTGAGAAAGGCCAGGGATGGAGGACTTTGCTACTTGGCTCTTGCATACTGTTATTTCAAGGTGTGATATCTATGCCTGTTCTGCCTTTCTGTGTAATGCATGGAGGGGTTATGGGGGGATGTGGGAGACCACTCATTCTTCCTCTGATCCTTACTTGGAGGTAGTAACAGAGTTGGATAGGGGGTAAGAAGGATACTGTGAAGCTAAGAGCCAGGAGGGTGGAATAGCGTCATGTGAATGCGAATATCTGTGTATGTATGTGTGTAAGTTTACAATGTGCCTCACACTTCCACAACACCATAATGCAATATAAAATCACATTCTGGGACACAAAGTAGTAAAGAGGGACTGAGGGATCTCCTCACCTTGGAGGAAACCAATCTGCACTGCACTGGAATTAGCAGGCCCATGCCCATACCTTTGTGCCATGCCCGGCTAACAAAGCACCTGACCCCATGGCTATCTTTGCAGGGCTGAAATGTTGCCTAGGAGAAGGATGTCTGCGTCAACTTGCTCCCACCATAACCAGGCCTTTGATCATCTGGGGAAAATGGATAGATACAAGGACCTTGGGACTTGGGGTGCAGGAGTGATGAGGGGTTGAGTTTTAGTATCTAAAAGCTGTCACTCTGCTGCTGTTAGAGCAAAGGCTGGCTTTCTTCTTAGTTGCGTTTGTCGAGGTGTACAGATGACTTTGTTATCAAAGCTTGCATTTTGGGGTTTGCTGTCAACTGGCATCATTCTGCATACCCCAACTTCTCACCAGCTGCCAGTACCCTTTCCTGCCCTGTTCATAATACAGTGTCTCTTGGCGATTCATAACAGCATCCTAAAATACAAGGTGTACTACATTAGGTCTCTTCAGTGTTGGGCAAATGAGGAAGGTCAGTAAAGAGGGCACTTGCATGGGATGGTTTGACCTCTAGAGCCATGGACCTCTATGTAACTATCACTTCCAATTTCATTTCTAATGAGTGCAAATTAGTGTCAAATATTGTGCAAATGTGCACTCTAGAGCATACTTTACCTTACATTGTGTTTGTAAAAGAATAATTCAACGCTAACATTCATTTGAAGTATTTCTTTGAGTTACAGTTATAATAAGGTACTGCAATGAATCATGCAGGATTTTCTGTCATCTTTGCAGATTGTTAAATTGATATGGAATATAAATATCGAAATTGAATCAAAATCAAATTAAATGAGAGGTTCTTACAGTGGTGATCTAGACTGAGCCGGGGCAACTTCTTCCTGTGATCTCTGTTTTACTAATACCTTCATAAAATGTGTTGTGGGTCATAGAGCTCTTTGTGTTTATAAACCACCACAATAAGCTTCTTGTCATCCATCCTTGAAGGGTGGTCAGTGCAAAGTGAAGAGTTGAAACAAGAAAGCAGTGCTGTGAGGTTAATTTGCCTGAAGAGTGATGAAGAGAGACAGGGATGGAGAGAGTGAGACTGCACTGGCACAAGTGTGAGGTTATGTTATTCCAAATATATACATTTATAGCTTGTGTAAAAATTATGACTATGTTTTACTCAAGGAAAATTTGGCCTCACAAGTGACTTGATTCATGAGGGGTTCTCTCCACAGAAATGCTATGACAGGCTTTCAGTGTGGAAGCTAACCCAGAGTGTTAACAAACTCTATTTTTATGTCTGTGACATACCATACAGAGACAGACAAATATTGCTGATAGAAGGTCAACATAAGCTTTTACATAACATGTCACTGTGTACACAACCATGAGCCTCCTTGTCTCTGCACATATCTCTTTGGCTGTGTGACGGCTGAAATAACAATGAATAATACCTTTATTTGTATAGCAACTAAGTGCTTCACAAGAACAATAAAAACACAACACAAGAAGCAGTAAAAGCAAACTGACAGTAAAAGCAGAGAGGCAAAACGTTAAAGATTAAAATGTACATCGAAATAACAATGAAGAGATTCCACAGCTGTCACAACGCTCCTCAGAGTAGGTTTCACTTAATATTTACATCTCCTTAAAGTTTATTCTGTGTTGGCCAGCAACAGCACCAGTGAAATCAGTTTAATTACATCATTACTCAGTAGCTCTGTAGCATTGCCGTCTTCACTGTCAAATAACTTTTTAGTAGCTTTGCTGTTTATTCATCAAGTAGTGTGGGAGTGTCTGCTGAGCTGTTGCAATCTGAAATCAAACATCTAAAAATCAGCACACACCCCAACCGAGACATGGAAGTGTATTTGCAGTGGATAATCTACTTCCATATGACAACGACATCACTGTATAATCTTTTAAACTACGCTTACAAAGTCCCTACTGCTGGGAAATGTGCAGACACCATAGACAATGTCAGACACATGAGCAGAAGTTCTTCCAACAAGGGGACACACATGCAAAGGGTTCCAAATACAACTAATTTGTAAATTGTACAACTAACCTCTATTGTGAATGCAGTCTGCTTACACCAGCCAGGTACTTGTCCAAAGGTGACATAAGAAGGGAAGAGGTCCACAATGAATAAGTTTACAGAGGGGAAGTTGAAATTCTGATTAGGGGGGCGTGAAAGAAGTTGAGTGAGTGGGTAAGTTGACCCACTTTTTGACCATACTTTAAAAGAGCACACATAACCTCTATCCAGCTGTGATGGTGAGAGATGGACACAAATCATTGTTTTGGCTGTCACAGAAACGTTTTAACAATTTAAATTAATAAAATGTTACATCAAATTTATCCAGGCTATTTAAACTACGTGTTTAGGTCACACTATCATAAGGTAATAAAGTAAATGTCTGTACTTAGGCAAAATTAATAGCTTGAAATGTTTGTAGATATGGCTTAATTTTTTAGTACAGAGCAGTCCAGATAGAAATACTAAAACAGCATTGACTTTGACTTGAATTTGTTCAACGTTTAAGACAATAGCTTGAATGTAGTGTTAATTGACATGTTGCTCGCTTAGCTCGGTGCAATCCTCTGTGGGATCATTCAGTGTAGTGAAGCTGAATTTAATGTAGAGTATCTTGTAGGTAAGCTTACTACATTTTACAAGTTGCTAACCTATCAAAGTGAAATTGCTGAAGTCAGCAAGCCTGCAAATTTAGGATTTAGGATCCATCAAGAATGAAAACCAAAACAAGTGTGAAAAAAGACCTGTTTCAGAAAGGAAATTTTGATTTGTCACAACAAAAACTGCATGTTCATGTTATTTACAGACACCATGATGGTTCTGTTTTGTTTAAGTGTCTCATTAAGTCGAAAAAGTGAGTCAGCATCTTGACCTTGAAGAAATTGTGTCAGCGTAAACCATTAACCCTTGAAAATTATTAGTCTTGTCAAAATGCTGGGATGGACTGTCCTCTTTTGTTCATTGTCAGCAAGCAAATACTGAACCGATAAGCAAGGGAGGAACACAGAGGACAGCTTGTATACTGCATGGAGGAATACTTCCACTAAGCAAGTTGGCAGATAAAGACATTTTGGCCTAGATATCAATACCAGAAACACCAGAAAATCTGTTCTGGGCATTGCCATTGCTTCCACCCTTAGAGGCTAATTGAGCATGATTAAGGGCTGGATCCCAGGCCTTAGGCAAGAAATGCATTAAATCAATAAATACCCGACGGAGAGTAGGTTTTATATTTTATTCCAAAACCTTCAAAATAAGTTTCAAGTTCAAGAAAGTAGAATAAGCTTAGACACAATGCAAAGCATCATATACAGACGGATAAAATACATTTTATATATTGCAGACAAGCCATGGTGGGTCTTACATATGTACAGTATGTATGTAAACTTTTATGTACAATCTTTTTTACATATACAAAAGCCTTGTTTCTATTTTTCTTTGTATATATTTATATATATATTTATATATTTATATATAGAGATTTTTCATATACTCCCCACTAGCATTTGTACTACAATAATGAAAAAGAAAAACATTTACATATATGTCAATCCATTTTTTCTTTTTATATTACAAATTTATTTCCATAAAAATATATCTCTGTACAAAAAAGTTTTTATTCGTTAACATATTCTCTTTTCTTAGAGATGTTTCCCTCTAAAGTTGCTCTCTGTAGTTACAGTCTGCTGAAGTCCATGTTTGTCCGTTTCTTTACAGGTAACCCTTTTGGTGTACAGCAAGACATCGACACTGAATCTTTGTCATTTACTGTGTTGTTGTTTTGTTGAGGCGTTCAAGGGCCGTGTTGATCGGGCTTAGGCGCTATGGGTTGTCGAGTTCTAGTCTCGCTTAGAGGCTAGTTGAGAGATCTACTGGGCATGAAGTAATTGTCATGGAAAAGAAAACAAAGATAATAACCTTGGCATGACAAACAGAGGAACATGATCTAGGAAAGTCTGTGGTAATTGTAAGCAGCTCTCTGTAAATGTTTTGCTATATTATACAATAAATAATTTGGACATTCTATTTTTAATTTAAGGATGACACATTGTGGTAAAGCAGATTTCTTTTCCATTACTGCACACCAACAGAGGAGCAGCAGTCGTGGGGTTACAAATACTGAACAGTACAGATAGATAAGTTCTGATGCACTCAGTGAAATGAAATACATTCGGTAGTTTTCAGTAATAACTCAACTCATCTGATGGAAAATGATGGTACTTCGAATCCACTCTTATCTCCATTTATAGAATGAAATTATCTTAGTTCCAAAACTTTTTAAAAAATACATCTTTTTCCCTCTCCCCCATGCTTCAGTTCAGTAGACAGACTAAAATGGGCTGAATAGTGAAAGCAAATTGGATGGAATGGGACTGAAAACACAGCAGTAAGTGTGGCTTTGTCACAGCCGTCGACTCGCAGTGACAATGGAAGATGGAAGATTACAAATGATAGTTGATGTAGAATATGTCACACAGCACGTCTGATGGATTGCTTGGTTTTTCAATACATGTACACTGTGGCCTGTGCAGAAATGTGAGAGCTCTAAGTGCATGAAGAATTGGGACGCTTTCGGCCTAACTCTGGCTGTGAGAAAATTCAGTGAACTCAATGGGAAGTCAAAGAACATAGCTGCGGTGCGTTTTATAATGGAAGAGATGGTGAGCTGGAGGGAACTCAGAGCTGTGTCTGTCTGATAACGAAAATGAGCCTAAGATGAACCGGGGTGTCTCTCTTTAAATATGCAAAGAGAACCAGGAAGTAGCCAGCTGCTATCAAGAAAGACTCTCTTCAGACTCTTACAGCACAGCTCCATACAGAACTTAGTGATCTTCATAGAACTGAACTTCACTTTCTTTGAGAACTTTTTCAACTAGCTCATATTTTTTTAAAGGAGACTTATATAGATGTAGCGTCCATTAAGAAAAACTTCTGTTCCGCCAATATTAAAAGCATTAATCTAAAAATCTCTTTTTCATCATTAAACACTTAAATACACTAAGTAAACTAACTGAAGACAGAGGGATAAACACTTGACAGAGCTGATCTTGATTTTGATTTTAATTTGGCTAAATGTGGATAACTTTCTTTGGTTAAAAAAGGGAACTTTTTAAACTCTCAAAAATCACACAACACAAACACCCAACCAAGCACAAAAAATCCATGCCATTAGTCCTTGTGCAACAAAATAAAATACTAATGGCCTCAATGCTCCTTCAGGAGGGGTAAAAATTGATAGTTTTCTGACGCGTTCCTAACGAGATGTTTTCACAAACACAGACACAAAGAGCACTGTTTTCCTTCGTTAGGCACATCTCTAAGCCTATCTGGGTTATACATGCAGAGATTATTACAAGGACTTGACTGAAAATCAAAGAAAAATACTCTAATTTACTATCTGACACAAAAACCTTTCAATCACCCCGTGCTTTGTAAAGAAATGATGAGGCTTGGAATTTTGGAACACATATATAGACCCACTACAGTCGTCTCATCATATCACGGGGTTGTACCAAGGCACTATAATGAATGTAAAGTGCTTATTGGAGACTGGAGGAGGTAAATAAAACATTAAAAAAAGAAAGAAAAGGAAACAAATAAAAGGTATGAGTCTGGTCTTTTAAAACCATTTCTGTATTTCTAGAGACTGAGCCCTTGTTGGTAAAACAATCATATTGGTGTTAGCTTATGCTCTTGTGTAATGTTTGTCCAGATCTGAAGTCTTCACCTAGTCAAACAGCATCTGTTCTGTGTGTGAGTGAGAGAGTGAGGGCGTCATGTCTCACCACATTTGTTTAATTCTCAGCACAGCTTGATGATGTGTGATGTAATGTGTGTTAAATGTGTATATGGGATAAATGAATGGAGGATACAGATCGTATCAAAGTGACCTCCAGAGAAACTAAATGGAATGCAACAAACAAGGAAACATTTCAAGCAATTTCAGAATCCAAATAAATAATATGTTGAATGCAACATCCGCACACAAACAGGAGAACTGAGTAACAATGTCTCCAAGATAATGTGAGTGCAACTGCTCCTCTCCCGTGAAATCTCCAGGGTAATTCAATCGTTTCCTTTTCCATCAATTCATGACCGGAGCAGGCAAGGGGCAATATTCTATCTGTACTGTCGAGATAAGCGAGAGCTTTAAAAGTAATAAAATTGTAAAAGCAATTACCGACCCACAGCGAAACTGATTGAAGGAACAATACAGTGATTGGTTTCAAAGGCCTGGATTTCTGAGGGAAATTATGTACTGTAGGTGACTTTAAAGACTTCATTAAAAAAATACTGTTGTTATGGAGGTTGACTTTGACTGTGAAAGCAACAATGCTGCAGTAATATATCCAACATATAGAACAGAGAAACAACAACAAAAAAGCCAATCGGGAAAAAAAGAAAAACAGCCAAAGAAAACATGACCAATCAAAAGTTTGAAAAGGACTGCTTTTTTCTTTTAGGTCAAACAGTACGTAATTGAGGATCTGTCCTGTCAGTGGTGATGGTAGGATGAATTCAGGATTCAACATGGGTACCACAGTGAAGCGGGGCTGAATTAAAGCAAACAGCATGTAATGGCTCAATTTGCTGAAGTGAAATTTGAGCACTATTCACCCCACTCAGCATCCACAGGATACACAGATATGGGGACAGAAAGTGGCAAATAGCTGGGAGCAGAGTGTTTGAAATCCAGTTTCCTTTCTTTGACTCCGCTACTCCTTGAACATGCATACACACACACACACACACACACACACACACACACACACACACACACACACACACACACACACACACACACACACCATCAGGTTCACAAAGCGTAAATGTTTTGAACTCCTCGTTATTCACCGGCCAGGGTAGTGTCCTGCTGTTCAATCCAATGGCAGATCCTTCCTGTGTCACACTTCCAAACTGTATTTCTGTATCTCTCTCCTTAGTTGCCACATATTTGACAAGTGTAAGCATTAGAGGCAAAAACACCATTTTTTCCACATCATATTCATCATTTCCAATTTAATGCATGGGAGTAATCAGTATGCCAGCAGCTCCCCCGATGTCACGGCTCTGAGGAAGCCTTCTGCAACATTCTCATGATGAGGGGAAACAAAACAAAGCAACACAACTCTTTTTCGACAGAATGGAACTGTCAGAAGTTAACTTGGAGGAAAAGACCTGAATGTAATCCAGGGGGAGCAGATCACTGACTCATCCATTCTTCAGACTCTGGTGCCTTCAGTTGAACACTTTGTGGGAGCTTAAACATGACCACACTTTGATCTTTTTTTTCCTAAGGCCTAGTTTGGAGAGCCCATGCTGCATCTTGATCTCAGAGAGAACACAGTACATACCACCTTGAAGCCAACAAAGGATGTGGAGGTGGCAGAGGGATTAAAAAGAAAGTCAATAACGATTTGACATCAGACTTGTGGCCTTTCCAAAGAGATTTTGCCACGTTTTGCTCCTGTCCTTGGTGCTACAGCTTGTTTTGGATTTGGTAATGAAGAAAATAAAAAGGCAGAAAAGTGATCCAAAGGCGTATATTCTCCATGAAAATGTGATGTATTGCATCCCGTCCCTTTTTTGAGCCAGCCAATGTTTTTCCTCCTCTGGTGCCTTGGTGTGACAGTGGCAGGCAGTTAGAGATGTAGATCCACACGTATTTTTTCTTTTTCTTTTTTTTTTTTTCGATTTGTCCCTGTCATGAAAAGTTGGAGGTGAATGACTCATCACTAAGCAAAAACATGTGGCTGAAGTTGGAACAACAAAGTGCGTTTGACTGAGTTTTCTGAATGGATCTTTACATTGTCAGTCTCCTATAAGTAGCTTTTTATTTGTGTCCAGAGCATCTAGGTAAGGTAATAGTACTAAAACCACTCCTCAGAATGCCTCAAAAAATGAAAGAGGAAAACAATGCAAATTTGTTTGGTGGAAACTTTGGGGCCAAAACAGAGAGCACATTTTTTGGGTAGATTTCAGATGCCGCCATCACAAACATGTGCAGAAATCCACGCACTCTTGCTCACTATATATTCACAAAAATTCTCTCAACACTTTCACTGAGTGCCTTTTTTCAGCAGCCCAGCCAAAGCTACCTTTTAACCCCGGCTCTGGACACAGCTGCCTCAGCAAGCAGAGATCCATCCCTGCTTCAAAAAGAAAAAAAAAGAAGAAAGAATGTAAAGAAAAAAAAGCTCCAAAAGTAAAAAGTAATGATAAAATGTGTCTCCAACATGGCCTTCAAAAAGTTACTGAATTTTTAATTCATCCTCTGCCAGAGGCTCGGGGCCTCTAATAAAACCTTTCGACACCCTCAGGAGCAGATGACTTGGAAAAAAATGGATTCCCAATCAGTCATCACAGAAAGCAAGCAGTGTGTAGAGGAAAAAGGCAAAATGCATAAAAAGCAAATGGAAAACAGTCCAGACTGTCTCTCTTTGATTCAACACACGGCTGTTGGCCTTACAGTTCACTTGCACAGAGATCTCTGTTAGCTACAGGTCAAATTCTTGACTAAAGTTGACCATTAAATTCCCTTTGGGTTAGGCGGAGCGTGGTGAAAAAGTCTTCACAGCATTGCTTCCAGCATCGCTCCTGCCAGCTGGCTGCAGAGTCAGGTGAAATATTTTCCTTAAACATGGAAAATGATCAAGAAACCATGTAAAGTTACAAAAGCATGTCGTTGTTGTTGGAATTAGTTACAGTCATCGTCTTCACATGGTTTCTTTTTTGTCTTGTCTCCTGCAGGTAAGAGCCTCTTTTCCACCGGAGATGTTTCTTGAATGTATTTCAGTGAATAAAATAATCTTTGTCTTGCCCTCTGCTTGAGGAACTGTGGATGTCCTCTGTTGGCAGGCGAAGATGTGGTGCACTCCTCCTCCCCTAACTGAATCAAGGATGAATACATGCAGGGATGATTTGTGTGTAGAATAAGGACAAGATGGCAGGGGAAATTAGAATGTAAAGAAAATTTAGACAGAAAAGGGAAGGTACAGAAAGTTAAAAGATTGGCAAAAAACCAATGAAGTTGTGAGCGTTAACCAAAAGAATGGACACAAAGATGAAGGGATCAAAGAGAAGAGAGAGCACACAAGCATTAATGTAAATCCCTCAGCAGTTTTGAACTTGTACTACACACAAACCAAAAAGCATCCATGTAAGAGATACAGGTTAAAGGATGTGCAACAAGAAAAATCCAATCCCTGACTTTTCTCTCCTCAGGAGATTCCAGAGAGACAATGTAAAAGGTTTAATATGAAACAGAATTCTGAGTCTGTGTCTTGTTGCCTCAGCAGTTTTGATGTGTGATTGGCTTGGCCAAGCCATGGGCTAATAACTTCATCTACTTTCAGAGAAATGTGCATCCAAGGATGCCTGCTGCTCTAACTGCTTACTTTATTATGATGACCTGGTTGTGTGTGAAACTTACCTCAGGAGGAAGCGGTTGCTATACAGCTGTGCACACTGTGCTGACTGTGAACTCTGTCTCATTGGCCATGATGTCAGTAGGCTGGATGTTGCGGTCATACATAGGGTTCTCAAATGTAGCTCGTCCATTTGTGTTCTCATGGCCCACGTAACCATTGAAGGGGACTTTGGGTCTTCTTCTAATATGAAACAAACAAATAATAAATGATAAGCTGGTTTACATTACAGTCTCATAATACAGTATCAGCAGTATTTGGAAGAGACACTATTCACTACATGGGTCATGACTAAAATGTATTATCATCTTTGTGTCTTTAATTTACTTTAAAGTATTTTCCAAATCATTACTGTGACTTGACCAACAGATTGAACACTGATGTAGTATGAGGTTACTGATTTGCAATGGAGCATGGAGCGTTTTTTTTTAAATTTATTTGATGAAGCCCTGTAACAATTTCATGTTAAAAGTTAGGCAGTGTGCTCAGTTGCTAACTCATTTTATTATAAACTCAGAAAAGGACAGTGTTTGAGAAGGTTTAAGAGGCAGTCATTTGTCTGGTGTCACTGTTAAGAACCTGCAAAATTATGTGGGTAGGAAATTTACTTTTTTTTAATTGACACAGATTTTGACTTTGGTGCTTTGAGGTCCTATTTCTAATTCTCAAAATGGGTTAAACACGTCCAAATTTTATAAATGTATTTGTCAGGTGGTTGAGAATGTATTTAAACATTTCTTGAGAAAAATCAAGCAAGAGTCTTATCTGGAAAGAGCTGATTTTGCAGACATTAACTCTTCAAATAGAGGAAAGAAGTGTATCAGCAGAAATCAATGTTTAAATATCTATTACTGATGTGAGTGCTATTAAGTACAGTGTATTAGCTGTGAGCCTTACCTGTGTTTGTAGAGGTACAGAGCGAAGCCTGCAATAATCATTGCTATAAAAGGCACTAGGATGGCTGCTGCCACTGAACTGCTGTTGGATGCAAAGTTGTAGCCTGGGTTTTCTTTGCTGGGGTCTAAACTCTCTGTAAAACAATACAGAGAAAATACATTGAGATGTTGCTTTAGCATCTAGATTATACAATTATCTCAGTGGGAAACATTAAGATCCAATCACATAAATCACACAAATAAATGAAATATAGAAAAGGAACATTATCGTTTTATCTCCTCCCAATATTGTGTGATGACATTTTTTTGGTAAATAAACAGAAAAAAGGTTAAATAAAGGGAAATGAAAAGAATTGTGTTTGCTGAAAAAAGCTGAATAAATTGTGTAAATAGTGACTTTTACTTTTATTGCACACTTTTATTTTGCATATTTCTCCCCCAGGGAACGTCACATTCCATTATCCTAACAATGACTCTTAATTACTGACATTAAAGGCCGACAGTTATTAAGTCATTTCAGATTCATCATATAATTTATGGAGGTGTGTGTCTGCAGCAGCACCATTGGAGGAGTGACAGCCCACCTGTTTGCCACAGAATGCCAAAAAATCTCTGATAAAGGACGAGTGACAAACAAGAAGGAATTCAATTAATGGGTTCTGTAGCGTTCGCCAATCAACCCCCTGCTGCATGGGTGCGAGAACACAAACAAACGCACACACACTCACGCAGGCAAAATGCCGCCGCACTTTCCCCACCACCGAGCTAAAACAAAACACAAAAACCTCAACAAATTGAGTAGGATGGATTTCAAGATGTCCAACCCACCTCCCAGGCTCATATCCCTTTTCTCATACAGACTTAAACTAAAATACACATGAAAACTCTGGCACCAGCCCCAGTCCTCTCTATTAATAAAGAGCTGTTTGCTCGATCAGTGTGTGCTGAGGCAGGGTGGTGGGGGGAGAGGACTCTGCACCTGCTGTTCAAGCATCACTCTCATTACAGCAGATTTTTATATCCACTTTCACCATGTCCACAGAATCATTCCCCTGCATACACACGCTTAATCTGTGTTAACACCTTTTCAAATTGGTCAATTCTACATTCTTGCCCATACCTGCTCTGTTTTTTTCTATAACACTACTCCTGCTCTTCTGAGTTTCTTACTGTCAAATCAAAAGTCAATCCAATCTGGACTATTTTTTCTTGAAACTGCTGAGTGCTGACAAATCTGTGTAGAAAATGTGATTTTATCTGAAGTGAATTTGATTTTTCCCACAGAGATAATGTTTCTTTTGGGTTCCATCATGTTTATGTATTAACATGAAAACAATTTGCTGAAGGGGTACAGTGACAGGCTAAAACTTCTTAAAAATTACCCTTATTGTTATAAACTATCACTGGTGGACAGCAAAGATTTCAGTTCAAATAGAGCACTTTGCTGAATATTTAATTTAATATGTATCTGATTGCTTTGATATTGTGTGGGACCGATCAAGAGTAAGACTGGCTCCAACGCTAAAGGCATTTTGCTTTTTTGCACCTGATGTTTTACACTGATTAAATATGTTTTCATCAACCTTCTTAGCTGGGTTGTAACAGATGATGGCAGCAGTAAACCAGTATTGTTTACAGCCAAAACAGCACCAGCAGCATTTTAATATGCACTAATCAAAATGCAGATCCACATCCGCAGATAGAATTCTACATATCCTACCTTCCTTTTCCATGTATGCCTTATATATCCTACACAGAGCAGTGGGGAG
This sequence comes from Notolabrus celidotus, assembly GCF_009762535.1. Classification (NCBI taxonomy): domain Eukaryota; kingdom Metazoa; phylum Chordata; class Actinopteri; order Labriformes; family Labridae; genus Notolabrus; species Notolabrus celidotus. Next base: position 11,782,293 of record NC_048287.1, on the reverse strand, counting down.
AGTTTCCGTTGCATCAAACCATGGGGAAAATGGGGGGGGAAATATCCACACAAACACATGCTTGACTGCAACAACAATTCAGCTCCATGGGAGCGAATGGAAGGGTTTTCTGTATACAAAATGAAACAAAAATCCCAGCGAGGAGGATCACATGGTTTGGATTTCTAGGTCACAAACATGAAGTGGAATATATGGATAACCGCAGCCTTTTGAAAAAAATAAAAAAATCTATACCAGTGGCAGAGCTGAAGCCGCTGAAGGAAACAAAGGATGACACACAGCAGAATAGAGGACATTTACTGTATCAAAACTAAGTGATGTGAGGTTACTTAATATGGCATTGATTCCACAGGCGTCAACACTACTCATAAACTCCCAGAGGAAAGATTTTGAGAAGCTGTGTTGTATGTGCGTATGCATGACTATTAATCATGTTTGTGAACTGTGTCTGCCTCTTTATGCTGGGTTCACAGACACTTTTTTCAAAGTGCTTTCACATTTGTAAAAGTAAATAAATGATCAATCCAACAGCAAATGGCTTGCTATGAAAGCTTTCACTGTGAAGCTTAGGGACACTGCCCACATTCAAAGTGATTGATTTAATGTTTTTTTTTATGATAGAAAAAAAGATATAGCACAGACATACTGTCTTCCCCAAAGGGAGCATTTGGTCACACTGGTTCCTTTAACCAGGCGGTCAGCTCACTCACCAAGTCTCTGGAGACCAAATTGGCCAAAGCCTTTTCCTCTGACAAATCCCTGGTACACAAAGGAGTTGGATGAAGGGATGTAGGACACCTAGAGAAAAAGAGAGAGAGGGGAATGGAAGACAGACACTTTATGTGTCACATCCAAGCTTTACAAAGGAGCATATCATCAAAGTGTCAGCAGCAGGAGCAGAAAATGAAATATCATGTCAAAGGAGCTGAGAGGTGCTCTTATAGCTGACATTTAATATGGCGTTTTTCTGCTCAAGAGGACAAATATAAACACACAGATGCACTGCACACCCGCTAGCATGATACACAAAAGGAAAACTCACTGCATGTATATAAACACCCATTTGCTGCGGGGTGAATGAAACATAAAACCACGCACAGCGGAACACACATGTACTGTGACCTGCTTTTTTAATTATATCTACAGTGGGTGTATATTAGAGGTGCCTAGGGTTGGGGGATAATATGGAGGAAAGGGGTGGAGGGGGTCTGTCGAGTCCTGATTACCAGGCAATGATTTAACTGACATTTTAATTAAAGAGAAAACTCTTGGTGGGCCCTCCATCTCCCCAGAGTGACAAGGTTAGTGTGTATGTGTGCTCGAGCATATTTCACAATAAACAGCTGTATGTTTGTGGTGTAACACCTTTGCAGCTACACAGAGGGGAGCAAGTACTGAACTTGGACCTGGACTTTCACTTACATGTCCATCCAGGGCCCAGTTGTCTATTTTGAACTTGTTGACAAAGATCTCCACAGGGCCTCTGATCTGGTGGACCTGAAGCAGCAGCTGTGCTTCTTCTCTTTTATAAGTGCCTATAAGAAAAAGAGTGAACTGTTATTTTCAGAGCAAGACCCACATTATCTAAAAAGGACAATGACACAGTTTTTAACATTGAGAAGTATCTGTGATTCAAATATATACATTTTTCTACATACTACCCAATGAAGCATAGATATTGTGTTTGTTGAAGATTATACCGAAGTAAATGTTCATGGCACCAGGAGGGTATACGATTATGTAGCTGGAGTTAACTTAAAACAATTTCTTACCATTGGTGTCTTAAATGAATGATGCTCAGATGTTTATACTGTGTGGTGTGAAATGTTGTGTTTTCTTCTTTTGTGTGTGGTTGCTGCTAGCTATACAAAAAATAACCCCTTGGGGACCATAAAGATCATCTGGAACCTTGAGCCATTATCTATGCCACATTAAATGAATAAACATTTCAACTCATGCAATACTGAATAAGCATGATTCATTCGGTGTTCTTTTTGGTCATTTTATTGAATATCCTAGCACTTAGAAAACTATGGAAAAACATTACACTGATCTTGTAGGTGTAATAAGAATCATTTTGAGTTTACAAAAGAAAAAGAAAATTAAGATCAGGCACGAAAAAGGATACATTATGTGGTTTGAAGGCCCCATATAATAAAAAAAACATGGTGATGTTAGAGGTTAGGATCAGGAAAGCCAAATGGTCTGTTGTTGATGGCAAAAACCAACACAAATGTCTTAATTCTGTCTATGCACCACCAGAGGAGTAGAGAAAACAGTACTCGGCTAAGTTGGTACCAACTTGTTTGTTTGTTTGTTTGTGCCAACCACTTCCACTGGGACTGCTTCAACAATGAGGGTCAGTACAAAGCTAAGTTTGCTTCAACACTGACTCTTACAAAAGTTTCTTTACTAACAGTTCTTGACCCAACAAAAGCAGAAGTGCCATCGCTAAATGTCACCACTTTGTGATGATAACTAGAGTTCATTACAATAGTCAATAAGGTGCATCAGCTTGGCTGGATAGCACGTGCTTTACTGATGTGCATGTGCCATAAACTTCATGGCATTATTTTTTTGTATGAAGTCGAGGAAATATTCTATGGAGCTATATGGGTAAACCAATTGCCTTGTGTGGAAGGAAAGAGCAAATGATGAGGTAGTTTATTGTACTTAAATACAATAAGAATCTGCTAATGACCTATAGCTCCATAACCCCTTTGAATTTGAGTTTGAAGCAGGCCTGGTTTAAATAACATTATAAGGGAGCTTGTTTGCCACAATAAAAGAGGCTTACAAAGCTAAAATATATGTGCAGCCAGAGTATGTTGTATTTCAACTCATTTACTTAATACCAAAAATAGTCTGAAAATTTGAAAAGTTCCTTTCTAGTGCTCGCCATGTTTTTTGGGGAGTGTTTTTCCACCTCTGCATCTGTTTGCACCCTCCTCCTTCAGACAGCAGACAGCCAATTAGCACAGCGCCTCTTTATTTTAACATTCCTGCTCACTAGATCACTGCATGGATAATTAGGTTAAAAACTGAGAGGCTGCAGGCCCTCCTTAGAGGCTGAATTGGTGATGTTTTTGGCAGCTTAATTCAAAACCTTGCTTTAAAAAAAAGCGAGGGCATTTTCTTAACAGCAAAACAAGACTGTTGTATTGGACCTTGCCTGTAGTATGTTTTAAGAAAAAAAGTTAAACTTGGTGTGAAAATTTGTATAGCATGGTTTCACAACAATGAAATGTAATTACTCAGCGGGCACAGAAGATTAGTATTTCACTCTGAATAGGCCACATTACCTTCAGTGCAGACTCTGGTAATTTGTCGCAGAAGAAACAAATTTTTTACAAACACTGTACCTTGGGGGACCGGGCCTTTGCCATAGCCGCCCCCAACCTCTGCAACTCTCTCCCCCCACACATCCGTGCTTCTGACTCACTTCATTCATTTAAGAAACAGTTAAAAACATACCTTTTCAAACAGGCATTCCCCTCACATTAATTTTTCCACCTCTTCCCTTGTCGTCTGCTTGTCTTGTATGTCTTTATTTGTATTTATTTATTTATTTGTCTCTCTTGTAAAGCGTCTTTGAGTTATTTAAAAGCGCTATATAAAACTTAGGTATTATTATTATTATTATTATTATTGATGAAGACTGATGGCACACGGGTACAGAGAAGGGAAATGTCCAAGCCATTACTAATGCAAATGTTGTCTTAACGACCACTGCGGTAAAGTAATCATGCCATAGGGAAAAAAGATAATTGTGCGCAATTAAGGACCAGTAGCAATGAACCTCTCCATGTAGAGACTACATAGTTCTTTTTCACACTTGTCCTCACTTGAATCTGTCTAATATTTGTATATTTGTGTAAATCAGAGTTTCTATTTATACTGAAGATCACAATAGGTGTGTTTGGGTTTGTTTGTTAAAAGGTCTCTTCTTGTTGTACCCACCGGCTAGTTTAAGTTCTACTCCGCTGTGGTCAATGAGTGTCCCGTTAACACGGTTGCTGAAGGGTTCATAGGCAGTGATGCTCAGCATAGCCGGCTGCTTCTTCCCCAGGTACTCATAGGATCCCCTCCAAAGAGAGTTCTTAGCAAAGACACCTGGCGGGACTGAAGGAGACAAAGAGTGTAAATAAATACATAAATAAGCCAGGAGGTCGGTCTGTCAGTCATTCAGTCAGTCAGTCATTCAGTCAGTCAGTCAGTCAGTCAGTCAGTCAGTCAGTCAGTCAGTCAGTCAGTCAGTCAGTCAGTCAGTCAGTCAGTCAGTCAGTCAGTCAGTCAGTCAGTCAGTCAGCCATTCAATGAAAATAAAAAAGTTAGAGAATATCATTCTTTTTTTTTCACCAACAAAGTTCCAGATGACTGTACAGGCTTGTACCAATTAACACTGAGCAAAAGGGCTCATCAGACAAGGTGTTACTAAGCAGTTCTGAGAGTGATACTTAAAGAAACAGTATTAATCAACTTGTTTAAAAAAAAAGAAAAACTTTGGGGCCCACACACACGAGGACAACGTAAACCATTCCCAGATTTCCGCAGAGAACTACACACTTTTTCTGATTAAAAGCATCATCAGAAAATTTTGTTAAAACATCTTGGAATGAAAGGAGGACATGTTTTACCTGGTAATTTTGAAGGTGGCTCTTGCACTGTCCCCACTGGGCTCTTACCACTTGGTCGGTTATCAGCTGAAAAAAATAAACAAACAAACAAAACAACATAATTTACAAGTTTGTCCTACAAACAGGTAAAGTGTAAGCCCTGGGAAGTAATAATAAAAGTTACAATTTCCTCCTTTAACAATACAGCTCTAAGGTAATTGCAGTAGGAGGATATCGCCATCAGCAATTCATGTCTACCTCCACAACTCATCACCCTTCAGTGGCCTGAGTGAGGGCTGCCAGCGACAGGACTTGACTCATACGTCAAAGAGCAGCTCAGTTGTCCCCATGGGGCGATGGCTCAGTCAGAGACACAGTTTCCCTGCTTCAGGGGGAAGCACTTTAATAATGCCTTACTGCTCACACGGGGTCTTAGGACTACACCACAGTAGTAAACATACACCCACACAAGCAAACACAGCGAGGAGGGCTTTACACCAAAATACAAACAAAGACAGGTATACTGATGGTAGTTTATGGACACTGACAACACCATGGATAAATATAAACAAACACAAGCAAACACATGCACACACACAATCCCACAGCGTTACACTTTATTAGCTGCCAGTCTTAGAGTCGCCCTTCCATCACTGCACCCACAGGCGCTGTTAATATCCTGTATGTGCTAAGGCCAGTTCTCTTTCTTTCCTTCTCTCCTAATGGCACGGCCTTAAAAATACCCATCAACCTCGATATTTCACCAGCGGCTGGGCATTGGAATTCATCAAATGGATATCCCTCTTTAGTACTTCTTTCTCGTTAACCCATTAGCGTTCGTCTATCCTGGATAATTGTGTGTCGATGGCTTTATTTTTTTTCCTGTATGTATTTAGGCCAGTGCTTGGGGGTGTCTTAATGGCAGTCTATTTGTCTGCAAGACCTTGTTAACACTGCCTCACCATTTATAAGAGGTACTTCTGCTAACCTAATCAATGGGAAGCATTGGCCTAATCAGGTTTTGCACCCTTGTTAATGCTCCCAAGCCTGTGTGTATGCATTTGTGTGCGTGTGTGTGTGTGTAGTTCCACGCACTGTAATTGTGTGATGGATGGGCTGTCCAGGCTTGGCATGTGTCTGAGAATAAGCAAGTGATAAGAGAGCTATTCATCAACATTAGCTGATTCCCAATTTCCCAACCTGAGTCACCACTGAGTCCTCCACCAGCACAGAGCCTGGTGGTCTCAACAGAGACTAATAATGGAAACTGCAGGTTGTAAATCTTAAAGTCAAGTGTTTTATCTATGTGCTTTCATGGGAAAGTTTTTAGTCTATTATACTTGATGGAGTTATCTTGCTACGTGTTTGCATTTTTCATATTTCTCCACGCTCCCTCATGAATGCAATGTAACTACATTTATACCTGCACAGAGAGGTGGCTTCCCAGTCCAGCTCCCATCGGACCTGCATGTCCTGTGCTCTGATCCTCCGGCCAAGTAGTAGCTAGGCTGACATGTATAGATCAGTGTGTAGCCAAGGGATGGTAGTTCAATGGCTCTTACATCAGACTGGGCTGGCAGCTCTGGCTGGCTGCAATGGTGGGCTGGAGAAAAAGAGGGAGAGCAAGATTAAATACACCAAAGAAATGGATAGTTGGATTGTGGACAAGCAGGTGGATGAGAAAAGAAAGCACGTGGAGATGAGCCTGAACAGGTATGAGAAGAGCAACATACAAAGAAAAAATGGTGAAGCGGACTAATGGAATATTGTGAGGAGTCGAGGAAGAGCATATGAGAGCAACAGCAAATGCAGGATTCAATGAACATTTTTGAATTCACTTCTGCACACCAGGTTAGGTTTTCCATATAAGTATGCAACACAGCAAACTTTGCTCACCAATGCACTCAGGCTGAAAACCACTCCAAGTAAGGTTGGGCAGACAAGTGCGAGAAATGGAGCCCTGAAGTAAGTAGCCCTTTCTGCAGCTGAAGAACACAGTGCTGCCGATCTGTAAGAGGACATACAAGAGCATGTGAGGATATGGATTAGACAATGAGCACACAAATTTTACATAAAAGCATAAAAGATTTTGCCCACAAAAGTGTCAGTATTCAATTTGTACATGGAAATGCTTTTATTCTGACCTGATAGCCTTGGCTGTTGTTCTGGTTCCCAAAGAGAGGGCTGCCAGAGTCTCCACAGGTCGTGTGAGTTGGATCTAAAACACAACAAAATAAATGGGATATTACTTTCTTCACGTATCTCATATGAAGAACGGACTGTATACTGACAACCATGCACAAACACACAGTGCACACATGTTAGTCAGGATACACACACACAAACAGATCTCAAAGTCTTTTATTGTTAATCTGAACCCACTGTCTATCCCACTCAAAGAAGCTTACTGTAGAACACAATGACAGACTCTCTGGCTTTTACAATCCACAAGCCCCTGTTGATCAGATGACACAATTTATGTGTTTCATTGTATAGTTTTTCTTGTACCAACCCAATTATGTTGATCAACCCGGGTTAACAGACCACTTTTCATGCTGTTGCTCTTAAAAGCAACGTGCTGGATCTTTTTGTTTTTGGATTAAGACACCCAATGACTCTACTTTCAGGATAATCTCATGCTTTAATGCTGCAAAGCACAGCTTGCCTGTGGTAGATCTAGTGAAACAGGGCCCTGCTGCTGTCTTGAATTGCCAGCCTCACAGTTTCTCTAGATTATGTCTACGCTGTTATGAAAAATTTGACTGAACCCGAGGCTTTTCTGCAGTAGGTGAAACAAATGTTTTTGGCTGCTTGAATTAATTAAACAGATTAAAATTGAAAACCGGAATCAATATTGCTTGTTAGCTTGGACAAGTAGTTTTTTCAAGCATTATTTGCTGATTGTAGAGGGCAATCAGGACTTGCATGAGAAACAAATGGAGCAGAATGCAAGTCATGAATTAAAAACTTAACTGATTCTAATGCTGTGCTCTGGTTTAAGATCAACTGTTGTGAACAACCTTACCCTACTTGTATGTCATTACTCTGATTAGTACATCAAGCACTGAGTTAAAAACACTTGATAAGATGATCTACATTTTAAAGTGAGGAATGATTAAGTAGTTTACCAATGCAAGAGGGCTGTGTGCCACTCCACGTGCCATCATATTGACAATATCTCCTGGTAGAGCCCACCAGGACAAGAGGAGGGTCGCAGGAGAAGGAGACAGAGGAGAGATAGGTGAATCCTCGGTCCTCCCTCCTTCCCTGGGCTGGCATCCCGGGGTCCCCGCAGAAAACAGCTGCATAGATAAAGACAGGTGGGGGAAAGACAGACCCAACAGGGAAATGTGAGGTGACATACTAATCGAGTTGTGTTTGGATATAATATCTTCCAAGGGGGTTGAAATGTCACACAAAGAGACATGCGTACTGCACACATGTGAAATAAATGTCAGAGGGATACCAATGACATGTAATGTAATTAGGCACTCCAGCGTGGTGCCACTTACGGAAGCACTGGGGTTTCTCCCCACTCCAGTTGCCGTTGCCCTGGCATGTTAACACAGTGGGAAGGGACAGCTGGTAACCTTGGTTACAAGAGTAGCTGATGCTAGAGCCCCAGGTGAAGTCTGTACCAACAACTTGTCCTTGAGGGATGGTAGGCGGTGGGCCACACACAATTGCTGCAGAAAAACAAAGAGGCAGGAGTTCATGGGCTTTGCATATTAGTCGGAAATGATGTGTTCTATTTTAAGAAAGTGATGTGAAATAAATGCTTCTGTAAAAACAATATCTGCATCAATCAATGCTCTAGTCCTCCATAGTCACTCCTCTCTTTCCTGTTGTCTGTGCCTTCATCTAGACTTTACTATTACACAATTACTAAACTATCATTCATATCATTATAAACAACTTTACCTTTACAGAGAGGTTTGGTGCCATTCCAGGTACGGTCCTTTGTGCAGATTAGAGTTGAGGCTCGGTCAGCATCCATGGTGAAACCAGGGGAACACTGAAAACTGACTGTGCGGTTGTAGGTGACATCATTGCCTAGCCTCAAGCCATTGGCTGGTACTCCAGGGTCACCGCAGTTGATCACTAAAGGATCAAAAAACAGTTAAATTAATAAGAACAAATGCTTAAGAGCCATTATGTTTGACGCAGATGCAGAGGACATTTGTTTGGGTAGAGGAAAAAGAAAAGAAAGAAAAGTGGACACACTGCATAGCTGTAACATGTATAAGTCATAAAAGTTAGTGGTTCTGTTTATTTATTTTTATTTGATTGTACTCAGGAAATCAATATCACACAGGATGGAATAAGCAAGTAAAACAAACTTTTTCAAACATACGATCAGCTGAGCTTTAAAGTTAATGAACTGTTATATGCAACTGACCCAGTTGCAGTTAACCATGTAAACAAAACTTAACAATCTGAAAAGCATTTAAGTTGGTGTGACTCTTTCCTTGGTAATAAGCGCTTCATTTGTTTATGGAGAACTGCTTTTGGATGATGTATTCACACAGTATTATGCAACAAAAACTTTTGATGGAGCCAACTTAATGTTTTCTCTGTAGGAACTGTCCTTGTACTTTGATTGTCTACAGTTTGGAGCTTTAGGTGCACAGAGACTAAAGCGTGTGATTAATTTTGTACAGTAGCTCCCTAAAGCTCAACGATGGACGACATTTCTTCTTGATTATACTTTTACATCCTGCAGGGGAAACAGTGTGATCGAGTAACAACAGAGAGAATTCCACTGTGTGACTCAGCAGCATCATAGCTTAGCTCTGCTGAAAATGTGTGGGATAGAAAACCCAGGGCACAGAAGGACATCCTGTGATGTTCCAGTTACCTTGGGACAAAAAAAGCATTATTAAATGTATATGACCAACATTCCAGTGAAATTCCCACTAGGGCGAGGAAACTGTGCCTCTTGGAGGTGTAGTGTCTCCCCTTGACTGAGCAAGCACTCACATTTCCCAGCGGGGGGTAAGAGTGAGCTGCCTGGAGCTGCAATGTCTATTTAGGATTGTGTGCCCTGAACATCTATCTACAAAGCTGAGATACAGTGACATAATTCCTGCTCTTGCATAACAATATCCTTAGATTGTCAAAAGTGAACAGTCCACTACTTTGCACATGATATAGTATGTAAATAAAACACCTCAGCTGGTCTGTACTCAAACTATATTAAAATCGTATAAATAAAAAATGACAATTTACCACCTCTATGAGGAACTTCCGCCAAGTAAATCTCTTTAGAGCATACCGTCTTTAACAGATTGAACAAAAAAAAATCTGACCAAGGGGCTTCAATTCATACATCCCTCTCTCTGTAGAGGTCTTCAGCTGTAGTTTGTTGTCAACATGTACTCTTCTAGTCCTATGGATTACTGAGTCCTAACATCCATGATGGGGCTGCTAAGGGTTTATCCTCTCTATTCAGAGGAAACTGGTTCTCTTAGTGACCTCCATTTGCCAGGGTCTCTCGTCTCTGTACAGCATCGGGGCGTCTTTTGTGAGGCATGATGATAAAGGTAAGCCTTTTGAGTGCAACATGCACTAAACCAATTTCCTCATACTGAGCCAGGGATCAGTCATTCATCAGAGAAGAATAAAGTAAATGCAATACCTGGCATTACAAGGACTAAAATGTACTTCTTTGTTTCCCTGTATTTTCTTCTATTACCTACAACACATAACTATATTACCTACTTAATCCATATTTGACCACTCTATTGGGTCTAGTTATGTATCTCGCTGATGTTTGACTGTACTTAACTTCAGACAGAACTGCTTCTTATGTCAACAAAACACGAGAGGCCCTTCATAGTGAGAATTTTATAATTTGGATTACCTGAGCATTCGGGCATGTTGCCGGTCCATGTCCCGTTAACAGTGCAGTGTCGGGTGAGCAGGCCAGTGGAGTAGTAGCCCTCCCTGCAAGTGTAGGTAATGGATCTGGAAAACGTTAGGCCATCGTGGATCAAGATCTGGGCATTTCGTGGAGTTCCTGGGTTTCCACAAGAGATCACTGAGAAAGAGAAGACCACAGAAAAGGATTAGGCATTATTTATTTACAGGCCAAATCCAGTGGAGGGAAGAAGTCTGTTAGGGTGTGTGTATCTATGTAGTGGAAGGATGGAAAAGGTGGAGGGAAAGGGAAGAACCATTGCAGAGATTGCTATCTGAATTATATGTACAATACTCTCTTCATGCTTATACTGCTTTTAAGTCTAAGTACTAATCTACCACCTAAATGTCCATAAGTGATTCAGTAATTAAACTGAATCGTGTTTTGTTTTCTGCCACATTACTTCTCAAGTCCTTTTTTGGTTCTGGTGGAGTGTTCTTCAATTGATTTGTTTTTCCTTTACTTCTGGTTTTCATCCACCCACCCAACCATCCCAGTCATCATCTTTCCCTGCGCCTGACTTCATAAGCTACTTTGATGGACATATCCTTTGCTCAGAAAATCCCTTGGTGTCAGCCCGGCCGGCAGCGATGCTTCTGTTCATTACAGTCTCCAGCTTGCCCCGGGCCCTCAGAGCCCTGTGGGCTTCACCCTCCCCTAATGACCAGATGTGGCCTGGCCCTTGAAGTCTGTGCCAACTGAGAACAGGTGGGCAACCTCTGCTAGTGGGCATACCACACACCAGAAAGGGAATAAGACAGCATGAGACAAGGTAGAACGGTGGTGTATGAGTGTGTGATTGTGTATGTGTGAATGTGAATGCAAAGGGGGTGTTGAGCTTTACACAGCAGAGTTGAAAACAGCTAGAGAAACAGAAAGGAAATTCTACAAATATCACAGGGTTTAAAAGGATAGGAAAAGAAGAGCTGTGTGTTCATGGAGAATAGAGAAATGCAGGGAAGAATACAGTATAACCTTAAACAGAACTTGCAAACTTTGAGGTGGAAAGTGTGACTGCGAGTTTGTGCATGATTTCTGCCCTTAGACAGAAGTGCTGGCTGTTCATGCACTATCAAATGTGCGGTTAAAACACACAAAAAACCAAAATGACTACTTGTAGAGTTGTATGAAAACCAATTACGGCAAACTAGATGTTCAACAGCTGCAATAATATACTTCAGCACACATTTTAAAAAACACCCAGTCGGAAGAAGCTGAATGGGTGTTATCTATGTCAAGTGTATCTCTTCAAACACAAGTGTTTGCAAAATATCATCACTTGAGATTATCTTTAACAGCCTGGTTCTATTTTACTTCTGCTGTGGCATGCAAGATGTTTGACAGCACTCTGCACTCTAGTTTTTCATTGTTTCTAATCTGTAAATCCTGTTTCAGCAAAAATAACGGGAAGTGTAAGGCCTTCAGACCTGTATTGATTTGATGCAAAGACTACTACACATCAGAGAATCTGCTTTTTCAGAGGCTGGTAGCAGAATGGATGAATGCTGCAGGAGGGCAAAAACTGAAAAGCCTTTTGGAGTTTAATCAATAGAGAATGTCACTCATTCTCTCTCACTCAATCACTGTTAGACATTTTTGCAAACATATGCAAATGTGTGATGCGTCTGTCATTCAGTTGAAAAAGCAGCCGCTAATTACACAATCAGTAAGCGTTATCACAGTATCAGCCACAATCTTTTGAGTGAAAGAAAGCTTAATATGGCAATTCTATGGTGGGATTTGCTGAGATCAGTTTGCTTTGACAAGACATCAAAATCAACAGATAATTAAAGATAAACACTCATTAGTAAAAAGTGGTTATACTCTCTAAAACATTCATTCAAGCTATAATTCAGTCAAACTAATAAGAATTACGTCATTGTCTAATACCCCTGCAATTATAATAAAAGCCGAGCAAAGACAGTTTTGAAAAACTCATGCAGAGGCAGAGATTAAATAACCAAAAAAGAGAAGACGGAGAAAAACAACTCCAACCCATAAAGCTGCATATATTAATACATGTTACTAAAGTAACGGATGCAGACATTTTATACATTCAGTGAACACATTCAGTAAGTGCACAATCATAACTCTCCAGCTGGCCTATTATGAATGTGAGAAGACGTTCAGATATTGTGTTCACTCATCCCTGCATGAGCAGAAGTCCATCAAAGCATCCATCCATTCATTTTTCCACCAGTTATCCAGAATCGTGCTGCAGTGGTAACAATGTAATCAGTAGTCCACACATGATTTTCTCCAACCTTGTCCTTCAGCTTCTTCCCAAGGAATCCCAGGGTGTTTCCAGGACAGATGGGATGTGTTATCACTCCATGGTCTTCTAGCTCTGCTCGGGGGTCTCCAGTTGGACATGTCCAGACTACCTCTACAGTACATAGCAGTGTATGCTCATGTGATTCCTGAATTACCTCAAATGACTGATTTTAATGTAAAAGAGCAGCTGTCCAACTTCTAGCTCTTTCTTAATAGCCAAGCTGTTCGCTGTGTCCCTGAAGGGTGTTACTCTTTAGGTCACCACCCAAAGCTTGGAGCTAGATGAGACTGAAAACCAAAATTAACTGCGAAACTGAGTATTGCCTGGAGCTTGGCTTCTTCTTAAAAATCTAATGTTGAGTGCCATACTATTTCTACTATTGCTTCTATTTAGCCCTCACCTAACTACATCCCAAATACTTTTTACCCCTGTGAGATAAACCTTGTGAGTCCATTTTAGAAAGATGTCAAACATAACATTGCTGATCGTAAACATGATCCAAGAAGTACAACACCAAGGGAAAACATAGACAACCTGAATGCACTGCTTCTGGAACTCATAACCATTAGTTATGTGATACATGTTCTTCTTTTTTCCTTTGTTTTGAACACATTGTGATTGGAGGAAGAAAACCAATGACCATGACAATCAGTGCGAAGATTAAGAGATGAGCTCTCTTCTATTTGCCTGAAACCAGTCTGACAATTTGCTGGAGGCTTCATTATAGTACTGTGAATTATAGTAGTTTCTTAGTAGTATGACCCTACTGTAAATAATGTGTAGATCCCTTTCAACTAGTCCAAGTTTTCCAGGAACCAAAGAAAATATCAACCAGTAAATGCATATATTCCTTACCATGACACTCAGGTTGGGTGCCAAGCCAGGTGCTATTGGGGAGGCAAGTTCTCTCTGATGAGCCCTTCAGCGTAAAGCCAGGCTCACAGCTAAACCGAACAGCACTGCTGACTGTGAACTCTTCTCCCAGACGAATACCGTGCACAGGAATGCCTGGATCTCCACACAGCCCTGCAGAATCGCCTGGAGAAGGGAGAGAATTGACACTGAATAAATACCTGTGACAAATTGTTCATATATTTCCTTTTACTATATTAGACTATCAGTTGTGAGAGCACACATTGGGATTATGGTCTCCCCATGTCTGATGCTTTCATTTTAAAAGCACAGTTAAATTAAGATTAGATAGATAAGACAAATCATTAACACAATTCTCACTCTCACTCGTCTGCCAACTAACAGGGAAATATGTGCCTTGCTCTCCAAAGAGACTGGCTTTTTTAAAACATAACTTTCATTATATATGTGTTAACATGTAGAAAAAATGTTTGTTTAATTTGTCTCAATCTATATTTTGTGAATTGTGTCTTCATTCCATCCCTCCTGTTTCAAACAATCAATCTTTTGAGTACAGGAGTGTGCTTATTTCCTTCATTATTTTACAAGGCTGCGTTCAACATCTTAACAATGCACTGAGTAGACAGTCAGAGTAATCATAACTCTGGCTGTTCTGTTGCACATGCAGCAAGATGGTTACATGTAGTGTTGATTAATAACTGCTGCCGAAAAGGTCCTTTGAACCATCCTTCCATTAATTTCTCCACCACTTATCCAGATTCATGCTGCAGTGGTAACAAGGTAATCAGTAGTCCACACATGATTGTCCTCAGCTTTGTCTTTTAGCTTCTTTCCAAGGAATCCCTAGAGTGTTTCCAGGACAGATGTGGTGCGTTATCACTCCATGGTTTTCGAGCTCTACTCTGGGGGTCTCCAATTGGACATGTCCAGACTACCTCTACAGTACATAGGGGAACGCAACCTTATATGATTCTGCATTACCTCAAATGACTGCTTTCAATACAAAAGAGCAGCTGTCGTACCCCAAGCTCTTTCTTGATATCAAAGCTGTTCACCGTGTCCCTGAAGGGTTTCAGTCTTCAGGTCACTACCCAAAGCCCAACGCTTGAAGGTTTTGGGGGCTCAAATTGAATTAACTGAAACTCAGAGCTTTACTGGGGCTTGGCTGCCTTTTCGACACAAAGAGGTGGATGTCATAGTAACCCAAATATAGATCTTATCTTCCTTTTACCTCATTAGAGTCCAGCACATTGTTACTATCGTATCATTTAATCAGTCAAATCTTAATTACAAGGTTGTGTTACATCCCATGAAGAGAACCACATAATATATAGAAACCATAGACATTCTTTTGAGATATACATGAATGTCATGTATGCAACAATAAAATGGCTGCATACTAATTATTTGCTGGTTTCTGTTATCTGTTATGTTATATGTGTGTTTATATATATTTTTTGTGACATTTTTAGGATTTTTTTCCAGAATTTTTTTAATTGCACATTTGTGTGTGCACCCTAATGACATTCACATGTGTTTCCTGTGTGTAACGAGCTCTGAAGCAAATCACTGTAAGGTGAGAGCGTATGGGGGCTGATGTCTTTAAAGTGCTTTATAAGCCAGCTGAGGTGCAGGCATCCCTATTCCTTAGCCTGATACGAGCAGATTAAAGCAGTTTTATGGAGGACACTCTTTTTGCCCTTGAGGCCTGTGGAGAAGGCAGGCAGCTCAACCTTTGTTCAATCTACTTTGCTCATTACCTGCTAACAGCTGCCACCCAAACTTTATTTGGTGGCCTTGCATTATGAGGACGAATGGGTGCCCATATAACAAGAGAATGTGTTACAAGCAGAGACCTAGGAAGAGGGTAAAGGAAGGAGCTACACAAGCACTTAGTTTCAGAGGTTGAACGCTCTTAATACATATAGTTATTTTGGTTGTACCATTCCAAACCCTCTGAGTGTAGTTTCTCATACCGGAGCAGTGTGGTGGCGAGCCGCTCCACTGGCCATCCAGCTGACACATTCGCGTTGTGTTGCCGATGATGCTACGCTGGCCGATGCAGCTGTAGCGGATGACTGAGCCAACTGTCCGACGGTCGCCTGAGATCTGGGTGTAGGGAGGCACGCTAGGGCGGTCACACAGCACCACTGTCCAATCAGGGCACAAGATGAGAGGAGATCAATTAACTAGTTGAGTTTAGACCACATTCTATTTTGTTTATTTTTTAGCTTTTCAACCATTTAGTAGATTTATTTTCATTACAACGCTTCATCACTTTAATGCATCATGTTGAGCCTGTTTGGATTTAGAATGCAAAACAACATTTTCTACTCTGAATGGAAGTTAATCAATCGGGTTGCTGACATGGTTGGTTGCTTAAGAGATCATTTACTCAAAAAAAGTCAATATTGATGTTATCTATGTCAGTTTTATGTCTTTGCTTAAGAAAGATGCTTAAAATTAGCAGTTTTTACGGCTATGAATTACTTTATACTTTTCTTTGTTGTATATTTATTTTAGTTATGTAAATCTTAAGGTCTTGCAAGTTTAGCTAAACAAAAATGTCAAATTAAGCCATCAATAATTTGGAACAACAACAACAAAAAAACTAAAAGCAGCAACATAATATTTTCATCGCTTTCAAGGTACACATATATTTTAAATCATGCAACACCGATTACAACAAAGCCCTGAGGTACGCACACAGGCACTTGGGAAGGGAGCGATCCCAGGTACCGTCCCCCTGACAAGAGATTGAGCTGGTGCCCAGCAGGTAGTAGCCTGGATTACAGCGGTAGGACACAGCAGTCTGGAAGCTGTAGCGGTGCGGCCCGCTGGGCAGTATCTGCCTGATGCTGTTGTCTACATGGCCTGGCTCTGTGCAGTTCACGACTAGAGAATGGGATAAAGAGGTGGAAGGAGATTGGGAACCAAAGAAACAAAGACATCTTGTTTTAGCATTTGATTTCAACAAATTAAATATAATAAAAATAAGGACTGATGTATGAAGCTTTTTGGATTTGAAGATTATAATCTAATCTAAACTAGCAAAAAAGACAAGATAAAAGGTTTTTATTTTATTATTCAAATAAAGCATTTTTTTCACGTAGCGTTATGGGACTGTCTCTCACACACTGGGAACAATGCATGGAGTTTTTTTTTCTCTCCTGTTTCTCTCAATTCTGTTCCTTATCTACAACTTTCACCAACCATGAATCCATCTATCCATCCACCATAATCCAAATGATGTAGGAGGCGGACTACGGAAATAAACATTTGCTTCATTAGAGCCGGTCCCCTGCTGGCCGTTGTGGTGCAGTGATGGTGATGGATGGGGATCTCACAGGAGAAGAAGCACCATGTCAGTTTAGCACCAGATGGAGAGAGTTAGGGAAGGGGGAAGAAGGGATGAGTGAAAAACGAGGGACAGTGAGGGGAATACTGTACAGAGTTAGAGAGGAAGAGGCCCTGATGGTGCAGAATATATTAAAATTCAAGTCAGAATGTCAGGCTATGACTGCTACCAGCAGAGATCCATCTTGTGTGTCTCTGAAACAAGACACAAAGTAAAACCTTACACTGCCTCAACAGAGTCAGAGCGCAGTGAGTAACACTTGCTGTCTATTTTGAACTCCAACTAAATGTGTAAATGTGTATGATGCCAAAACTGTAATAGCTTCTAAAACACTGTGTGGGAGTGCCCATGCAGCCATTATGCCCCAGTTTGCCTTGCCAGTCTTGCTCGATGAGCATGCCTCTGCCACAGCCAAAATGAACCCATTGTATGCTAATGTACCTAAAAGCTTGCTCATTTCCATGCTCCCAAGCTGGCCAGCACAGCTAAATCACCCCCAAAATACCTATTATAATGTATTCCTTCCAGTAGAGCGCTGACCCGTGGTGCCATCATTTACAACTCACCGCATAATAACACTACAAAGCGTATTTGAAGCAGTGGTGCCGCTTCAGCACAAGACTTTCCAAGCTTGGAATTCAGCTTTGAAAAGAATGTGCTCGGGCAACGTGGGCTCAAAAGCGATCCAACAGTCATCTAAACGTCTGACCTCCTGCTAAATTTTATGTGTGTAGCCCAGTGGGCAGTGAGAGACAGGAAGCGAAAGGATGAAAGGAAAAGAAGAATAAACGTGAAAAGGGAAGAAGGGCCGAGGTAATTCATCTCTGTTCCACTCAGAAGAGTGGACCCTGGTCGCACTCTCCTCCTACTGGACTACTGCCATGTTACAGAACCGTAAGTGGTGTGTCACAATGGTTTTTTTTCTGTCTTGTGTCTCTTGCCTTTTATCACTGGACAACAAATAAACACGAGAGTCATCCAAAGAAGGCGGGGTTGTGGTTCAATTGCTGTGACTCAAATTGGTGTTGATTAGAGGGGGATAGGAGACTGGGCCGGCCAGCAGTTCTCTCCTGCTCCCTACATTATTGATGGAGCCTACAGACTCTTGAAGTTAAAACTGCACAGTGGAAATCACTACCTTAGTCCTGTGCAACACACCCTCGCACTGTTTTCCATGCCTTCTATATCTATCTAGTTCTCTCTATCCCTCTAAAAAAAGGCAGATGGTTCGGCTTAGCTAAGGCTGAGGTGAGATGGATGAAGCGGATGTCATCACAGCTCTTCCAGCTTTCCACTCAGGGGAGGAAGTACATGGCAGACAGGAGAGCATGGCTCACCAAAGATGTCTCAAATGCTGTAATTAAGGTGATAAATCTGATTGACAAAAAGACCTCTAAGCTACTTATGTCTCCACATCATCAGTGAGGATAATGCAGGATCCAAACAGACGCCCACATTCACACATACACACACAAACACACACAAAATGCATCTCACAGTCAGCATCTGCATGGAAACAAGGCCAATGCTAATATGATGTCACCACCAGAGCGGAGAGATTTAAGGCGTATGTCTGGGAGAAAATCTTGCCTGCTTATGCATGCAGCAGTCAAATACTCTCCTCTCTTATTTTAACAACTGAAGAAGGATTCCTCTGAGACTTGTAGCCTCCTTATCCCTTCATAAATGTCTAAAAAAAGGCCAAATCCTTTCTCTCCTCATTTAAAACAAACTCATAAGTCAACCTGTCACTGGTCCTGTCACTGCCTTGTCATATTCAAGGCTTGACCTTGCAAACGCCTTCTCAGTGCCTGTCACAGAGCCCTCCATTTGAGGGGACTCAGAGACGGACGTGGGTGCTGAGATACATCACAAAAAACACAGCCGAATTAACAGTCGCTGCCTCGCTCATCTGTAACAGTGCGGGGTACTTCTTATTCAAGGCAAAACACAGAATCGGGGTCTCCAAAGGTTGCTGTCTTTCATACAAGCTCAAGGATCCTGTGATTGTTTTTGGCTCTTTCTGCATGGTTAATGACTAAGTTTGTTTTTCTGACAGACAGGTGAGCCTTAGGGTGTAACTGAGGAAGCCATGCTAAGAGGAAATAACATCAAATGTAAATATTATCTGGAACCTCCCAGGACTGCGTTTTTGAGACCGTGGTAATTAAATAATCCAGGCTTCTCTTTGGTTTTTCATTTCAATTTCCCCTAATACTCGTTGTTTAAACCCATTCTCCCTCCGGGTGTCTCTGTGCCTCACCTCCGCTCTCTCTGTGATTGGGGTCATCTGTGGTCATAGAAGATATGAACATGCACATTACGATAGGTAATTTAATATCTACCCAAACAAATGGATGGGGATACAAAAAGAAAGAAGGAAGACAGAAAGAGAACCATTTCCTTCCAGGCAAAAATGAAGGATGGAGCATGGCTCTGACAATGTCCTCATTCTAGGCATAAGATATGCACAAAGCTGATGCGACTGGCTTATTAAGCTCTCAAAATAGCCACAGAGCAAATGCTGCGCATTGCATATAAAGCTGTGCTGGGATCATATATGTATTTGAACATTTTGTCGTATACAAAAAGGTGTCAGTGCAGAGAGGTTTTACAATTCAAAAGGTGTTAATAAAACATCATTTGAAAAAACAGACATTAGTCTGGTAATTCCATTGCAAAGAAAATAAATGACACCACTTTGAATGAATAGACAGGTAACTTCCATCTTTACTTGATGTCTGGATAAATCCTATAGATAATAATAATAATAATAATAATGATAATGATATTGATAATGATAATGATAATGATAATGATAATGATAATAATAATAATAACAATAACAATAACAATAATAATAATAATAATAATAATAATAATAATAATAATAATAATAATAATAATGATAATAATAATAATAATAATAATAATAATAATAATAATAATAATAATAATAATAATAACAATGTACTTATAGGCATCTACTTGACACTTACTTTTACACCTGGGGAGGGCATTGCTCCACTGCCCATTGGACTGGCAGCCGGATTTTACAGCCCCCTGCAGAACATATCCGGTATTGCAGACAAAGCGCACAACATCATTCAAGTTGAAATGGGTTCCTTGGGTCAGACCGAAGGTGGGGTTTCCAGGATGACCACATGTGATGGCTGGAAAAGCCAAGGAAAACAAATTAATAGTTTATTACTAATATGTAGAGCAAAATGTAAAGGTGAAATCAAAAAAACATGAAAACATGTTGGAATTATAAGTATCACAACAACGATGCTTGACAGACAGAGCTGGATGTTAAATGAAGACTCTTGTAAAAGGTTTGTAATGTACAGGAACACAGTGTATCAGGGAAAGCTTAGAGGCAAAAGTGGTTTTGGGGTGTTTTATATCAGAGCTTTGTTCAGAACAGTTCAACAACTGAACTCATCCATTAAGTGAGGATCATGTATACATATCTTGGGCTTAAACTGTCGTTATATGAGCGCCCCTTGGTAATGTTAATCACCACTTATTAACAACTAGTTAATCAGCAGCAGTACAAAGCTGGAAAGAGGCCAGTCTAAAAATATGCAATCTAAAGAAATCATTTATTTTTCTCCTCTTAAGTGGAGTTGTATGAGGCGAAGGTCAACAGTAAGTGTATTATCCACAGGGGGTCCAGTTCTACTCAGCCTCTTTGTTGAGAAACCGGCTGGAAAATCACCATGGAAGCTCAACTACCAACCACTGAAGACGTGGTCAACACTTTCATGTCATTAAGCTCATTTTAAGCAAGTGGGACCAGGGATTGTGCCCCCGACCTTTCTATTGAGAGATGACTAACTCTGAGCACTGAGCCACAGTGACCATGTGTTCCTCTGCATCCTAATACCCCCCTTAAATAAACTAATCATCCCTTTAACCCCATGCTCTCTGAAATCTTTACTCTGTGGACACTTACGAACACAGACAGGGGTTCTTCCTGACCAGCGATGATCCTGTTCACAGATTCGTACAGAAACCCCAATGAGACGAAATCCTGGGTTACACTGGTACACAACACTGCCTCTGTAGTTATAATTTTCCCCGATGATCTGTCCATTCACGATTGGCTCCGGTGTGCCACAATGGCCAGCTAAAAATGATGAACAAAATACAAAGCATAGGTCAGACAAATGTTTTTAAATAACCTTAAAATATTTTAAACATTATGTAATTCCTTATAATTTGGGGAGCTAGAGATCTCACCTAAACACTGGACCTGTGTTCCACTCCAAAGCCCATTGGACATACACTCTCGTACCCGAGAGCCCACCAAGGTGTATCCCGTGTTGCAGGAAAAAATTGCAGTGGCTCCATACACAGTCAGGGTTCCAATCTTGTTGCCATTTGGTGGAGTACCAAGGTCCCCACAGGAGATGACTGAATTTAAAATACAATGTTATACTTTACTTTCTATTATGGTGGAAATAAAATCAACAATTCTTATTTGTTTTGTAATTTTATTTTGGTAAGAAGATGTGTGCATGTTTTGTTTGGTTCTTTCATAATATCACTGTGGAATAAGACGCATTACAATATAATTATGTTTAATGCATGCCATATTACTTATTCCTTACAAATATTCTTCTATTTGTTAGTAAGAAATTTTGGTACAATAAGAGACAAGCAGGCCACACTTACTCTCACAGACCGGGCGTGGATCTGGGTAGTTCCAGGTGCTGTTGGCCTGGCAACGAATGACTCTTTGACCCCTGTAGTAATAACCTGGATCACATATGAGCATCATGATAGCGTCATACTGGTTTTGAGTTCCATAGATTAGCCTCCATCTCCCATGCTCCACAGCAGAGTGGCCGATGTCAGGGCAGGTCACCGCTACAGTCAGAGGAGTAACACACATTATTAAGTCAAATATGAACTCAAGACTGCTGATGATTAACGTTGCTGAAAGCTGGTTGGACAATGCTATTTTTTAAAACTCCTATGAAATATGTTCCAGTAGAAGAGTTTGTCCACTTGCGACTCTCGCATCAAACTGTAAGATAAATACTCACGAAGACATCTGGGCGGGGCCTCAATGGGACTCCACCTGCCAGATTCCTGACAGACCACTGAGGTGGTGACAGGCCCAGAAAGACGAAATCCAGGATTACACTTGTATGTTGCCCTGGCTCCTAAAGAGAAGTCCTGGCCCACGATACTGCCATTGACAGGAGGCACTGGCATTCCACAGGACATGACTGGAAGAGATTAGATTAAAGGTTAGAAAAAAAAATGTGTCTTTAGTAAAATTAAAGCTCAGCTAGCAAAGTATATTTTAATAATCATCCTTGTATGCAGAGTGCTAAGCTAACAACAGGCTTCCTGTACAAACACAGTCCCAGAGCAGGCATTGATGTGCGGCAAACATTAGCTTGGGCTGCCATCTGCTCTATAGTAAACAATCTAGTCCAGAGAGAGCACACGTTATTCATGGGAAGATTACACCTGGTGCAGAGTTGACCAGAAATTGAATGACTGCCTTGCCACCCTGTTTTTATTTCTCAGCTGAAGCTATTTTAGAAACTTGTTCAGTTACCAGACTCTGGTAGAAGAGGTTTAAGGTTTTAGCTTTTTCATGGAGTATGAAAAACATGAACATGAGAACACGAATAGATTAAGAATTCCCTGACATTAGTAACCAATGAAGATGGCCTAACAGCATCAGAGCTTTGTAACATATAAAATGACATTTTATTGTGTTGCTCATAAACACTTTAACAATGAAGTTAGATCAATCTTGACTAATTTGCTTTAGCATTTTTATACTGTTTTGTTTTAAATGATACACTTAAAATGCTATTTTTGTCTCTGGAAATATAAGGTAATTCCTATTGTTGGTTCCAGCATTGAAAAAGTGAGCATAGTGAAAGGCAGACATTTAATATGTGACTATAACCCAATAGACTGCCTTATCAAACAATTCTGCTCATGTGAACCAAATAATATTAATCTGACGCAGTGTTAACTTCAAAGCAGTTCTAAGGCAAGGTAAAGTGAGCTTCCTTGAAGCATGCCTAAGGCTCAGGGGCTGCTGGTGATGTGACACTGTCAGTTAAAATGATACTTTGATCGAGGCAAACGGATTGAATGATTTATATTCTCTGAATCAACTTAAATCAGAATGACTAAACCTTGCAAATATCTTGGCAACAAAAATGTCATCTTTGACTCAGCAGGCTAGTTGTTGAATACACCTGTGAATGTTAAAATCTTTCCTCCATTGCATGGTTTTAGGTTGAGGCTGCAACCAAGTCAAATTCACTGCAAGTTGCTTTAGAAATTTCAAATGAACCTCTTCTAGCTGATTTTCAAAGGCAAGCTTGTCTCAGTAAAATAACAAAAAAAAGAATCTAATCTAACAAATGTCTGTGTCTTTGTTTTGCTTAGTTTCCTTCTTTCTTAATAAGATTTGGACCCTCACCTTGGCAAAGTGGCACTGGTGCATTCCACTGGTAGGTCCCCTGTGCAGTCCTGGTGCAAGTGGCACTGCTCTGGCCAATGAGCCTGAAGCCTTGGTCACAGTTGAAACGGAGGGTGCTTCCCAGTTTAGTGCCTGTCAGACTGTGCACTGTGCCATTTATAGGGTTGCTGGGTGGGCTGCAGTAGGCCGCTATGAGAAAAATATACAAAAATAGGTAAATATTTGAATAAGCTTTCCGATAAAATTGAGTGCAACAACCATGAAAACCCAATAATGATGCAAGATGATGCAAGTTGTTGTGGAGGTGGTGAAGGATTAATATGCTTTCGATATCACAGAGCCCAGGATCTCTTTTGCATCTGTCTTCTATGCCTGGCCTGGTAAAGGGGGATATTTATTAATACAAGCGCCGCTATGCAATCTCTTTAAGGCAAAAGCTGCAGACCAGAGACAAGGGAAATTGATTAGAGGAAACTAATGTTTGCTACAAAGCATAGCAAGAGTTTGTCAGCTGCAGCAGAGGAGGATCATAAAAGTGATGGATACATAATAACAGACACAAAGTATCTGTTTTTGTTTGTTGGCTAAATTGAGTGCTGTAATCATCATTTGTCATCCCAAATGGCACCAGCAACAGGTCTATGGATGCCAACAAATGAGTGCTACTGGGCCAAAGAAGCATTTTGTAGAACCTCCCAATGGCGACACACCTGCTGTTAGAATGCAGAAGAACCCACAATGAAAAAACAGTCAAGAAAATATCATGATGCAGCAGATCAGGGCTATGTGACCCAGAAAATGGTGCTCATTGTGGGGAGAGAGATTAGGATGGAAGAGGACCATGGGCACCAAAAAAAAGCACATTATCCATTTCACTTAATCACTGTGACCACTTTAGAGTTCAATAAAAATGCTAATTCTGACTCAAAGCACTCACATGTGGCAGTGTAAATGACCTCCTTTTCAAGTCAGTGGGAATTTTTAGCATGTAACAATCAGATACAACTCTCCTACACTATAAAAAAAACCTTAAAGCCATGTCAGCAGAGTCATCTTTATTCAGCAGTTGTTAGATGTGGATATCTAGCACAAAATGTTCCAGTGAGGCAGAGATTGTGAAGTGATCTGAGGAGGCTGCAGATAGGAAAAAAAGACTTGATGTAAAATATGACATTGGGGTCCAATGAGAAAGATGTTAAATGTCTTAGTAGGTGATCCACAGACTGTTTTATGACATACTTCAATCAATTTAGAAAGAGTTTAGTTTTGTCTTCTCTACAATCATCCAAGGATGAACTCTCATCAATACCCCCCTTCATAGCTTCATAAATAGGAACAGGAAAAATAAAATAACAACCGTTTCATGCAGTGATAGCTAATTTGCACATTCAGCCTCTGCATTTCCTCTGCAAGCCTCTTTCTGTCAGTTACAGTGACTGGCAGCTTCTGAGACAACTTTGAGTTGAATTGTTCACATCTTATTTCCCCTCATTTATTTTCTATTCCTTGCTTCCTCTGTCTCTCTAACTGTTATAGTATTTTGTTGTTTTACTGCAATCAGCCCTGCAGCTCAGAGGAATCACATCTACTCTGGCATGTGACTGGATTGGATTAGATAATATAGCAGGGAGAAAGAAGGAATGAGAATGATTATGATGCAGACAAAGAGGGGCTCACAGAGGATATAAAGGATGGAGTGACACATTCTGAAAAAGTTAATTTCATTGATACAAAAGGTTATCTTAATTATGTGGTCAATAAAAAGTGACTGAGATTATGTATGTAGTAGAACAATAGAAAACTGAGACGAGGAGCTGCTAGAGGAGATGACTTCAAGTTGATGATGATAGAAGACCCATGAAAAAATACAATGGATGATGAATAGCACAGCTGAAAACAGTGAATCTTCCTGTGCCATCTGCTTCTTTCTTCCCACCAAGGTACCACAGAAGGCAACTCCATATTGACCACAAAAACTAGTGGGTTCTCAGCCATCACGTAGTCCGTCTGCCACTTTGCCCGCTTTAGCAACATCAGTCACAGGGAAGAAAAAATATTAAAAGGAGCAAAGGAAAAAAAAACATAGAAACAACATAACATCCGGTTAGGGAGATGGAGGGCTCCACAGAGAGGAGGAGGGAGATGATTAGTCAATCTGGCTGAGTGGTGCTGATACAGAACGGAGGGAGTCTTTTAAATATTTGAACAGTAATAATTCACAGCCAGTTATGCAGGTGTCGTATACCAACAGATCCTTCAAGGGAGCTGGTTACAAGGGAGGTTTAATAAGCAATACAGGGAACAGCATTTACTAATTCCCAGGCCTGTAGAGCACAACAAGGAGTGCTGCAGATGCTTGCCGCCCCCGCTATGTTGTCATGGAGATGGGTCATATTTCAAGCTTTTTCAGCTGCAGTTGGCAGCAGAAAACTTGGTCTTATGACTCAGTAAACCAGAGGCATCTCTGATGAGACACGAAGTGGCAAAGTCCCCAAAAATGTTAAAAAGCAAGGCTAGTGTTTGCCTTGTTTTGACCCACCTGAGTAGCGTATCCGAAAGCCTTTATGACTGGTGGTGTGATCGAAGGACCAGTGCAGGTAGACTTTGTTGCTGGAGCTGGTGATGCTCAGTGGGCTAGAATAGTTACCACTCAGTGTAATAAGGAGGGGGCTTTGTCTGGATGGGCCTGGGTTGAGAAAGAAAATAAATACATACACATTTTTTTTTAAATATGTATTACAAGCCACTTTAAGTACTAGTCTTAGAAATAATGAATCATGTTCCATAATGTTACCCCTAAAACCTAAAGAATATTTTGAATATAATTCCCTTGCAAATGTTAAGTGATAAAACAGGAAAAATATATATTTAAAACCTACATACTGCAGAGATGAAATCATTTAAATGCTTGAATTTTGACAGGAACAAGTTTCCTTAAAAGCTTTAGAGAGATCAGGCATTTTTTTTAACACTAGTACTGAAATTTCGATATATTCAGCTCTTCAATTAAAAACAACAAAATAAAAAACAACTCTCTCCATACTTGGCTTGACAGTCTTAAATACAAATGGCTGAACCCCAACAAACAGAGACAATTGCAAGCATATATCCAAAACCCAGAGTCTGTCCATTATCCAATCCACCTTAAAAGAGTTGCTAACTCTGCCTCAGATCACATGCTGATATACCCAGCAGCTGTGTATATTCTATAACCTTGAAAGGGAGCCTGTGTCAAATTTTCTGTGAGATGGTGCAGAGAGCTTTTTAGGGATGGTAAATTCAGTTTTCAGTTACATTTAAGTTTGTAATTGTCAACATTTGTGAAGTTGAATCACTTTACAAGAAAGGGTGGTATAGTGTCATTGTTAGTTCTTAAGAATACTGAAAAAGCCCATATGGAGGGTATCATCTTGAACATATTCAATTATTTTCAAAAAAGGGTCAAATTAGACTAAATTACATGATACTTTACACAAGACATGTATTGATATAAACCTCTTGGCGGATACAGATACTCACCATCGAAGATCTCAAGCTCATCAAACTGACGGCTTGTCTGGAAGTGTTCAATGGTGAAGGTGATGTTGTAGCCAGGTTCTACTTTGACCACCCAGGAGCAGGACTCAAAATGTGGGAAACCGCTGCCAGGGGACTGGCTCATGATGACACTTGTAGAAGCTGTCAATTCCTCGTTCATGGGACAAGTCACTGTTGAGGGAAGTAAAGAAGAAGAGATGACATTTTCAATCAATCACAGTGACAGGATAAGGTTTCGTTGTAAACTGCTTTTCTATGTTGTGTTATTATTGCCACAAACTCGTAATGGTTTTGCTTTCTAGGAAATTTGATTGAAGCACTTGAAGCACAAATTGGATTGGTTAGAACCACATTGTTGTTGGAGGGCAAGTCAATGTGACTAAAAGCAATAGCTAAGTTGATTGTCATTCTGGTGCTGATGCTGTTGAAGGGAACGGAGCTAAGTCAGTCTAGGAATGAGCTTATAACATATAGAATATTACTGACTGGCCATGAGCATATTCTCTGCTCTTTATAAGCTTTTGGTATGTGACACACAGGATGCTAACTTGGCAGCAGCTAATGCTCAAATCTGCCTTGAAGCTCTGTTGCTGTAACATGCCTAGACGGACCACATCCATCCAATCATCTCCTCCCCCCAATGCCATTTGTATTCTTGTGAGACATCGTTTTGACATCTTTGACATTTGCTAGTGGTTTCAGTCTTTATTACGACCCGCTGCACAGCTCTCCAGTCTGCCCCCCCCCCCCCAAAAAAATGTGTGAAGCCAAACTCTTAATCTGCCAGAGCGGTCTGCATACACAGTGGAACCCCCCAGAAAACAAGCTTGTACATAAAAGCACGCCGATGCTGTGACAAATACACAATGCAACTGCTACACAGTTTCCCCCCTTTCTATTGTTTCTGCTGCTCACCTAATGGGGCTGAGTGCAGAGCAGGTAGAGTGTGAAATAACTTTCCACTGCAGAGGAAGATAGACACTTGTTTTTTTTTCTCCTTTTTTCTGTTTGCTTGTGATTGCTTTTTGGGCTTAGTCACAAACCATAAACCCACATTCTCTTTTGTGAAATCAACTACTCTCTGCAGTATATTATTGTTTCCTATATATCACAAACAAATCCTTAGGGCCCACTTTGGCTTACATAAAATTGCAAACTTTGTTAACACTGAACTTTTGCATGGACTCATCGAAAGAGCAACCAATGAGAGTATCACAGTTCACAAAATACCATTTCAAACTCCCAGAAACACTGTATATTCACCTAGGTAAATTCTCGTGAGGGGCAAGCTGACAATCAAAGCAAAAGTCAAGTAGAATAAAACACCATCAGATGGTTCAAATATAGTTTAAATCCCTTCAAAGTGAAGGTAACCAGGGACTTCTTATGTGCATATTTTTGTTTGTGACAATGTTTGTCATCCAAATGTGGCAGAAAATGTTGCCGTGGGTGTAAAAGCCTGTGTTGTGTGCTGCAATTTGAAAAGCCAAGCCTTTTCTGCCTCAGGGTACGGCAGCAGAACTTGGCACCAGCAGGTCCTTCATTACAGTGGTGAAAAACTGAACCCTCTGAAACACAGTCTAGCAGCGTTTCCTTTGTGGGACAATTTGTGTATCTGGGTTTACATTTGTTTTTGTGTATGTGGATGGGCCACATGTTTGTGTCAACACACTGTGTTGTGAGTATTCGCTCTTGGCTTGTTCAGCCTCCTCTCTGTGTGTTTGTAGGAGGAGAGATTATTAAATCTGCGTGAAAAAAGTGATGGCAGACAGCCTGCATTGAACATTATTAGCAAGTAATTATTTGCATTTGATTATTTTTTTGGCTTATTAAGTAGTGTTTTTTTCCTTTATTAAATCTTTGTATGCTGGGTAAGATATCACTCACTGAAAGGCGTTGTTAAATAAGCAATTTTGTCATAAGTTCTCAAAAAGAACATCACCAAGAAACCTTAAATGCTTGCTAAAATTGATGACTGTATGTAAAAAAAAAAACTATATTAATTTACATTGTGTATCATGTAGAAGTGAAAGGAGATAAAGATGGTGTATGCAACAAACGTCCCTGTTTTGAAACCAACTCCTTTCAGCTATGGTTTCAGAGCTGGTGGAAAGAGACAGGCAGGAACTCTTATCTACAGGGCTGCAACTTATTAAACTAATCCACTTTAAAATTAACCATCATTCTGTTAGGCTGTAAACAAAAAGGTATTAAGGTATAAATCTGACAGCTGGAAAAAAGGCAGCTTCAACACTCAAGGTGAGATGAACACTGATAGGGTTCAAAATGAAATTTCACTTTAACAAGGCACAGAATAGAATAAACCTGTAGCATGGCTGACAATCTGCGAGACAGCCCTTCTGTTTTTGTGTAAATTGCTTATGGTATGCAACATCTTCCTTATTAAAAATGCAGTGGCAGACAAGCACAGATGCACATGCATCTGCATCCATTCACATACATTTGTGAAATGTAGAATGTATTAAGCTTGTACTGCTGCAGTGCTGTTGAGATGCCTTTATTTATGTTGCTATTTCATTTGCATAAACTGAGGAGCAATAACGAGATGCTTGAAGGGGATGGGCCACAACATAAGCAATAGTGTGAATCAGGACCAAACAACTATGAGAAGTTAGGGATGACAATGAAGAACTGAAAAAGCGGCAGTTGTAATCCATCATACATGGCTAAATGAGGGCTGGGGCAAAAATTGAGAATAAGAACAAAAGTAAATAGAAACATAATAATCGAAGAATCTAAAGAAGATAAGGTGAGAGGCAAAGTAGGGGGGCAGACTGAGTGGGATAGCAGGAAGCTAGTTAGCTGGGATAAAAGTGTGATGGATGATTATGAAGATTCAGCCAGGACTCTTTCTGGGGGATGAACACAGGGATGTTGGATCATCTGAGCTCATTGTTTTTCATTAATGAATTAAAGCAACACTTTTTATCAATGCTGCAGCTTTGTGTGTGCTTGTGTGATGTTTGGACTACCTGTGGTCTCAGCAGATAGCAGATGAAGTTAAGGGCCAATAGAACCCAGTTTAATCGAATAGCAGGCAAATCAAATACTCTACAAACCAACTTGCTGCTCCAATGGCAGGAAACACAAGAGAGGCTAAACCCATTTGCCAGTGTGACTGGCAACAACCCTTCATATTAAATAAAGAAAAGCAGGAGCAAGTGTGTGTCTGTGTTTGTGTGTGTATGGTGGTAGCTTTTATTAGTTGGCCAGGATGTCAGTGTTTGGAGAACATAGAAGACAAAGAAAGACAGATTTATGTGGAGACACCTGTGAGTGAGTGTGTGAAAAAACATTGCAATATGTTGTTGTTTTTAGAGCCAGCCTAAGAGAAGGACAAGAAAAGAAAGAATCTGGAATAAAGGGTACATATGTTATGTAACAACAAAAGTCTGACGCTAGAGAGTTGCGGGAGGGAAGTGGCGGGTGAGGGAGGGGGGAGTGCAAACAGGGGAGAATGCAGAGGATGAGAGAGGATATTGGCGCCGAGGGGCAAGCAACACTGCAGAACTAGCTGGAGGCTCCAGTGCTGCTCTAGGAGAGAATATCACAATGACAACATTCACTGCTGAGCAACCCAGACACATCCTCGACCAGTGTGTATGTTTATACAGTATAGGTACTTAGAATTTAGTGTATTTTTGTGAGGGGTGGGGGCAGCAAGAAGTGCAGGGAGGGTTGTGCTTGTCAGAGCTAGAAGTGGTGATTTGATAGGTGCAGCTGCAGCCGGCATGTCCCCTGCATTTCAATGAGCTGTGCACTTCGTCTCCTTGCTGCCCTCCAACTACTTCTCCGCCATCCTCTTTTTTTATTTTTTCCTCCCATTTTAACCCGTGTGCTCCTCTTACTTACTTGCCATCCCTCTGCTCATTTAGCAGTCTCTCCTCCATATTTTCCTGAAAGAACTCCCTTTTTTATATTTCTTCCCTCACACAAATTTTCTCAGTGGGTGTCCTTGGTACTTTGATCCAAGTCTTCATTATTAGCCTATACATAGCTCCTCTTCCTTTATCACTGCCCTCATTTTTTGCCTGTCTTTCATCTCCTTCCATTTTCAACTCATGCTGTGGGCATATTTATCTATTTAGCACACACACAAAAAAAGTACATTTAATTGAATTCACCTTCTTTTCCACATCTACAACAAACTCATTGAGAGAGAAACGCAAAGTGAAAAGTAGGAAAAAGAAGCAGAAGAAGCTAAAATATAAAAGATAAATGCTTGTTTGATATTTAAAAGTACTGAGATACAGCGGAACCCCTTAATGAACCCAGCCCTACACCCTGAGGAAATGTATTGCAACAACATACAGTATAATGATAATGTGATGCGTTGGGAACACTGCAGTCAGTTATTCCTAAGGAGGACAATATCTCAGCGTGTAGAGAGCGCTACAGCACGCCACCCACAGTCTCATGGGACCAAAGTATTCTCCTCTGAGAAAGAAAGTGCTACCAAACTGATATGTGGCTACAGCTCTATGACTACAGGCAGATAGAGTACCCCCATGATGTCGAAGTCAAGCAGAACTTTAACTTCAGCATGAGACTACCATAACAGCAAAGTATTATCAGGTTCCTATAAACATGCTAAAAATAAACTCAGAGGACACATTTGGCTGTGGAAGCAGTATTTCACTGGTGTTTTTATACATTTAGTCACTTGTCATGACTCTTAAAAATTAGATGATGCATCTCAAGGGACTTATTCTTATAAAATGACACTAATTCTGCATAAAGTTTCACTTTGCTTTAGGGCAGAAGGAGCTACACTTTTTTCACAGAGCTTTATTGGACGGCTTCCTGAATAGGGCCTTCTCTGGATGGGTTTCTCCCAGGCAATCACTCACCATCACATGAGGGCGGGGGACCCTCAAACTCAAGGTGTGTGCCCAGGCGGCAGGTCAGGATGCTGTTTCCACTTAGCTGGTAGCCTGGCAGACACCTGTAGCGGACTATATCACCTGCAGAGAGTAAGATGGAGGAGGGAGAAGCACAATTCATAGATGTACAACCTACAAGTCTTTATATACTAACAGTGCTCCTTAACCAGATCATTGACACAGAAATAATGCATGTGTAAGTCAAAGAGAAATCAATGAAAAGAAAAAAAGGGTATGGTTAATAAATCCCATCTGGGAATTATAAAGTTGAACCTCTACATCAGTGTTGCTGCCTTTGTGTCCCTGAATATTAATAAGTCAAGTAGGTTTGCAAACAAACAGATAGAGAAATAATCTCAATTGTCTCCTGTGTGGTAAAACAAGGGCGCCTGTCTAAATCCCCTCTGGCACTCTGATTATTTTGTCATAATCATTTATTTATACTGCTGCCATCAAAAATGCTGTGCAGCAGTTCAGGATGAGCCACAAATTCTGCTGCGATATGTAGTCAGAGGACCTGGGGTTATGTGAACTGTCAAAGCCAGAAGGTGAACCAGCAGAGGAATTAGAATACTGCATTTCTATGAGTCAGGATGAGAACAACACGTAATACAATAAAAGGCAGCTGTGGCTATGTGTGAAGATCCTCCTCTTGTGACAGCATTTCACACCTACCAATTTTGAACTCTTTGCTTGCCATCAGGATCTCTGCATTTGGAATGATGGGCGGTGGCAGGCAGAACTGCAGTCTGTAAGCTTTATTGAAAGCATCGAAGACACACAAGGAGTCAAATACAAAATATGTGTGAAATATTACAAAAACAGAAAAAGAAAGGAAACAATCAAGTAGGAACAGATCTCTACAGACCTTGATAGTTGATACGAAACAGTCCACCCTTTTCTGTGTTACTACGGAAACGTATCAGCACCTGATTGGATGTGCTACTGGGCGGGTCATTTGGCTCTCCATCGGTAAACACTCCCAGTTTCCTTGCAGTCTCCTGTGGACCATCCCTGAAGAGAAACAAGGTCCGTGGTTGACTATGCCTTCAAATGTAACAATACACTGGAGTAAAATAATGACAACTAAAGATGTGAATTTTCTGTAAGCATCCTTTGCTCAAACGGCCGCTAAAAAAATAATATCAAGAACCTTCAGGTGTTTTAACACATACCTGCAATGAAAAACTACAAAGCCACATGCCAGATTATAGTTAAGCAGCTTCTAGTAGCCCAAGTTTGCTGTGGGCTTCAATAAGGTAAAATTACAGATACGCATAGAGTGACAGTTTCTGGATTGCACTGTTCCCACGAACCGCCATCCAATGGGAACGTCTCTGAAGCTGCGTCCCAGCCTTGGCAGTCCCCTGGTGTGGGCATGGCTGATTAAGCAAGCTTCCAGATTCCTGCCACAACCATTCAGCTTAAAAACCATCTGTCTTTGGCTGTCAGACTGGGCATGGGAGATTACAAGCAGCTCTGGAAACGGCTGGCTGGGGACTGCTTCCTGACAGCACTCTGGCCAAGCCGCCATTACGGGGCCCATTTCCTTGGCTCAGTAGTTCAGTGGATGGATACACAGCGGTGGTAACTGGAAACTGGGGAACATGATAGTCCCCATCTTGGCTCTGTGGAGCTTATTGGGAAAGATCAACACGGCAGGGGGGCTGTTTACAGAAGAGTAACAATATGATAGAAAGTGGACATTTTGGCTCATTCCAGCCTCAGTGAATAAACTCTATGGACAAGAAAAATCTTGGCTCAAATTTCTATACCTAGTCCAATCCATCAAATATAGATGTTACTGCATGTCATGTGGACTTTTCCTGTTATCTTTACGTTGCCAAGTTGGCTGGTGGTCGGATCTCCAGTCTCACAAAGAGCTGGGACCTTTGAAACTTGCCTCAGGGCGAGAGGATCAAATGGGACTGGCAACTACCATGCATGCAAAACCCTGTCTTTGGTGGTACATATGGCTAGACCAGCCATACATCATGGGGTGATGAAAGGGAAGCTTTATCCTTGATACTCAGTCAGGCAAAAAAAATACACCAACCAAATACATGGCCAAACAAACATTAACACACAAAACAAGCCCTTAACTTTCCAGCAGCCGAAACCTACTGTCGGTTTCTCAGGCAGAAACTACAGAGACAGTCATCATAAGAGCCACTCTATTGGAACGCAAATATGAGGAACACAAGTGGTGAGAGGCAATTCTGTAAACAAGCTACAGCGTCATTAAAAGAGGACAGTTCAAAAAAGAAGGAGGGGGAAGGTCAATGAGAGATTAGCTGACTGAACCTCATTCAGATAAGCAACACAACATAGAAGAGAATGGGAAAAAATGGTTGCATAAAAAGTTAAAATTTGTTGTGATGGCCTTGAGATTTCAATAAATATTTAAGTTTAGCTACAAACACAAAATCAAACCATGGTTACAGCATAAGAAAGAAACAGTGCTTAAGGAAGCAGAAAGTTCTTACCAGACAGTGATGAAGTCGTGTGGTCCATGAACCTGAAGCAGGGTGAAGTTGAGCTTGATGCCAAAGCCAGGAGCCACAGTGATCAGCCAGGAACAGTCAGCAGAGCTTGGGTACTCCTCTGGGTAACCAGGGGAGAAAACAGTCCCATTGTCTGATGTGATGTTCCCACCACATGGCACTGAGGGAGGGAAGAGAGGCAGAGGTATATATATATAGATATATATGTATCAGGGGGGCAGGATACAACAGGACAGATCCACAATTCTGCTTCAATTGGTGGAAAAAGGGGATTTTCATCTCTCGTTTCTTCTGCTTCCCTTCTCAGTGTCTCTCCACCCCTCTCCTTCACTCTTCCTCTAGTGCCCAGGCGCTTGTCTGAGCTAAAGATTAGCCAGTAAAGCCTGTTAGCAAGTGGGGACTTGGTTGGAGTGTTTTGCTAAGATAAGGCCTCAACCCTTTCCCACTGGGGTTCAAGAGAGAGAGTGCGGAGATGAGGCGAGGGGTTAGTGTGGACTGGGCTTTGAGTTGTGCTTATGTACAGTGTGTGTATGAGGAGTGGAAAAGCATGCGTGTCAGCTTTTGTGTGTGTTTGTGTGACAAGAAAGGTTAAAACAGCATGTCTATGTCAGAACTGTTAACAGCATGAAGTCACACATCCATGCAGGCTTGATATCCTGAGGTCAAAATACTCTCATTCAAACACACACACCAACCTAAGCACCCAAGCTCAAATCTGCATACATACGTACACTTTTGAACTGTTTTCAAACATTACTCAGGTTCTCAAGAGGTTCCAACCCACTCCATATTAAGGAAGATTTGAAAAACCCTGTAATAAGTTTGGAGGAGCAGGGGGGCTGGAGGTGGAGTGGTAATCACTGTAGTGCAGGCATTTTATTCAACCTAAGACATAGTATTCAGCTTCACAGCACACCCTCTGATGCCTTAGGGTCTACGATCATTCCCAGTGCAGAAATGGCCTGTTTTATCCCCTTCTTTCTCAGGTTATGTTTGCTTCTGTGTCATACAGCTGTCCCTGTAAGGGAGAGGCCACTCTGCTGCTGGCTCACCAGGTAAATGAGCTATTGATCAGGCTGATTGACTAAACCCTTGGCACTCTGCGAAGTTGCACCCCTGGCTCACACCACCCACAGACAGGCTACTTAAACCTTATCTGTAATAAGGTGTGTGTTGCTTGAAGGGATTTGCAAGGAAGAAAAAACATGAGGCAGTGTTGCAACTGTTATTAAATACAAACAAGCAGAGGACAATATGCTGAATAAAAGTGAGGCGAACAGAAAAAAAGGGATGATGAAGGAGAAAGAGATAAGGCAGCCAAGGTTAAGTGAAGAGAGAGGGCAAACACAAACAAAAACAGAGAAGTAAAGCATTTTATAGACACAAAGTGTTGTGATGATAATGTCACAACAAGTAGCAAAGTGAAAGCAAGGTAATAAAAATCCATGTAGTTGTGTCTTTTTCCCATCAGAGGACGTCTCTGCAAACGCTGCAGTGACACAGACTGAGAAACAGCTTGTACTGAGCTAAAGTGAGTCAAATGCATATGATAAATGGCTCTGTATTACCTGAGAGGATATGAGCCACAAGGATCAATACATTTACTTTACTAACAGAGGCAGCAATGCGTTTTATAAATGACTATAAGTATTGGTAAAAATTAAAACAGCATTTCAAAATGATTTGGTCAATATGCAGTCCTAAATGGTTGTCACTGTTGATAGAAACCTGGCTACTGACCCGTTACAATCGAATATAACAATAAGTCAGTGAAGCAATAGTGTGTTCGTGTGCGTGTGCGTGTGCGTGGTGTGTGTGTGTGTGTGTGTGTGGTGTGTGTGTGTGTGTGTGTGTGCATTCAGGCATGCTTCTTCAAATGTGTTTGCAAGTATTCTCATCTCATTAAGACTAAAGTAATCACCTAGCTGCCTACTGTACAGCTTCCTCAAAGCTGTTTGAACATGCATTCACAGACAAACATATTCACTGGATGACAACATTTCATATTTAAAAAGCAAGGAACCACCAAGTTGGAAATGTAAATGACTGTGTAGGAGTTTCATTTGCACAAGCAGATAAATAAAGAACTGAAAAGGAAAAAAAAAAACAGTTTGATTGATATTCCTTCAGTGGAGATAAAAAAAAAACTAGTTTAGGAGAATTAAAAAATATATTGGTTATATCTTATCAAAACAAGCCAACATCAGTTTGACTGATATTCCCTGGAGTGCACTACAAAACACGATTAGGAAAACATTAAAACACAGATATCTGTCTTTGAAAATAGACATTCTATATACATTTGCACTAAGGCTTGTCAAGGAATGTAAAGTAGTAGTTCAGGGATATGAGAAGGGGCTGTAACTCTGCACACCATCACACATGCACACACATTAATTCACACACATACAAAGGTTTAATTTTCCTCAGATAATAACTTTTCATCTTCAAATTTCAGGTGATATTAAAAAGGCACTGAGAGGATAAACTCTTCTTTTCCGCTCTGCCTTTGCACTCTGTTGCTCCACGTTTCACTTGCAGTTATCTCCCTGCTAGCCAATTCAAAGCTCCAGTGTCAGGGCCGTCACCTTTTTCTGTAATTTTGCCTGCCTCATTGAATAATCGACAGCCAGAGCGTGAGAATGTGGGTCAAGGACAAAGAAAAGAAAGAGAACCAATCACTTTTCTTTTCAATTTAGCCCCTCTTTTATTCAATTTCTATTTGTCTCCATTCCTTTGCAGCAGTGTATCGATTTTCATTGAAGAACTTTGCTTCCTTAATGAGGGATGATAATTCAGTTTAATTGCATTATTCATAATAGATAATCATTATCTCCACAGCCACACTTCATACTAATGATGTAATAGCTCAATACATTCAAAACAGTGAGTTATTGTGTTATATTTTGCCTCTGCGTTCATTCATAGCCAGCCACTACTTCAGAAGCCTGTTTATTGTGCAGACTACTGAATGGCTTTCATTGGTCTGAGTATTGACAGGATCCATTTCAAATGACTTACCTTCACAGCGAGGGAAAGGGTGATCCCAATTGCGGGTAGTGCCATGCTCACAGGTGAGGATGGAATGTCCCATTAGCTGGTACCCAGGCAGACACTCAAAGGAAATAGACTGGCCAACATTGAAGCCAGCACCCACCACAACGCCAAAACGGAAAGGCTCTGGATCAGGGCACTCTTGTAGCTCATAAGCTGAGGAAGAGAACAGCATGTTCATCACTCTATTTAAAAAGAATATCATTTTCCAGTAATTTTTCCCTAAAGCTAGCAAAATTAAGAACACAATTAAGGATATGACTCCATATATACCAACAGTGAGAATGATATAATGGAGCAACCTCTATTTTTATCCCCTCATTAATTCCCCATCCTCATCTATCTGCTGTTCTTCCTCTTGTGCTCAACCTCCCACACATCCCTCCCACTCATCTTTTTCACACAGTCATTGTCAGAGGTAGGAAAAAAAGCCAGGTGCAAGTTTGGCTGTTGCCAGAGGAGTATGATGCAGCCATCAGTGATAGTGTAGGTAAATAATTCTTACTTTTTTACACAATTGGATACAATAGCAAAGTAGGCAGTGAGCCTTGAACAGCCAGGATATAAATATAACTAAAGAAATTGATTTCTATGGATCACAGCTCCTCTTTGTAAGAGATAACTCATGCAAATTAGGGAATAGGGGGGGGTATTTGCAAATATAATGCTTGATTTAAATGCTAATACACACATAATTATGGAAATGCTCAATGCTACCTTTCGATTTGCCGGCTCGTTAGCTGAATCACAAAAC
Source organism: Notolabrus celidotus (assembly GCF_009762535.1). Classification (NCBI taxonomy): domain Eukaryota; kingdom Metazoa; phylum Chordata; class Actinopteri; order Labriformes; family Labridae; genus Notolabrus; species Notolabrus celidotus. Next base: position 11,744,035 of record NC_048287.1, on the reverse strand, counting down.
ACAAACTCTGTGCGCCTGTTGCAGTTACAGACAAGGACAATATATTCCATGCAGCAGTGCCGATGCACAGTGGAGTTTTTTATCAGCACTTGGTGAAGACATCTTTAAGGTATTCAACAGTTTGGAATACAAGGATTTATAGATCTGAGGAATTTGCTGCGTCTGAGGGGTCAGTTGACAGAATCACTTTTTAGGGCTAATTCAGTGATGTTATGGCTTTACATGCAAATGTCTCACAATAAAGTGACATTAATAGGAAGTAAGTGGAAAAAAATAAAGTATTCCAAGAGATCATAATTTATCATCCCATAGCGAAACATAAATCATTTGTGTGGCTTTCCCTCTTATAATGATTCTGATTCTGTGATTGTTTTTCTCAAGGGGGGGGGGGAATAAATCACAGATCACTGAAGTTACACTTTCATCCATCCCGTTTCAGGGGCAGCAAAGACAGTTTGAAGCAGCTGAAGAGCTCCATCAACACTCCAGTAACTTCTAGTTTGATCAAGCTTTACAGAATAAAGTTACTCATTATGATACAGGCTTGGCTCTGCAATTAGCAAAATTTAGTCTTGGTGATTATGCTCATCATTATAAATATATATTAACCAAGTCTATTTTTGTCTGAGACAGTCCTGAGGCTGATCATTATTTCATGCTCCAATCTTCTGCATCTTTTACAAGGAGCTGAAAGTGCTCTAACTTTCTAACACATTATCCTTACCCTGGTACTCAAATCTGAACCCTGGTTTGTTCTGCGAGTGGTCGCTGTGGAAATACACTGTGGTCTCATGGGAAGTGGTAAGGAAGGAGGGTATATCCTGGCCGCTGAATCGGCCAATCACGGCGCTTGTATCAAGGGGCCCATTGCGAATCTCAAGGAAATCATGGTTGGCCTCGGTGGAGAAGTTAAGGAACTGCATGTGGGCCCCTGGGAAATAAAGAAGAAGAAATGTTGGGGAAAGTCAGAGGAAATTGAAAAGAAATACCATCCTCTGCCAAGAATTCCAAAATGATCAATATTAAGGCTCTAAAATCTAAGTGAGGAAAGAAATAAAACAGACTTTTGATTTGTTTTCACCAGAGAAAGAACAGCATGCATCCACCAATGTTGTCAGTCTACAATTTAGCCCTTCAAGTTATGTAATTAAAGGTTCTTGAGAGTAAAATGCCAAAGTGTGGCATGTTGTAAAAGCCTCTCCAGATGCTCACCGTAGCCAACTGGCAGGTAAACTCTCCAGGTGCAGTCACTGTTGCTAGGGTAGTTGCCGGGGAAACCGGACTGAGAATCATGCCCTCCATCTCCTCTCTGATTCCACCACATTGAGCTGGCGGAGGGCAGAGAGAGAGTTTATTTATTAGCATCTGCAAACAGTCAATCTCAGACTTAAACAGACTTACAAACTTTGTTCAACACAGACGTTGGTTTTGAGGGAATCTTAGGAAGGAAAGCTCTAAAAAAAATATGTAGTACCTTTATGTGACCAGATAATACAGATGTATACTGTGAGTTATTCATTTAGTGCATAAATTCTAAAGTTTGTTAAAAATGATGGACAAATAGACGCCAATACCACACTGACTCTTTAAGGTAGGTTTTCATTGCTTGCAGGGGAGGTGGTTTTTAATTGCTACTTCGTGTCCTTGAATCCAGTCACTGAAAATACTGCTGTAAGCACAAAAGCAAAGTCCCTTTCCTTTCACACCTTCATGTCCCTTTCTTGATCAAATCTATGTAGTAACAATTTTATAAGCAATGATAAAAGCGCTCTTACAGAATAACCTGAGCTGGATGTAAAAACTGCAAACCCTGTAAAAATGATTAAATAGTGTTTAAACTGGCATACAGAGCGCCACCGCCTCATCAAATGGGAGAATTTATCTCACTTTTAAGGAACTCTTGTGCTCTTTTCTTTCTACTTGAGATGTTGAGGGGCCATATACTTCATCTTTGCGGCTCTTCATCCCTCTCCTTTCATCCTAAACGTTTGATGGATAAATGCTTTCGTGACTGAAATCCAGGACTAAGACTCAAAAGACTAGATAAAAGGTGAAATGAGTAAAAAAAAAAAGGGGGGTTGGAAATACTGAGTAAAAGTGATGATCAGATCACAAAAGATGAAAAGAGTGAGAGATCCTGACACCAAAATTAAAAGGATGAAAGGATGCCAAGACTAATGGTAAAAGAATTAGCTGACTCAAGGGGATAAAAACACAGAGGTACTGCCGCTAAGAAAGCAAACACTGAGGGAAAAGATTAAGAATAAATGGGACAAACAGCAGACGTAAGACAGAGGAGGGAGGAACCACACAGAGAAACCTCAGGTTCTGTACCATTGTGTTTCTGAAAGGAATAAGTGAGGGCTTCAATGTTATCCTGTAGCAGCACAAAAAACCTGAGGTCATCAGAAAACTGCTGATGCCTGTGAACACAATAAATCCACCCTCTACTTCAACCAATCACGGCTTGAGACTGAACTAATTAGGCAGTAGTAAGTTGTTACACTAAGATGAAGCAGTTTGTTAAGACACTTTGACAGGCTGGGAGACTTGAGGTGCAAAATAAAAGGAGAAGCTGATACTGTGTCATTTAGTGTGTGCCTTCAGTGTTGCAAAAAATGAAGTCAATACACAGTGTAAAAGTGCAAAAAAACAAAAACAAACATCAAATAACATGTTTTTATTTGAGAATTCAAGCAAGTGTTCCAAATGTGTGGGTTTTTGAATAGTTAGGGTGTGTGACTGGCAAGGCTAAGGTTCCCCCAGGAAAAGGGAGAAAAGTATCCAGAAAAACTGAAATGAAAATACAGAGGCAGGAGATGGCAGAAAGTGATAGAAAAAAGCTATTTTTACCAATGCAGAGGAGGTGGGTAGTTCCATCGTCTGACTGTCCCAGGCATACAGGTGATATGCGAGTTCCCCTGTATGGCGCATCAATGTGGGCACACACACACACACACACACACACAAAGACAGACAGACAAAAGTGCAACAAAGGACAGAAGATGAATTCATTTTTCCTCCCAACTGTCACTCATCACTTGCTCCAATTATTTGAACCTGCTGCCTGTCTCCACATGACTTCATGTGGCGACTAAATGACTAAATCCATTTGAAGTGACAGAGAATAACAAAGAGGGAGCATCTTTTTTTGTTTGCACTGTCAAAGAAAGTGATAAAACATTTTTGTAAAATATGTGCAGTTGAGATTCAAAGCTAACTTGCTGTGGAGATAAAACATTTGATAATAACGTGTACATGTAAGAGTAAAATGGACTTTTTAGATGACCTTTTCCAAAAATATGATCATCTTTTCATTCAGAGACAGTCTGGAACTCACTCTGAGGAAGAGTGGCAGAGCTTTAAAGTCAACATCATGGTTAAGACCGTTTGTTGCTATAACAAATCTTTCAACATGTCCTACTGGTTAAGAATTGCTACAACAATAACACATAACACCTTCAGATATGTCCAAGTTTGTTGACTATCTAAATTATCTCACAATTTGCCCATTCCAGGTGTTTGAATTAGGATCAGAAGTGTCATTGATAAGACACTAGTGATGTGTCATGATCAAAAGCTGCGGCTCTGAGAGCCGATGCTTTATAGTGAATCAGAAGAGCCGGCTCGCATCGAGAGAGAGCCGGCTCCCAGATTTTTCCTTTCACTCTCAGTGCTCAGCCCCAGCTCTGCTCACAGCAGAACTTTGTTTTGATTGGTCAGCATGGCGGCCATGCAGCCAATCACATGTGAGGATATAGGATACAGGTGATGGTGGGGAGGCTGTGTATCCTGGCTTCATCTGTTCCTTCAGAGAGAGTCTTCTTGAAGACTGGGCAAATACTCAATGAGAGGAGAAATCGGATCAGCCCATCCAAACTGACGCATCGGATTTTTCTCAATGCCAAACTGAGGACATTAATAATGTTTGCTCGAATTTGGTTCTGTTTCTGTTTGCTTGAGTTGGTTCTGTTTCTGTTTGCTTGAGTTGGTTCTGTTTCTGTTTGCTTGAGTTTGGTTCTGGTTCTGTTTACTTGAGTTTGGTTCTGGTTCGGTTCGGTTCTGGTAAGGTTCTGGTACGGTTCTGGTACGGTTCTAGTACGGTTCTGGTTCAGTTCTGGTTCGATTCTGGTTCGGTTCTGGTACGGTTCTGGTATGGTTCTGACTCGGTTGGTTCTGGTTCGGTTCTGGTTCGATTCTGGTACGGTTCTGGTTCGGGTCTGGTCCGGTTCTGGTTGGGTTTGCTTGGATTTGGTTCGGGTTCTGTTTGCATGGATTTGGTTCTGTTTCTGTTTGCTCGAGTTTGGTTCTTTTTCTGTTTGCTTGAGATGGTTCTGGTTCTGTTTGTTTGATTTTGGTTCTGGTTCTGTTTGCTTGAGTTCGGTTCTGGTACGGGTTCGGTTCTGGTTCGGTTCAGGTTCGGTTCAGGTTCGGTTCAGGTTCGGTTCTGGTTCGGTTCAGGTTCGGTTCGGTTCTTGTTCGGTTCTGGTTCAGTTCTGGTTCAGTTCTGGTTGGGTTCTGGTTTGGTTCTGGTTTTGCTCTGGTTCGGTTCTGGTTCGGGTCTGGTTCGGTTCTGGTTGGGTTTGCTTGAGTTTGGTTCCGGTTCTGCTTGCTAAAGTTCGGTTCTGGTTCGGTTCGGTTCAGGTTCGGTTTTGGTTCAGTTCTGGTTCGGTTCTGGTTCGGTTCTGGTTGGGTTCAGGTTCGGTTCTGGTGTGGTTCTTATTCGGTTCAGTTCTGGTTCATTTCTGGTTGGGTTCTGGTTTGGTTCTGGTTCGGTTCTGGTTCAGGTCTGGTTCGGTTCTGGTTGGGTTTGCTTGAGTTTGGTTCTGGTTCTGTTTGCTTAAGTACGGTTCTGGTTCGGTCAGGTTCGGATCAGGTTCCGTTTTGGTTCAGTTCTGGTACGGTTCTGGTTCGGTTCTAGTTCGGTTTGCTTGGGTTTGGTTCTGGTTCTGTTTGCAAGAGTTTGGTTCTGGTTCTGTTTGCTTAAGTTTGGTTCTGGTTCTAACCCAAACCCTAACCCTAACCCTAACCCTAACTAACCCTACCTAACCCTAACCAACCCTAATCACAACCCTAACCCTAATCCTAACCCTAACCCTAACCCTACCCTAATCACAACCCTAATCCCAACCCTAATCACAACCCTAACCCTAATCCTAACCCTAACCCTAACCCTAATCCTAACCCTAATCACAACCCTAATCCTAACCCTAACCCTAACCCTAATCCTAACCCTAACCTAATCACAACCCTAATCCTAACCCTAATCACAACCCTAACCCTAATCCTAACCCTAACCCTAACCCTAATCCTAATCCTAACCCTAACCCTAATCCTAACCCTAATCACAACCCTAATCCTAACCCTAATCACAACCCTAACCCTAATCCTAACCCTAACCCTAACCCTAATCCTAACCCTAATCACAACCCTAACCCTAACCCTAACCCTAATCACAACCCTAATCCTAACCCTAATCACAACCCTAACCCTAATCCTAACCCTAATCTTAACCCTAACCCTAACCCTAATCCTAACCGTAATCCAAACCCTAACCCTAATCACAACCCTAACCCTAATCATAACCCTAACCCTAGTCACAACCCTAACCCTAATCACAACCCTAACCCTAATCACAACCCTAACCCTAATCACAACCTTAACCCTAATCCTAAACCTAATCCTATCCCTAACCCTAATCATAACCCTAATCCTAACCCTAATGACAACCCTAACCCTAATCTTAACCCTAATCATAACCCTAACCCTAATCACAACCCTAATCCTAATCCTAACCCTAATCATAACCCTAACCCTAATCACAACCCTAATGCTAACCCTAACCCTAATCACAACCCTAACCCTAATCACAACCCTAATCTTAACCCTAACCCTAATCCTATCCCTAACCCTAACCCTAATCACAACCCAAACCCTAACCTTAATCACAACCCTAACCCTAATCACAACCCTAACCCTAATCACAACCCAAACCCTAACCTTAATCACAACCCTAACCCTAATCACAACCCTAACCCTAGGATCAGGGTGAGAATGGTTTTGTAAAAGAATAAATTAGCAAAGTTAAGGTAAAATATACGGCTACAAAAGATCTTAAATTAAGAGCCGTTCGGGAGTCGAAAAGAGCGGCTCTTCTTTGGGAGCCGAGTTAAAAGAGCCGGCTCTCTGAAAAGAGCCGAACTTCCCATCACTATAAGACACTACAACAAAGGTGTTATGGCATATAAGAATAGGTAGGAAAACAGCCTTTAAACTGGAAACATTAGCGACATTGATAAATGGAATTATATTCAGTTGTAAAGTCACTTTAGATTGAGAATGTGCATATACACCAGTCAGCCAGAACGTGAAACATCCCAGACCTGAAGAGACATGGACTCCGCCTGACCTCTGGATTATGCCCTATGGTTTGTTGCATCAAGACATGAACAGCAGAATCTTAAAGTCCAGTAAGTCACAAGTTAGGGCCTCTGCGGCTCAGACTTGGTTGTACACCCCACACATGCTCAGTTGGATTGAGATCTGGGGAATGTGTTGGTTATGTGTTGTCAAGTTTCTACAGTTCCATCGCTCCAAGGTCCAGTTTTTATGCTCATATGCCCATTGTAGGCGCTTTCGGTGGAGTACAAGGGTCAGAATGGGCATCCTGACAGGTCTGTGGCTATCTAGCTTCATACAAACAACAACAAACTGACAGTGTGTTCTGATGCATTTCTGTCAGAACTAGCATGGACTTATTTTTGTAGTTTGAGTGGCAGCAGCTCTTCTGTTGCACTGAACCACATGGGCCAGCCTTCTCTCGCCATGCTCACCAAACCGCCTTGGCTGCCCATGACCTGCTGCCAGTTCACTGGTTTTCCTTCCTTTGACCACATGGGTAGGTGCTGGCCACTGTAGACTGGGAGCACTCAAAAGAGCTGAAGCTTTGGAGATCCTCTGACCTGGTCATCTAGCCATAACAATTTGGCCCTTGTCAAAGTCACTCACATCCCCTCGCTCGCCCATTTTTCCTGCTTTTATAGCATCAACTTAGGAGGACAAAATGTTCACTTGCTGCCTAACATGTCCCATCCTCTGAAAGGTACCATTGTCTAGAGATAACCAATGTTTTTCACTTCACCTGTCAGTGGTTATATTGCTTTGGCTGACTGCTGTAAATCAAAGTATTGTACCATTATTTGTTGATAACACATCCACCGCAAAAACACTTAGGTGCATTGTTTTAAACTTTCTTAATTAAGGAATAATTTGTGGAGGAAGTTAACTATTATCACTATTTTATAGAGTAATTAGTTTTATTTTTGAGAGAGGAATGATTGAACTCTTTTAACCTTTATTGCTAAAATCTGCTTATTGCTTGGAAACTATCAAACTTTACAAAGACTCACGGCTATTTTCCTGATGTCTCAACAATTAGAAGCAAAACCAGACTTAGAAAAGGGGGGTGACATTTCTGGTGAGAACAGTGCATGGGGGGAAAGTGGGAACACTTAATTCTGAAGGAGTTTTGTGGGATACAATATAAAGACACACTTTGTTTGAACTACTGTACTGCGCATCCAGCCTGTCCACAGTTGCCATCTGTCCTCAGAACAGCCCAGATGATTAAAATGGATGCTCTGAAGGATGTGCATTTACAGTGAGGCTGAATGAGTGTGCAGAATTATAAGTTTGTACAAAATAGGGGATGACCAGAAAACACTTATCCCAATACATACTTTGCTTTTTTGGCTATTCAATTGGACAACTAAATATAAACTTGAGCATGCAATGATGTGGTTTCTGGTTACTCTTTTAGCTGAGTTATATCTGAAAGTAGAATATGTTACCTGTAGAGTATATCCAGGTTCACATTGGAAAGACCCACATTATTCATCTGAAGACGCTCCCCAACCTTGATGCCATTCATAGGAACTACAGGCTCTGGACAGTTGGTCAGAGACACAGCTGTGGAGATAAATAAGACACAATTATAAGGAGAGAAAAAAGAGAAAGGGAGTAAGCTTACTGCACAGACACAAAAAAGACAGGATCAAAAACTACAATGCTAAGTGTGGCTAAAATATTGCAGGGAGACACATGTGCCTCTGGAGTGAAAGCTTAGATAAGAAATGTATTAAGAGTGTTGCTACTTAACATCGAGTGGTGTGAACCATTTTCACTTACTTTTGTATTCCAGCCTGAATCCAGCTGCAGACACACTTATATCAGAGAAGAAGTGGAGGTAAAGCTGGTTTGAGGTGCTGTTGAGAAGAGCAGGGACCGTGGTGCCTTTGGAGGAGATTAATAGTGGGTTTAGCCGAGCTATCTTCCGCACAGGCTGACCATAACTAAACTGTACAAACCACTGGCAAATAGCCGAAAGGTTGAGTTTTTTTACTTTTTTACATTTGCCGATTGAAGAGTCTAGTATTTGTTTGCCTGTGTGTGCTTAAGCATGAATGCAGCATGACTATATGCATGAATTGTTTTAGGTACATTTGGATGTTGAGGGAAGCAGATGTATGTCTGACCTACTAACTGTTAACAGGACACACAAAGGCAGTTTTTTTTTGTTCCAGTGAGTGGGAATGTAATCAGCTGAAATTAAACAAAAACAAAATCCTTCCAAAAAAGGGGGAAAAAAGGGGGGGGAATATCACAGTAAAATCAAATGTTCTACAGACACTGTGTGACCTAAAATTGTCTGTTTAATGGCTCAGATTTGTAAGCCTGGCATTTCTCTTTCATCTCTTTACTTCAGGGTACATCTAACATTTACTCTTGGTCTGGTTCCAAACACAAACAAAGCAGAATTCCCTGTTGCTGTATTGAGGGGAGTAACACAGCTACTGTAAACAAATGTTCACTTTAACTCCACACAGGAAAGGCTAACCTTTGTAGAGCTGTACCAAGATTTTGCCAGGGGGAGCTCGAACAGCTTGGAGTCATGAAAATATCCTCTATTCACTCTGAATTCAATTAAACAACCTATTAATACCAGCTATGCCAGATAAGGCCCCTGCTTCTATTGTTGTAAAGTGTGGGGTTAACAAAAATAGAACTTGATTCAAGATCTTATACGTCTTTAAAAAAACTGACTGGACCTCTGTTTTGCATCAAAATGTTTCTTTGGCAGGTACACGTGTGGTTTAAAAGTTATTCTAAGATCCAGGCTATGGAGGGGTGTAAATATTTAAGGGAAAAATAGAACAAAATAGGACACAATAAAATTTAATCATACATGCAAACACACAACATTTACCTGAGAAGCTGCCAAGCATGGTGTCAGTGTTGTCCCCTCCGTCAAACACCTCCAGCGAGTCCCAGTTCTGCTCTGTGACAAAGCTGATTACCTGGATCTGGAAAAGGAAGAAGTATTTATGTCAGTGAAAGAGGGATGGGATTTATGCAGTATATCCACAGATGGGTCAAAGGTTTGAATGTGCAGAGAAATAAAAAACGAGGTTGAAGGGTTAAGAATTAATAAGTGATGGAAGGCGCCATGAAAGGTTTATGAAAAAGGGACACAGTGAAGAACTAAAAAGCATGTCCATTTGGCTGGTTACAACTTGAGCAGAAGTTGTGTTGGTCCTGACACAGTGAGCTGCAGCTCAAAATATCACAGAAAGGCTATCCACAGCGTGACAAAGCTATTTTTAGGTGCAAAACAAAAACCTCTCTTCTGTAGAGTGCCTTGAAAGCTCCTAAAAATGTAAAAACTCTCTTTTCACTATGCTTCAAGTATATATTACAGAGCAAAGAAAGACTTAACAAATATCAAAAGTCAGTGTGCATACATATATATTTCTTTAATTCTGTCCTTTCTTTTTCTCTATTAAACCCCTCGTTGGAAGGCTGTGTTCAAGTGGTGTGCATTGTATATGAAATAAGGAAAAACTGGATGGCAGCTGCAGAGAATGCTGGAAATTCTTCAAAGAAAAGCAGCCGGAGACTTGTGCTTGTTAGACTTCTTCTGACAACAGCTGCCCACTTGAAAAAAGTAAAACGATGCAGCTTCATGTGAGAAAAAGCATTGTTGACGCCTATGTGACAGGTTAAAAAATATTTTGCTGTTGAATGCCAACCACAGGAATTGGAGAGCTTACTCCTCATATTTAAATTCCAGTTCCATTTCAAACTGAAGCTGAGTTAAATAAGCCACTCTCAGTCAATCATATCTTGATTTCTATTTTGTCCTTAAATGATTTTCAGCATACCACCTTTTCCAATTTATCCTTTTAGTGTTTGCAAGCCTCCCTTTCTTCCCTCCCCTGTTACTCCTATTTCTCACCCTTCTCTTCTGCCTCTGATGGTTATAGATCGGATACAAGCCAATTAAAGGGCCAGTAGGGGCCCAGATATATCCCGGGTAGACAACGCAGATCACAGATTGATCTTTCATTAGAGGGCCACGGCAAATGTGCCAGCAAGTGCACCTTGCTCCTTTAACTTCTCCTTCTGGATTGTGACACTCCAATCTAATGTGTCTCTGCTAGCTACTAGAGGGAGAAACTGTGATAAAGACAGATAGAGAGGAAGGAGGAAGACTGTGTGAAAAGGAAAAGAGGGGATGAGGACTCTGGGTGTGTGTGTGTTGCTTTAAGAAAACAAACATATTGTGACCTAACTGTGTCCACATATACGTTTATACCAGCGTCCTGCTGTTTGCCTTTCAGAGTGTGTGCATACTGTCAGATCTCTGATACTATTCACAGTCTATCTCAACACCAAGCTCTTGCTGCTTGGAGTGTAGAGCAGCATGCTAAGTCCACCTGAGGGCCACCTTGTGAATTTGACCTGCAAGGACAGTCAGCTTAGGTGGAGGAGCTAATAGCTGAGGGGCGGCTCTAAGGTCATTAGCACGGAGGCTGAAGCATAAGCCTAAAAACTTTCCGTCAGGGAGCTCCACAGGGACCATGCTCTGGGTCCTGGTGGAATTCCATCATGCATGCATCAGAGAATAAGAATTTGCTAACCAAAGTAACTCCTTATAAGAAAAGTGAAGTAATTGAAGAGGCAATCATATAAAAATGTATTTCAGGTTGTGCTGAACTTTGCATCTGAACTTTCTGGTAAGTGATCTGGCAAATTAAATTCTGAGCCTCTACAGGATATATAGTTTCATTTGACAGCTCCACTGTACTCTGAGAAATGCAAATGCTGTATGCATGATATGCAGTGGGAAGCTTGCACCAGTTAATTAGACCTTGGTATGCTAAAAACATGTCACCACACAGGAGCCTGTCATAAAGACCAAGCAGTTGTGTGAAGGCGATGGGCTAAAGGCAAATATCATCTTTTAATTTTCTCTGTTAACAGTCTGACCAGTGACCAGTTGAAAAAGAGGTTAATCAGGATGCTTTGCATTCATAGAAAGGTCACTGCTGCCCTGCTTTGGGATTTTTATTGATAGAGACAGAACATTCAAAACCCTGATTAAGTACTATTCTGGAAATGGGAAAACAAAACTAAAAACAGCTAATTTAATCATAAGTCTATCCATTTTTTTAAACAAACCAGGAAGCCAAATACCAAATGGTACTGAAAAATGATGTTATGATATCTGGATGTATTTATACAGTTTACCGTTTGAGCATCTGTAGTAAACCTGCAAAAACTGGATTCTTCTTTCCTCATATAGATTTGTATATCTGATGACATCTATGGTCTTTGATCTCAACAGCTTTGAGATTTGTTCACCATGATCTCCTATCCTGACTTAACACATCAGCAGGCTGTGATGAATAAATCACTTCCATTGGTTGTGTGTGACTTGGGAATTATGGATTGGATTAGGCATGGGTAAAGGGGCAGAGATTCATTTTGGCTCTGCTGTTAACAAAGCTGAATCTGTCTCAGATTTACTCGTGAATTTAGCGACTTTATGTGTAAGCTGATCATTAAAATCCTAACAGTGCTTAATACAAAGTAGAAACTCCGTCACACAAACCTGGATTCCTGATCCTTCGGGAACAGTGATCTTCCAGACACAGTTGAGGCTGTTGAGGTAAGGCTCAGGAAAGCCGGGGGATAAGATGGTGCCAGTTCGATGAGTCAGATTACCTCCGCACGGTACTGCAGGGGGAAAAAAAGAGGGGTAAAAGCGCATGAGTCATATTAGCAGTCCATCAAATGTAACAGGAATACAGACTGGAGAAAAAGAGAGGAAGTATGGATACAAGCATGCATGTGTTTGCACACTGATATAAGCATAAAAAGTGAATATTAATCCTCTTTCTTATAATTTTAAACATAGATTCACTTTTGCTTGTTGGATTAATTATTCAAAATAGTAATGCAACCAGGATGAAGATACAATTCTAAAAGTATTCCAAAAAGATTAGGAAAATAAATTATGACAAAATAGTTTATCAGAAAAGAACAGATAAATCATCCTCACTGTGTTCATTTTCTGCTTCTTATTCATGAAATTTGATTTTATGACTCACTGTACTACAACCATCTTACCATGACTAAAATGTTAATACACTATAAGACCACACAACAAGTCTGCTCCACCTGGTCACTGAAGCACACACAAGCATACGCTCAGTATAGGGAACATACTGTTTTTACACCATCTTCACAGCTTGTTCTAGACATGTACACATCTGGTGAGAGCTGAGGGGCATCTCTTACAGCTGTATAGAGTGTGTTGGTGTGTCCTTGTTTATACATGTCCATAGGAGCATGTGGTGTGTGTGTGTGTGTGTGTGTGTGTGTGTGTGTGTGTGTGTGTGTGTGTGTGTGTGTGTGTGTGTGTGTGTGTGTGTGTGTGTGTGTCTCCCCGTGTGTATTTGTGACCCTCTGGCGTGCCTGCCACCTGTGTGCCTTGTAGCTAAATCTTGCTGTATTGCTACAGGCAATGGTTGGCAGCCACATCTGTGTCAGAGTGACCACAGTTTGACCCTAAAGGGATTAAGTGTGAGAGACTCAGGGACACAAGGAGACATCAGAATGACAGTGAAGAAACAACGAGCATCACAAAAAGAATGAAAGAAAAATAAACAAACACTTGTGTTTATATTCGTGTCTGTTACTCTGTTTGTTGTGTACATTTGAATATGCATGTCCCACCTATACAGCTGGGTATGGAGCTGTTCCATTGAGCCAGGGCATTGGGAACAGTCAACATTCAATGGCACTCGATCCCTCCAGCATATAACCTGGACTGCACTCAAAGCGAATCACAGCGCCAACTGCGAAGTTGTTACCCATACGGCGACCATTGCGGGGCTCTGGGACTGAGCTGCACTGTGTGGCACTGGTCCGAGGTACAGCTTTGGAAGGAAAAACAGAGTGATTACTCATTGATTTTAAGTGATTATCTATGACATTTACAGAAAAGGCAAGCTGTCTCTCTTCTCTCTGCTTCTAATGACAGTCAGCTCATAATGAATTCACTAATAGTCTCCTACAAGGTTTCATTTTTCCAAAGACCCCCCCTATTTAAAAATTTAAGTTGAAGAAAAGTAATTGCAGTCGTCATTGTCACAATGGTCACACCCTGAGACAAATAGATAATTTAAAATGTGGTACTCATTTTATTCTAATTCTGTATTTCTTTCAGCTTACTTACAATAAAACCCACAATTGAATTATTTATTGATTAACTTTCTCCAGAGTTTTCCTTTGGATATACGTAGCAAATGTCATTTCTGGTACAGTGCATTATTTAAGGCAAATAAGAAAAACAATTCAAGAAAGAAGTCCCTCTTAGGGGAACAGACAAACAGGGAACTACAGCCCCAACCTTTTCAGCTGACTGCTATTCTTCTACTGTGTTAATGCTTCAGAGCACACACTTGTGCCCACACACAAACAGACATATCACAGCTGAAACAGTTGCTGAAGGTGAATCCTTTCCAAATCACTCAGCAATTCATCTATTATAGAGGGGAACTGTGACTGAGTCGAAACAGAGGGAATCCAAAAAAAGCAGTAGGATTTATTTGTGTGCATTTATGCGTGCACACTTACCCTGGTAGGCTAGGTGGAATCCTCTGGAGCTGGATTGGCCTTTGGAGGTAAAACGGATCAGGATTTGATTGGAGGTTGCTAAAGGCAACGACTCACCTGAGATGGGGAAAAGTTAAAAGAAACAGTTTCTAATGTTATTGGGAAATACTTGCCTTCAGTTTATATTTGTGTGGGTGCAAACCTCTCTTTTTGGCTCCCATGCTGCCAATTGACCACCTACGCACTTAAATAAAACTATATCCTCACTGCATATAGTATAGGAAAGTTAGAATCATAATGTGTTGTTATACTTTATAAAGTTAATCTGTATGTGCAGGGATACATTTCAAGATTTAAGTGGTACTAAATCTGCCTACGACTGTGTAAATGTAAAACATTCGGCATGTCCCTAAATATAGCTACTGATGCTCCATTCATGCAGCATTGGAGGAAGAGGGGAAAACTAGTGCATAGATGTTCCATTTCATTAAAAAATGTCAGTCTGGGGGGGTGCAAGTTTCTGTTAAAATTAAAAATACCAATATGCAATTATGTGCTGATTATAAAGTAGAACTCAGTACTTCAACATCAAACAGGACCATCTTCTTTTGGACAGTCAACTATATTGTGACTAAATGAGAATTGTTGTGATTGGTGCTGATGACATTGAGTCACAAGCACAACTGAACCTCTGACAACAATCTAATTACAGTGTAATCAATTGATATTCAGGGTGCTTAGAGACTACTTTTGTTTAGCAGATGAGCCTTAAACAATGTGTCAGCTCAAATGTCAAGCTCTTGTTTTCTCAAGCTAAAAAGCATTTTTAATTGAGGGTTGTTTTCTTTGTCTCGTCCCAGCTGGATTATTGTAACTCTCTGTTCACATCCCCAAATTACCAAATCATAACTAGAGTTTCGGCAGCTGGTGTAAAATGGTGCACTATCACTTGTAAGTGCTGTAGAACCAGCTCTTATGTTCACAGCTTGCTCAAATTCAAGGTTGGTTCTATCACCTGCAGAGTAAAGCTCTCCACAATCAGGCTCCTGCTTATATTCAGAAGTGTTAACAGCAAACTGTTCAGGCAGGACTCATAGGTCACCTGACCAGGGCTTAGTGACTGCCCATCTGTCAAATTTCAAGGCCAAGGGTGATGGAGCTTGAGTTTTTGTAGGTCACCGGTAATGTAAATAGCACATTTTGTCATGCTTCAATTTGCCTTACATGGCATATAGTGTGTGAAGAGAGGACTTTCATTGGTCTTTGTGACTTTGTGCAAAATATATTTTGATAAGTGTATGCAGACCTTTACGCAGAGCAGTGCTGGAAGAACAAGTGATGGTTAACTGTACCTGGGTTCCAAGTACTCAACCAGGCGGCAGAATCTCTCATTTTCAACAAGCAGCAGGCGTTTCTCAACCTTAACCACTAATCCAAAAACTGTCTGTCATTTTCACACTTTTAAACATCACTGGGAAGGTTTTTGCATCGTTGTGATAAAGCTGACAACGTTAACTGCTTTGTTTTGGTTTCCATTTGTGTTTGGTTGAACTTGTTATATTCTTTGTCATGATGGTTCTTGAGATGCTCAGTTAAACTAGTTGTGTTATATTTTGCTACGCTACCACCACCATCCCTTGAAACATGAGCTTTGCACATATTACGATTTGCTGATGAATTCTTTGGAGTAACGAGCGTGAAATATCTTCACATTTCTGAGCCTCTTTAATTAGCTGCCTCCATGCTACATCAGCTCTCCACCTAATGAAACACAGATACCACCCAGTGGAGGACACAATGTGGATCGGTACATACCTAATGGCATACACATAAGCACAACTAGAAAGAAATTATACAGACCCGATTTCAAATCCAACAGTTTGTGAGGCTACTACTGCACACAGCTACGGATAAGTTATAAGATCACTTCAATTGTTTCCTTCAGTCAGCATCACTAAATGAATGACAGCCATTCTATACCATAATCTGTTGATACCTCCTTCTACTAGATAAGGTTCTGATTTGGTGATCATCTAACATGCCATTGAAAAAAGATGAGCTGCTTGCTTTTGCATCAAGACTGGCAATGTCGGGTAGATAATAGAGAGCATGCCACGATGCATTAATGTTGTTATTTTAAAATCAGGGTAATTCCACCAAATAATGGTTTCTGAACTCTTCCCAAGTCTAACCATTATTATTGTGCTGTTTAAAAATCAATATGAACCTTGCTTTTTCTTTGCATAATTCAGGGCCTGAAAAATAAAACATATTTTGTTTACTTGACCAGTTTTCAATTTTAGAAGACCAAAATGAGAAATGTTGTTTACAATATAATACATTTTTTTTTACTCACACACAAATCTGTAAGTAACAGAAACAGAGAAAAACATGTTTGCAGTGGTCTCCTAATTTATCCAGAGCTGTATGTTTGCCATAAAAACAATCCTCCAATGATACTTGACTGTTCAAAATGAAAGATTTGTCTTTAAACCCCACCCCCCAGAAAGAAGATATTATGTCAGAGCAATTACTGGTATGATTGTTTGCTACCCTCGTCAACCGAAAGTGTAATTAAACACAAGAAAACCCCATGACACATCTACTGTGGTGGAAAACATTTGTTGACTGACACAGAACATGATACAAAGTGTGAGCATCTCTGTCTCTGACTCTCTGTCTCTCTCTCAGTGGGCTGCTGACTGGCTCTCTGCAGTGGATCTCATTACTCTGTGTCTGCTTGCTGTCACACTGTAGAGGGAGGCAGACGTGCTTAACCCCAGAGGCAACATCTGTGTGTCTGTGAGAGTGTGTGTGTCAGTGAGTCTGTCCTGTGCATGTGTGTTTTGCTCATGTTTAAGTGTGTGAATATTTCTGCACTTTCAAACACAGTGTCCTGAAAGCTGCTATAGCTCAGTTTTTAAGTGCGTTATCACTATGATTCTTCGGTTTCTTCCGTAGGATCCCCAAGGCATGCTGGGTAGTTTATTAGAAGAAGCCCTTGCTGCGCGCTATCATGGTGGCGGTGTTTCATAATTTGCTGTGCTGGGCAGGTATTCATCCAGACGGATCAAACATGTGTCAGCATGTAACTTATCAACCCT
This sequence comes from Notolabrus celidotus, assembly GCF_009762535.1. Taxonomy (NCBI): domain Eukaryota; kingdom Metazoa; phylum Chordata; class Actinopteri; order Labriformes; family Labridae; genus Notolabrus; species Notolabrus celidotus. The sequence continues at coordinate 11,726,969 of NC_048287.1, read as the reverse complement.
CTGGCCACTTTCCAGCTGCAAACCACTTTGCCCTTAAAATGATCCTCTACGCTGGCATATGGAAGACTTACAAGGACAGATATGACTTTGGCTGGAAGTCAATAGTCAAAATTCTTTGGCAGGTGTTGGTGTGCAATGGTTTTGATTCAGCAGTTGTGGGGAAAATGCCAGAGATTAACTGAAGCTACAGCTGTTAAACCATAACTCAAACAGGTTTGGAGTTAAAACAGAGGCACCCTGTTCTCAGCTCATTGGGGACAAATTGAAGTGGTTTGAATGGTTAATGAATAAAGGTGGAGCATGAATTCAGCATTTTGAACAAAAGTAAGAAAGGAAGCAAATTAGTTATCAAGGAGTCAAACTCAGATACAGCTGAATTACAATGGACTCCCTGGTCCTGCAGATGGATAAAATTGCCTTTTTTCTGATCCTTTTCTAATCGGCATTAACATGAGTCCCCTGATTTTTTGATCTAATCCTTTTGTCTTTTCTGCAAACATGCCTTTCTCCCATTTCTTTTCTCGATCGATGACTTCATGAATCACTTCTTCATCTCTTCTCCTTCTTATCAATGTTACCACAACATCCTGCTATTCAGTCAGGGAGTTCTCATCATCTCAACATTACAATAGTGATATGCTTCACCAGACGTAAGGACAATAAGCATACTTTTAATCCCTTCGCAGAAACTAGTTCAGTGAATGATACTTTTTAAAGTCACAATAATCACAGTACACTGTTTTGTGTTTGACTAGTGATTAAAAATGTTTGACAAATAATATATTGTCAACCACTAGAATACTAATTACCATACTCTATATTCAATGCCTATGATGAAAGACTGCATGCATTCATTTCTCGCTTTATAGATTAGCAGTTGTGTATGTTAGTAGAATTGAAAGCTTCAGTGTATCTTTATGCCTGGATCATGCCTAATTCATGCTAGTTATGCCTGTGTGCTCCAGTTCTTGAGCCCCCCTGCCTGTGCTGACTAAAAGTCTCTCTTCTCTTGCCAAAGTGTGTCCGCTCAGCTGTGCCATGCCTGGTTAGAGAGCCCTGTGAACCTGCCGCCAGGAGTCTGCAGTTAATATAGCGTCCTGTTTATTGAGCTGTAAACTGGATTTTCTGAGGCTGCCCTGGACACAAACCAAAGTAATCATTTCGCTTTTGTCAAGCCACAGGGCTGGAGCAAGCTGAGATGGAGAGCTGCCCCTACCCCACACACCTCTTCACCCCAACCCTCCCAAAAGGTTGAAACCCCCCTCCTCACACACACCCCAAAGTTGTTTCTTTTGTAGCCAACCCATGCAGCTGTGGCATTTATCTCACCTGTGCATCAACAGCAACACGCCACAGAAGTATTTAGGTATCCTCCACCTTTTCACTTTTGACCTTTTAACAGTTATCATTTTGTCCTTCTATCTTTGTCGGCTTTACTTTTGCTGGATATTTATTGAGAAGCCTTTGCAAAAGAACAGAGGACTATCTGAAGGTCTTACTTCCTTTTGATCCCAGCATCGGATTGGGACAGATCAATAGATATTTCTCACAAGCCTGGTAGAATATGTTCTTGTGTCTTTAATTTAACCTCCAAGGAATACATCAGTGATTTCAGTGGGAAGCTGGTATTTCTCACCATAACTCAACCATAACAAAGTTGACACTGTGTATTATGAATCAACATCTGGTGCATATTAAAAAAATATTTGGCATTCTTTAATGTTTGCCTCACATTAAGGCATTTCTTTAGATAAATGAATTAAATTAAAGGTATTAAAAACATGGTGGAATGAGACCTTCTTGAGGTAATTGCAGCTTAAAATGACACTGAAAGGGTTTTATGCAGCAAATTTGGCAAGAATTTTGACTGACACTGTAGCATGAAAACGTAGCTGCAAGCTTAACAGTTGAGCCAACATTATTAGCATAATACCAATGCTCTTAGGTTGTTCTTCACTATTCATGATATTTATAGTTATGTTAATGTGGCCATGAGTCAGTCTTTATACTAAAACATGTATTTTATTTCTAGATGAAAGGGAACAAGGAAATCCCGAGACACCTCCCTTCCTTACATCGGGCACACAGGTGTTAGTGTGTTGTTGTGAATTTGTTTTCCTACAAAACTGCACAGGCTTACAAAGCTGACGTGTATTTGTGCATTAAGAATTCAGGTGTATGTGATGCTGTGAGTTCTTGAGCCTGTCTACAGATATGTCATCCCTGTGAATCTTTAAGGTGCTGTTGTCATTATTGAACAGTTTTACAGCTCACTGGAGCCCACCTGCGGACCCAGCAGCTCTGCCTGTGTCAGCTATTTGTCTCTCAGTTTAACTGGATCCTTGTGAAGGGGATGAGGCTAAGACAACATTTTATTTAGTTTCCTCTTGTGTCAAAAATGGCTATGAAATCAAATAGTCAAATCCCTCAAGTCATGTCTTGCCTTTCTGCAGTTCAAAGTAATTAGCCTCTGCTTTCCTTCTCCTTTAAGCTGAGATGCGGATTTATGCCCCATAGCAGCTACAGAAAAATGTCAAAGCATGCCTGCTTCTGAGTGTGTTTATGTTTAGGTACCTGTGTGTGCTCCAGATAGGGAGCTGAGGACACGGGAGTGCTGTGTCGCCCCATCATAAACCTCCACGATGTCATTCAGAGCCGTCTGGAAAAAGGCGAATTGACTGAAGACGACTGAAAAGACAGAAGAGGAAAAAAACTGACATCAGAGGAGAGTGATATTACCTAAAAATAGTGACTACATCACAGAATCCCTGAAAGCTTTAATACCTATTTGAAATGACACAGACAATCCATACAAAAAGAGTACTCAGTTGTATCCACATTCAAAAAGAATATTTTCAACAGAAATTTCAATCAAAGTGTCTTCTTCCAAGTGAGGTGCATAATACACCAGTTAGGGCAACAAAACCCAATACTGATATAATACGACGAGATCGGCAATCCTGTCTGAGCTTGATGGCTTGTCGGCAGATGAAAGACTTCGGCAATGACTGCCAATCTGTTGCACAATGTGCTGCTAAAACTCTACTACAATGCTTTCATCCTTTCAAGCCATTCTATTCTCCCATTTTAATGCTATGGCATATAACATATCCAGCTCTCTCATATCTAATTTTTGTCTATTTTACTTGTGTTGAATATTGCAGGCTAAAGCATGATAAGGGGATGGGGGAAAGAGCAGAGAGGACAGAGGACAAGTGCTCTAGCAGGGCGGATCTTGGTTATGTTAATAGTTGCTATACCTGTACATCCTCTTTTTTTTAAAATGATAAGAGAGGCCAATAGAAACAGTAACACTGAACCTGTCTTCTGCATTTGAGGATAATAGTCCATCATAAGTCTTGGTGCCTAAGGGAAAACAGCAAGAATGGAGGTGAGAGCAATTTTGGCCTTTTATAACTAAGTGCGCAGCCTTCACTGTCATTTTCAAAGAATATGCAAATTTGGACTCTAATTATTCCACCTTCCTCTCTAGATTTGACTTCATTGAAAGAAAAATGTTGCCGACAGGGTCCAAGACAGGATGGGTGCCCCTTCATTTCAGACCTCCAAACGAGCGCCATGACCTCACCATTCACAAGGCTGGGCTTGAGGTGCCCCAAAGCCAAACACATGCCAGCCACTTCTGTTTGATGTAATTTAACGTGAGACTTAAGCTGTCCCTTCGAGAGGCACAAAACTGATAAGTCATTAAAGAGCCAGAGGGAAGAGAAAGGGAAGCAGGAGTTTGAAAAAAGGAAATACAGACAGAAAGTGAAGACGACAGACATTGTGGGCAACTAAGTGAAAAAATGTGGCTTCTTTTTGTGTGTGTGTTTGAGCTGTGTCTCACTTCTGCATTGTTTTGATTTATGAATAATTTGCTGCTCCTACAGCATCAGATCACATATTGGAAGCAAGCCGTGACCTTTAAAATTGAAATGCCAAAAAGCAGTGAAAATGCGGGAACTCTGGATGTTCCAGACACCAATTATTTTTTGGGGTGTATGTGTGTATATCCGAGACAGACATATTGTGCGCCTGATGTGTAACATAGCGATTCAATTTCTCTACTGAAGTAACACGAAAATCTGGTGTTGCAATGAGACAGATGGATATGGGAACTGTAGATCACTGTTTGATTTAGCATGTAGAAAAGTGAAAAACTCCTTTCAGTAAACCTCAGACTAAAGCGATTTAATTGCAAGCAGGGAACACACTGTGTGGGGGAGCTCCTTTAAGTTCTCCACAAACTTGTTTGCTCCTACGCATCTGTTACTAAAAATATCAGGTGTGGAGAAAAAAAGGCTGGGCTGTCTTGCTTTCATTAGTTTCACTGGAAATATATATATATTTTCTTTAACTTAAGGTACTTCAGTGGAGTTTTTTGGCTGACCAGAGAACATTTGCAGCTTCACTACGTACACATGATTACCTGTCCTATTACACCCATAGACACAGACAAAACTGTACTTTTACTGTAAAGATCTGACATCAAAATATCTGAATACCGTCATAATGAGTGGTTTCTTCACTTACCATAATCTTTGGGCACCACCACCGAGTACAGACAGGTCCGTGCACTGCTGTAGTTGCCGGGGTAACCAGGAGACAAGACAACTCCCTCCAAACCCGAGTACTGTCCTCCACATGGAGCTAAGGAGAGACACAGAGATGAGACACGAGCAGACTATTCAGACAGAAAAGGTATGTCTAAAGCCAATAGTGTAAGATTCAATTTCTCCTCCACCTCCTGCTTTTCCATCCCCACTATTCCATTACTCCTAAATTACTTTTCTTGTCTGATTGGGCTTTGGGTTGGAGATGTCCCAGGTGTTTGCCACACTGAAATTGCAATGTTTTTCAAGTGTCCCTCTGGGTTAGCTAAGGTTAGATGAGACCTGAATTCTCCTCTGCAGATTAAAGCTCCTAAAAATGCTACGTGTGTGCTTGTAGCTTGTAGCTTGTGTGTTTTGGTTGTGAGAGCATGCCTTCCACCTGACATAAAACTGAGGCTTCACACTGCGAGAGCTACTCTGGTTGGTGTTTGGGATCTTTTTGCAGCTTTTCAGGGGAACATGCACAGCATGTGTTAGTCATGTCGTGGAAATGTCAGAGAACAGGCAGGATGACGCAGGTTTTGTTATGAGTGTGTGTAGCAGATATGCAAAATAAGAAGCTTTTTTCCAACTGCAGATAACATTAAGGCTTCTCCCTCACATTTATTAGCATTAGCAGAAAGAAGGCAGCTCTACATGCATACCTGCAGGATATAGCTTGGTGCAAAAGCCACATAATCGGAAATGCATGTTTACATGAGATAAATCTATAAGCACTGATGTGGTTTGTGTTGCTAACAACCGTCTCCAGATGTCAGTGTTTACCAATGCAGATGGGTTTGGGTTTGTTCCAACTTGGTTTGCCATCTCCCCCCATGATGCAAGTGAGAGTTTGGTCTCCCTCTAGTGTGTAGCCGCTGTCACAGTGGTAGGTGACAGTTGAGCCCAGCTTGAGGTCGGCGCCCACCCGTGTCCCATTGCGCACCACACCGGGCTCGAAGCAGGACTCCCTGGGGTTCTCTGTGGAGAGAGGTAACACAGTGGAAAATCAGTGACAGAAGGGAATGCGTGTTAGTACCAAAAAAGAGGGAACTTTTTGCATCAAGATGCAGCAGTGATACAGGAATAGAAAGCATTTTCTGTCCAAGGCTGCTGATATTCTGTGTGTTCTCCTTTCCTTCACTCATTCCCTTTTTTCCCCTACTCTGTGCTTTCCTCTTTCAGTAAATATATCTCACTGACTGCCACTTTTCTCTCTAGCCCTTGACTGTGCCCTTTCATCTGTGGCTGCTGGAGGTATGTATGGCTGTGGAGACAGACAGGCAGTTGATTGAGAGTGGCATTGCTCTGGCCCAAGGTCTGCTGACTGCACACAACCGCCTTTCACACAACACTTCACTGTGCACTCAACTAGAGAAGACAATGCACATACGCAAGCTCTCTCTGGCGAACACACACACACACATACTCAACCCCAACACATGCACATACACACTCCGTATCTAACCGCATATCAATCACCAGACCTGAGGTCGTAAGAAAGATGTCTCGCTCAATCTAGCATCACATTGTTCTCAGGTGGAAAATGTGCATGTGTGAGGAGGCCTGTCAATTTGGCACACTTCACGCCCTCACAGCTAAAATAAACAGAGGAAAAATGCCCAAAGCAATTTGGTTCAATCTTAGACACTCTGCACTCTAGTCTCAAAGAAAACTTCAATATTTGATGACACACACACACACACACACACACACACACACACACACACACACACACACACACACACACACACACACACACACACACACACACACACACACACACACACACACACACAGGGAAGAGGAAGGTGGGTCGAATGTTGTCTTTTGTAAGGAAACTTTAACCAACAATTTGGTGCCTGACTAAAATGTGAGAGCCTCAAATATCAACAGGTTGAAAACAAGCTCTCAGTATAAAAAACTACAGCTACACAAAATCTTTTTCCCTATTTTAGACGTATTTTTAAAATGTTCAATTGCAATATTAACACAAAAGACTGCATTTTAGTTCTTATACATGACGGCAGTCTTTTGAAAAGGCATTGTGTTATATAATTATACCTCTACTCTGACTGTTTTCTGTTTAATTTCTTACTTTAATAAAAAAGGAAAATTAATTTGAGGAGATTTTTTTTTCTTGCTCTGCAATTTGATTTAACCAAACTAATCACAACACACTATTACATGTCATGAAGCTACTTGCTTTGTGCGTTGAGTAATTATCACAAAGTGTAGTCTAACTAAAGTTTTAGTGATTTATTAAAGTGCAAGCGGTGCTTTGGATAAATGCCCGGTTTTTAACCTGAAATCTGGGGATCTGCTGACCAGACGGGAGGCTGCCCTTCATGGCTGAACAGAGTGCTGAGGCCAGGCATGTGGCCTGCCTGTCTGTCACCCAGGGCACCTGTTCTAGACAGGTTGAGCCCTTTCATGGGCTGATTTAGACCTGAACCTTCCCTTGCTGCTGCCTTCATTAAACCGGCACACCTGGCTAGAGACAGCAGAGGCGTGATGGATGTAGCGGGCACTGGGTGAGGACCAGCCCTGGACACAAGCTACTGTTGAGAAGGTCGGTCAGTGCAGTGAGGACTGCCGATTTAAAATCCCTTGAGCTGGGACATTTGGAGCTGCAAGGAAAGGTGGAGAAGTGGCATTGTCTGTTCTGGAAAACACTCAGTGAAGTGTAAGTGATGTGAAAATGAGCCCGGGAGTTTGAGAAGTGGTTTGATGAGATATATTTGAGTATAAGGATTCATGTACAGTATATGTGTTTCTGTTTATGTCTGTGTCCATGTGTTTCATCTAAATGTGTCTCAGGCATGGAAACTTTCAGCCTACATATTACCCTGGAGACACTAATCAGACATGGCCAGAGACACAGAAACAAAACACAGAGACACAACGATTGCTTGGTAAAGAGGCTGACAGCACCTCAGGCGAATTTTGTAATGCAATTTTAAGCAGCCGGCTGACCAAACACAGACCCCGCCAACTTGTCAACTTGCTGCTTTTTCACCAAACAGACCTAAACCCACAGCCAGCCGTGCTTTTCTGCCATGTTGTTTGTCTGAAACTGAGGAGGTAATTTATGTATTATTTGGTTATGGTTCATTAGTGTGGAGAATTGGAAGTGTGGAGAGGGAATATTCTGAGCCCCACACTGGGTCCATCTGCTCTACCAGATTGGCCATACAATATCACACACTGTATCACACACTGCAGTAAATATCTCTGAAAGTGACTTAAGGGGTAGACTCTGTAACAATGTCTCAACAAAACGCTGTGTTTAACTCCATTTATGTATAATTCGCTAATGAAAGCTCCGAGCTGCATCACATAAATAGGTAGCATTGTGAAATCAGTTGAATTGCTAACATAGATCAAATCCCATCTGAACACCAGCCAAGAAGCAGAGAGCTCAGGGTCGATCTGGAATTGGTTAAACGTCTGATACCTTAAACAGCTCTAATTGTGGCTGGGAGAGTTAGGAAGATTTAAAACTGTTCTCCCAAGCAAAGCCCTTAGCGAAGACGCCCTGTGTAATTTAAAGCTTGTTCAGCGCCTGTATATTTGTTAGGAAAAGGCTTTAACATACAGGGGGTGAGGCGTTCCATTGTGAGATTCAAACACAAATGCCGAAAACACAGATGTGTTGCGTTATCCATAACCAACTGGCCCTCTTTCAAGGATGTCTTGGATCATTCTGCGGCATGTGTGCTGTACACAGTACCTTGTGTGAGCAAATAAAGTGGGTCCCCCAAACAACATGCTGCGGTCAGCTAAGCTCAGCATGAGACAACAAAATGTTGTTTGCTCTAATTTATGAGAAGGCTTTGTGCAGCTGCAAAGCGGTGATCAAACGGAGCTTAAGCACACATGCTGCTGGCTTTTCATTTTCATAATTCTTTGTTAGTCGACTAGTAGAGGGGGGACAGATCAATAACACCCAAGCAGACTATGGCACAAATGGGAGGAGGGGGATCGTGAAGCTGCGGCACAGACACCCCGTTCTTTCTCTGAAGCAATTTTCTCACCACTAATCTCACTTACTTCAGACTAGACACAAGAGAGAGTTAAAAAGAAACAATCTGCAAGGTCGATAAGCAGCAGAGGGTAAATCCATTTGCACTCTGACAAAAGGAAGAATTTTAAAACATGAATTGTTTGGGGGATAAAGTCTCACATTCCATTTCAAATTCGCTGGTTTGCTCAGAATCTTACAGAGCAGGGGATGAAAAACTGATGATGAAAAACTCTTACATATATATTTACACACACACACACACACACACACACACACACACACACACACACACACACACACACACACACACACACACACACACACACACACACACACACACACACACACACACACACACACACACACACATAACCCAAGTCCCCACTAGCTTGATGTTTTTGTCCAATTAGCCAAATACTGTGTTTTCATCAGAAGCCCTGTGCACCCACCTGTGTACTGAAGCACAAATCCATTGCTGCTGAGGGAAGCATCACTGCGAAAGGCCAGGAAGAGAGTGTTGGCGCTGCTCTCGATGCGATCGGGAACATCTGTCCCATAGAAGCTACCCAGCAGGGGGCTGAGAGAGTCTGGCCCATCATAGATATGTAAGAAGTCATAACTGGGCTCTAAGCTGAACCTGGTAAGAGAAATGTACATTTCATTAAGATTATCAGTTCAAAGAAGATACGAGACATTTCCCTGACAGGGTTTTTGATACTATTATCAATTAGTAATGAAGCTTACTGGTTAAAGCTAAGAGCGATGACATAGTCCAGTGTGACAGTAACTCTCCAGTCACACTCTCTACCATGGGGGTACGGTTCAGGATAGTCTGGAGACAGTATCAGTCCGCTAGGACCCGTCAGGTTCCCGCCACATGGAGCTATAAACAAAAAGATAGAAAGACAACCAATAACACAAGAACACCTCTAAATCTTTACGTGATATTCCTGTTCATTAACTCTCAGTCTCTCTCTGTATGTGAATACGGTCTGCCTGCAAGAAGACATAGTGACAGATGCTTAATCAAGACGTGGCTAATGCCCGATGACACTGCTTTTCATGTTCTTACCTGTAACTTTCCCTCATCCAAAATATCACACTAATTAAGCCAAGTAGTAATTAAACAAGGTGGCTAATTGTGAGGTTTTGATTTTCATTGTCAAGTTAAAGTATTTTGTAGGACATAAAAGTATTTTCATACAAAAGAAGATACGCGTAAAGGGTCTGACTGAGAGCTCTGTGTTGTTCACGAGAAACGAGATAATGAGATCTCTCTGTCTGCTGCAGTGACTTCAGCAGACGTCTGGGGAACACAGCAATCGGGTTTGCCTCTTAGGTTCACTTAAGAGTCTGTTAAGTAATCTCATTAGGAATCTGTATTGTCTACCTGTTTCTCAAAAGTCAGAGCAGGGATAGAGGTGATGCGGTAGGCTGAATAATGCAGAATGCAGTCATAACATACTTTCAAGATAACTTCCAGTTTTAGGCAATACACTAACGTCTTTGACAACTGAATAATTTAAAATTGCACAAACACTGAAGTTCTCCACAGAAACTGTAGGAGTGTACTTAATATCCTCAAAGGTGGGTGGCACAGCAAAAATAAGTGATTTTATAATGTCTATTTTATTCAATCTTAAGGGGTTTCATTCAAGTATCAGTGTATTTCTCAAACTTATTACACTCCTACTTAAACATCCAATTAACAAGATATCTTTGGGAAACGCAAAATTCTTCATGCACCACATGTTATTATTACTATCAGTAGCACCAGCTATGTGGCAATATTCAGGATGATACAGTACCTGTGCATGTAGGGGGGTCTGGCTGCCAGAAGAAGCGACCATTGATTTCAGTGCAGGTGATCCTGTTGGCCCCCTGCAGGATGTATCCAGGATCACACTGGAACACCACATGGTCCCCAGGCTCTCTGCTGTCCCCGCTGCGTGTCCCATTAGTAGGCATGCCTGGGTCATTGCAGGAGGTTGCTGTAGAGACTGGAGGAGCGAGAGGAAGCACAATGATTGTAGCAACATGATAATAATCCTCAGTGACACAATGAATGGTTACATGTTTTTACCACTCAAGTTCACAGATCAACCTGAGTATTGACTTTTGTCTCTCAGTCACAAAGTCTACTTTCATGTTAGGCAAGCAACATCAGTATCTTCTTTTAAATCACAGCTGAAAACATATTTTTATTGAAAGGCCTTCTTGTAATACTGTTTTATCCATGATTCTACATTTATCTTTAATTTTCTTGTAATAATGTTTTTCTTTTATTCACTTATTGTTTTTATTAGTTTTACAGATTTTAAATGTTTTATTATTTTAATTGTTTTTAGTAGTTTATCTTTTAGTCTTTTACTCGGCTCTTCCTTTAATCTGCTCCTCTTCAATTGTCTTGCTAGCTCAATATGTCTCCCCCTTTGTTTATTATTGTGGGTTTCTATGATGTAAAGCACTTTGCAACGTCTGTTTTGATAAGTGCTATATAAATAACCTATATTATTATTATTATTATTATTATTATTTTTTTTTTTATATATTTATTTTACATCACTCCATCCCATCAACATTCCTCCTCACCAGAGAATTGCAGAGCAAAGCCCTGCTTGCTGGTGAAGAAGTCTGTGGTGAACTGCAGGCTGATGGTATTGAAGGTGCTGTGGGCGTCCGGAGGCAGTGCAGAGCCACTCAGCTCCCTAAGCAGGACCCCTCCATCCTGGGGCCCGTCCCAGATCCGAAGCACGTCGTGGACCTCCTCAGTGTGGAAAACCAGGAAATGCAGACTGTAAAAAGAAAATGAGCGGCTTTAGAAGACATGACAAGTGAAAAAGCAATAGTCCATTTGTTTTAAGCTAAAATTTGCCATGCATCACTCAGTATGTATCTCAAGACGAGGTCCTATATGTATTAGTTTAGAGACTTTTAAGGACGCTTATGAAGAAAAACTTGGGTCACATGATGCTGGTTTAATATAAACCAGAGGATTCTGGGGAACTTCTGCATTCACCATATTTTCAAAATGTAACTTTTAGGCTGCTAAGTTTTTGTTTATGTAAGATAGAGGCTTAAATTAAATCACATCATAATACAAAAAAGGTTCATAAAAGGGAAAATCTAGGCTTCTAGCAATCCAATTCAACATCTCAATGTAAAATGGATGAGTCTAAGCAGAGGAGGAGGAAATAAAAGGGTTTAATAAAAATACTGAGACTTTAAAAGAATCAATGTACCCACAGTAATAATGTGATTAAAGAGTCAATTAGAAGAGAGGAAGGAAGACAAAAACATGGTTAAGGGCACGCATACAAGAGGGAAACAAATAACTTTTAAAGTGAATCACAGACACCAAATCCAGAGCATTCAATCAATGTTCCGCAATGTCAGTCAAGCAGATACGTCTGCCACGGCATTTAATAGTTGCAGTCTAGACATCAGAAGGATGATGCTGTCAAAATATCTACCCTTCACTTTGGCACAGACAGCTGTCAGCCAGCTGGTGGTCCTCTAGATGAGAAATGCACTGCAGTTGTGTATAAGTGCAGCAGCCTCAAAGTAGTGGATTGGTAATGATAAATTGCTCAGAGTCAAGTGTGTAAGCATTTATAAGTATGTGTTATGGACAGATTCAGCAGGACTAAAGGGACATAGAGCTCTATTTTAGTACAGATGAGAGACTGGCTGTAATGTTGACATGCACAACTCAATATAAAAGAGTTATTATAAGACAAACAGTATTCTGAGCAGCTTCATCCTGCAGCAAAGTCTCAAAGATTTGGAAAATTATAACAAACATGGCCCGCTTATGTCAGCTCACTTAATTTAGTGCCTTTGATTCTTTCCTCTGAAACACACTGCAGTCTAACATGCCTTCAAAATAAAAGAAACAGTAGTATACAATGAGATAAAGGTGCTCTCAAAATAAAGGGAACACTTGGTTAAATTGTGTTGAATTAAACTGAACTCAGCTGTTTCCCATGCAAAGTGTTCATCACAACAACACTGTTTATTTCCTTCTCATTTATTACAGAAAAAAAATAAACACTCTAAAAGTCTTACTTTAAGTGCTCTTCTTGAATGTTTTGTAACATCTTGCAAACATGTCACAGAGAAACTGAGCTCACTAGGGAATACCTCTCACTTCAAACTTTAGTGCTGGAAACACAAAATCAAAGCCTTAAAGAAATGTCTGATTTGTGTGAGCAATCATTTAAAAATACAAACTGTACATTTATTCTTTCAATGTCAAATAATTCAAATTAAAGTATTTTTATGAAAATGATGCAATAATGAGAAGTTACTAAACAATATTTTGTCCAAACGGAAGTTGCTGACACACTTCCTCATGTTTCAATAACTACGTTTTCAAAGGAAACAAACATTTCTGCCACAAACCAACCCAAACCATTCAGTTCATTCATTTTAAAACGTGCAATCTCTGAAGCTGTGTTTATTCAACTTTTAGTCCTTAAGACTGATCTTCCTTTATCATTATTAAACTGTCACAAAGTCCTTTTCTCACATCTCTTTTTAGACTTATTTGGCTGAATGTTAATCTCTGTCCTTCTCATCTTGGATCAAATCGCGGTACATTTTGTGCTTTTACCATCCTCATCCCTTTACACACACACACACACACACACACACGCACACACACACGCACACACGCGCACACGCGCACACACGCACACACGCACACACGCACACATGCACACACGCACACACGCACACTGCCTTGAGCTGAAGATGATGCAGAGGAAAAACAGCAACCCACTGATATGTCGGGTTTAGCAACAAGTTCCCACCGTTTCTGCATAATTGGTGTCAGACTCCGATTCCCATACTGTCTGATGTGCGAGCAGCAGCCAGGGGCTACTCAACAATGTGCTTGTTGTGTGGATACTGTACATAACCTACTTGACAAGCCCTGTCATAATGCCTGTAAAAAAAAAGTGCACATAAAACAAACGGATGCAGACAGGTGCACAGGTACTTTAACACGCAAATGTACACTGGAAGTAATATTTGAAGGGCGTTCTGCATTACATGCCTGTACATCAGAATCCATGCCTTGGAATGAACACATGCAACACACAATATGAACAGTAACCCTGTTATCTCCACAGGGCAGCACATCACATGTTTTAAATGTTCTTCTAAGAAATAGCAAAATCACTTATCCTATTCTTTGTGCTCATCATTCCTCTGCTCGTAGTTATCTTGCTAATATCCACTGGAGCACAGATAATACCCTGTGATGTACAGTAATCCATGAAGCTCAATAAAAACAATTACATTGTAAATAGAAGAACAGAAAGACATGCCATAACATATGATACATATGAGATGTTAGTGGAGGAAGAACAGAGAAAAAGCCAAAGCTGTTTACTTTTCTCAGCATTTGCTGCCAAACACAGCTGTGTTTTCTCTTATGTCAACAGAGAATCAAACCCTGAAGTTTATAGTCTATTAAGAAAAACAGAAGACTCTTTTTGTCTTTGTTTTTTTTGTTGGAGTCGCAGCAGCCCTGAGCTCAGGGTGATGGGTGTCAAACCACTCGTTGCTTTAAATCCAAAAATGTTTGTGTGGTGCTGACTCACCTCTAACACAACTTCTGCTGAGGAGCTGAGAGGCACTTGAGAGGGACATTTCACACTGACATGCACCGGTAGAAGTCAATGGTGGTACCTGCTGCTAAACCTTTAACAGATGTTAAGTGTAATGTTCTTAATCTATTTAGGTAATCTACAGAATTAAACATTCAGAAAGACACCACATTAACTGGTTACGATTGAACAATAACACCAAAAGCTTTGTGTTATCTAAGTTAGCCAGACCTCCACAAGTTGTGCGTGCATGTGATGTTGAACACTGTGAAAGTTCAGGAGAAGAAAAGTTTGGACAAAGCAATAACTAAATATTCAATATAAGAGGAATAAAGTCAAACTTAATAAAAGTTGTTTATCATTCCGCAGAGCTCATTTCCATAATTCTCTAACAGGATGAAGAGTTTCTCACATAACCCTGACATGAGTCCATCCTTTTATGTGATTAAGTTATATATTTTAGCTGATAGTAAAAGTGTTGACACACTCATTTCCCATCTTTCCTGGTTAGCCCTTTCAGTCCCATCAACCAAAGGTTTAGCCGACAGACCTCCATCCCTGTCTCTTTAGTGCCTTAAGGCTGATTTATACTTCTGCGTCTCCCCTACGCAGCAGGGGCTGACGCGGACATGAGCGCCACATACTTGGGGGTTGATGTGTCTCCGCCAAACGCTTGAGGGCAGTGTGGTCTTTCTGATAGCCGGTCGCCTGCTTCCGGCCCCGCTACGATCTCTATTTACTTTTCCACAGTGATTCAGAGCGTGTTATGTTAATCTACAGCTGATATATGTAGCTTTTTATCATACAGACATGATTAAATGAAGAATAGAGAGGAGGAGATGAAATACACGGCTGATATGCGGCCGATGTCCGGGATCCCGGAAGTGATATAAATGCGGGAAACACAATGCCGCCGAGCGGACCAATCACAGGGCTTGCGGTCCGCGTCGATTCTACGCGTAGTTACATTTTGGAGGAGGTGCACGTCAGCTACATACGTAGGCATGGGAGCTATGTGGACCCCCTGCGTAGGCTACGCCGTCGATTTGACGCAGAAGTATCAGCCTTTAAGGCTGATTTATACTTCTGCGTCTCCCCTACGCAGCAGGGGCTGACGCGGACTTGAGCCCCACATACTTGTGCGACGGTGTGTCCGTGTCGCGCAGCAATTCTCCGCCGAAACCCTAGAGGGCAGTGCGGTCTCTCTGATAGCCGGTCGCCTGCTTCCTGCCCCGCTACGATCTTTGTTTACTTTTCCACAGAGATTCAGAGCGTGTTATGTTAATCTACAGCTGATACATGTTGCTGTTTATCATACAGACATGATTACATGAAGAATAGAGAGGAGGAGATGAAATACACAGCCGATGTGCGGCCGATGTCCGGGATCCCGGAAGTGTTGTAAATGCGGGAAAGACAAAGCCGCCGAGCGGACCAATCACAGAGCTTGAGGTCCGCGTCGGCTCTACGGGGAGTTACATTTTGGAGGAGGAGCACGTCAGCTACGTGCGTAGGCCTCGGCGTAGGTACGGGAGCTACGCGGACCCCCGGCGTAGGGTACGCCGTTGATTCAACGCAGAAGTATAAATCAGCCTTTAGGCAGTTGGATGCTTGTTATGCAAATGCTGATAAACTTTACCTACGCTCCACCCTGCTATACACTCAACTGGAGACACTGAGGTGTTTTACAGGATCTGCCAGCATGAATTAAACAATAAAGCATGTTTTCTAAAAATGTATTTCTTTCTATGCGGGCTATTAATGGGTTTATGTACAGTGTGTGAATCCATACATAGCTGATGTGAGGAAGGCTAAAAGAAGGTTCAGGGGATTAGCATGAGTAATGTTGGAATCAAGCAGCTGTCACGTGTTGGATATCATGTGCCAGCAGGTCGCACGTTCTAACACAACCTTCAGGACTGTCAGACACCAAATGGCTTTGTCCTCCTCTTCCTTATTTATGTGGATGAAGGAAAATGGAAAGGTGGGTGGAAGAGAAGAGGTAGGTAGAAGGAAAGCAGAAGGTACAGAAGGGAACGAAAAACAGACCAGTGTTAATCATTCCCAAGTTGCTGGAAGAAGAGGTTGATGGCAGGAGGATAAGAGGTTGATGGAGAGCAGAGGAAGCTGAAGGATGGAGGGATTTGTGCTGTGCGGTCGGATGGATAGGATGGACGTGGGCTGCATGTTAGGATAATTGGTTCCTTTTATACAAGATCTAAATAGCCTATCTCTCCTTGTCACTTTCTGAGAGTGAGGGCTGGGGGGCGGGATAAGGAGCTAGTGAGAAAGAGGAGATTGTGTGAGGATAAGAGTGATACAGGAAGGTAGCAGGACGAGATGTTGAGTTTGGCACCAAAATATCTCTTTATCTTTGTTCTTTCTTTTGTTCAGAGATCTTGGTAGAACACACTCAGGCCGTGAAGATGACACTTTTTATTATCCTACTGGTCATCTTCCTTTTAAAACAGTTTTCATATGTTTTTTTTTTTTCATTTTTCTCGCATTAGAAGTGTGTTATGTGATGCAGAACATACTGCAAAAACTACATCTGAATCTCATAGGTTCAGGTTCCAAATGAGCAAAGCTAGCCATCCAAAGTTTCTTACTTCAGAAAGAACTACGTAGGAAAAAAAGTATTCACTTCCAGAGGGAGAAGTCCATTTAAAGACAACTTCTCCACTTAACACAAATGCTTGGGAGGTGAGGTGGAGTGGGAGGTTAGGGTACTTAAGAGATGAATAAAACAACAAGTTGACAGAATGAATGTATCACTCACTAAGGAAAAGGGAGATTTGGGTCCCCTTGTGCACTTAACGTTTTGCGGGATCATAGAAAGCCATGTTTTAAAGTTTACAGCTAAGGGCTCTCCTTTACGCTCGTCCCCTTTTTCCCTTTTTAACAAGATAAAAAAGCTCAATCAAGTGTCAGAGGAATCGCCGTGAGGAGGAGACATGAGGGAAGAGAGGGATGGAAAAGATTTTGCAGGTCTTTTTTGATTCTGCCTTAATTATTTTGTATTCATATGAGAGAAATGCAGAGAGGAACAGGGAGAGAGCAGAGACTCTCTCACATGAATACAAAATAGTCTAGCTGCAATCATGAGTCCTGTGGGGAGTCTTCAGAGAACGTGTATGTGTGCATGAAGATGATAAATAAGTAAGCATATGCGAGTGTCTGAGTGTGTGTGTGTCTGACTGTGTGTGTGTGTGTGTGTGTGTGTGTGTGGGGGGGGGGGGGGGGGGGGGGGGGGGTATGAAGGAATGAAGAGAGATGTAGAGCACATATACGGTCTGCTTCCTCACAACTAATTGAGATTGCACAGAAAAGCAATGTCACACTGAGAGCCACCCTCATCAATATGTGTTGAAGTGGCCTCGGTGGGACTGTCCCTGTGGGACGATCTATCAAGGTTGAGACATAACCATACTGTGGGCTGTAAAAGACACCGAGCACATCAGACAGTACAACCATCACATGGAGGTTGTCTTGTGACTTGATCCAAGCTGCGGTCACAGAAATCTTAGTCCAACTCATGCACTGCGAGTTCCATGATGTAATAACATGTAAGCAGTGTTATCGTGCAGATAAAAAGAACACAATTAGATTCAAACTGGAAAAGGTGTGACACTGGGAAATGAATCAGAATGATTAAAGGAGGGGTTTGAGAACACACAAACTCATTGTGCTTGTGCCATCAATTTACCAAGTTCATTCCTTTTCCTTAAACTTTTTCCAGCTCAAATATTTCTCCACACTGAACCTCACTGTGATGAAATCTGCAAGTACCCCACTCTATATTCTTGAAATATCCCATAAATATACGGACAAGCTAATACAACTCTGCAGTGTGAAAAGTATTCCCATCTGAATAGTCCAAAACTTAAATTGGTTCCCTGAAACATATAGGGGGCACTAACACACAGACACACAGACACACACACACACAAACAGACACACACAGACACATACACAGACACAGACACAGACACAGACACACACAGACACACACACCTTTATGAATCAACTGGAAATACATAATATACAAAACATTACTTTTGGCTGTGCAAACCCGGTGAAATATATGTGCATATTCATTTGAGACCAAGGGCAATATTTCTGTGACAGAGCATGACAAATGTGGAATGCATTGCATTGGAAAATTGGTATATGTGGCTCCTTTAAGGAAAAACTCCACACTAAAAATAATTATGTAAAGTGTGTTTTTTTTTTTTTTTAAGTATTTCATAGCTTACATTTCATCGTATTCAAACAAGTCTCTCTCTCAGCTGAACAACACAGACTGTACTGCTGATTGTATCTCAAGACAAATCCTGGTGCTGCTTTACAAACAGTGAACAACGCAACAACTAACAAGACATTATGACAGCACCTCTCGTGCTTTGCTTTGGATTTAAATACTTTATGTAACTCTCTGGAAACAGTTGTCAGTGGTTCAAGAGTTTCTTACTTCACCTTCATATTCTACAAGTACCTGCTCAAAGCTCTGTGGTTATGGGTTAGCTCGCATGAAGGCAACGATACAGACAGACTTAGACAGTATGCCTTAACACAATGGTTTTCTTTACATATTGTTACTCCTGTTGATGTATCATGAGCAACAGTCCAAGCTGTGTACAGTATTATATCTCCCACAGACACAATATCATCAGCTCACAGCACGTGTTTTACTTAAATACTAATTGCAGATGAATAACTTCATTACTCAGTGTACTACGTGGCCTATATCTGTCCTTTGATCTCTTTAATGCTCATCGGTGAAATGGCTCATTGCCTCCCTTGTCACCTCTGTTCCTTTTACATTGTTATTATCTTTTGTATGTCTGTATTCCACACAGTGCCTCCCACGTATATTCTCTCTTCATCAATATCTCTCTGCAAACAAGTTCATGGACTTCTTAGATGTCTGCTGTCACTAGGAACAACTTGCGGTCTCTCTCAAACTCAGCGCGGTTTGATTAGTGTGCTACCTTCAGCTTCACCATTTGATATACAAGGAATCCCTGGGCTAATGCATTGCAAATTCTGCTCAATAATGAAATGCGTGGGTAGGATCAAAGGCATGGGTATGGTGCATACCTTGCAGAGGAATGCCAGGGACCCAGAGGTAGCGGAGACACTAATGAACCTAAACTAGCAATCATGAAGGGACCCAGGAATGTCAGATGTGCCAGCTATAGGATATAGCAGCACGCAGACAACCACGCTGAATCATCTCATGCACAATGATGCCAATTGCAAAAACAAACACATTGCAGTCTGAACGTTTTTCTGAGACAGTTTTTGCTAAAACAATGATTGAACTGAAGGCAGCTATTCCCCGGATTTAGAAATGAAATGTATTAGCCTTTTCATTCAAGTTTCAATGCCCTAGAGTGCAGTGCAACACAACAAAAGAGTGTACAGTATGCAGCTGTAACACCTATACATAAATGTTCCTCTATGAAGAGCATGTGATCTTCTGGGGTGAGTTAATCCAATTTACAAGAAGGGAGAGATTATAGCCCTCCTCTTAAACCATCTATTGTGTTCTCTGCCTCTCCCACATGTTTCTTCGTATACACACGCGCTTATGGATTTAACAGTTTTCTCCTTGGAGAGCATTGTTCCTTCAAGTAGCCAGGCTTACAAGATTATAGTTTACATTGCTGATTCATGGCAGTGCATAAACACAGTTAATATTCTCAATACATGCAACACTGTCATTTTTACATGTTTAGGGGGATCATGGACATTCGTTCTAATAATGCTATATGACTGACATTGGTCTTATAACATGCATGTAGACCTAAGTAGCTTAATGGACAAAGAATAAGACAAACACTGCAGAAGTGAAGGCTCAAATATCTAAATAAATAAGGGACTCAGTTTTGTAAAAAAAATTATAATGATGATGCCCTTTAGTTAAAAAACTGCCTTTTACTAGCTCGGGGATTTGTTTATATAAGAGTATGGGTAATATCCGAAGAGTTGAGATAACAATAATGACTCGAGTCTTTGGGGATGATCTTTGTAAGAAGATGGGGAGTTAAAGTTCCATTGGCAGCACTATTATAGCATCAGACGCATTAACTGTAAAAGAGGCCACAGGACAGAGCACATCCTTATAACAAATGTTCGCATTAACAATCAAAATGAATAAACAAAAAGTATGCAAGCATTTATGCATGCAAAAACAATAACGGATAGAAATATTAATGCCAAAGGGGAGGAAACTGAAGCACAGCTAGTTATTCCCAAAAGTTCCTTAACTTGAATCTGAAATTTCACGACCAAAGTGATTTTATAGTTTGTCTCTTTGCAAGAACGTTAAAGCAATAATAGTGTTAGAGATAAGTGTATTGTGTCTCTCTATGAGGTGTCCACAACATAGAGCATAACTCTCAATAGCAGCCAAGGACTCAGTAACCGAACATCTGGGAGCCCCTCAGGATGGGCTGCACAACATATGGGGTGCTTGGACCTGTTATCACTGCACCCCTTAACATGAAGAGCTGCTTGACAATGGGCCATCAAGATGGATGAATGGACTAGCAACACAAGCCAAAAAAACGACAAGCCCGGCAGGTTGCTGGCTTGCAGTTCCTTAAAGTAAAGAATAGAAACCCCCCAAAACAAAGGCCAAGATTAAGTTGAAGTTCCTGACTTTTTTCCTTGTAGTGTGAAACCTGGAGGCCTGAGTTGGCATTTCACTTACCCAGTAGTAACCCAACTACTGGCCAATAGGAACTCACTGAAGATTGATTACACAGCAGCCTGTGAAAGTGATGAATACCGCTGCAAAAAAGGGTGGCTAAATTGGAAGTGTATTGAAAGGTGGCAGATTGAAAGAGAGCCTGAAAAAGAACAGTGTAATCAGAAAACTAGAAAGCACAAAAAAAGGATGTAAAGAGTGTTGTTCAGACCTAACAGTGCTTCCAGGGGCAGCCTCAATCGTCCACACACAGTGTAGGTTATGCTCGTATGGAGCCGGGTAGCCCGGAGACAGGATACGACCAGCGGGCTCATCCTTGATGATGCCACCACACTCAGCTGAAGGGAGGAAGGAAGACACAAATATGAAAGGATTAAAAGGGTGAACAATGAGTCAGAGTAAAGAGGAAAAAAAAACTGCCGGGGAAAAATAAGCTAACTGATGTTTTGAAAGTCAAATCTTTGAAAGGATACAGGGACGTTAACAGACTTAACATAAGAGAAACTGAATAACCCCACTTCCAGTTAAGTGTATCACATGAGATTCCTCTCATCATTATTAATTATTGACAGAGCAGGCTCAAATGTTATGTGCTTCATCATCTTGTTTGCAATTTGAATGATAGAGGAGGGAGAGCAGCCAACTCAATATACTCTGTGTGGATCTCCTTGGCTCAGCAAAGGCAATCCACCTTCCCAACCAATGACCTCATCCTGTTGCCTTTTGCAGCTGATGGACTTGTTGACTGGATAACGCAACATTCAATATATTAGACTGGAGTTTATTGTTACTTCAAAAGATGACTGTATCAATGATCAGGAAAAATAATTACTGGTAAGTATAATGTCATGTTGCTTTTAGAAAAGATGCAAACTGTGAGTTCAGAACAGGAAGACAGCGGCCATATTAAAAGTACTGTTGACATCAGTTTCTCCTGGGCAACATGGCAGGTAATGCATTACAAAAAGTACATGTAGGACTTGTTCTGTTCATCCTTCACAGTATTGCTAGTTGTATCAGTAGACAGTAAGATGCTTCTGGTATCATATCACAGTTCAGAAGCCCCCCGGGGTGCAGAACATAAACTCAGTCTCTTAAAGAAATGACAACACAAATTCCAAAGCAAAATCAGAGGACAAAACATTCTATCAACAACAATGGGGGCAGATGGAGTTTCTTTTCAGCCTCCAGTAATGAATTGCCGTCAGTAACGCTCTGTGACTGAAAAGCAATTTTCAGCCCCCCCTCAATTACCACCTCCTACTCTTATCCAAAAAGTGAATGAAAAAAAAAAAGTGTTCCGCAACAACAGAGGACTTGGAGTGTTTTTGTCCACATTCGGAGGCCTTCCTGTCTTACAGCAGGAGGGTATAAGTGTTCTTGTTTCATTTCCTTCCCCTGAGTATAAAATAGATCCTTCAACAGGAGAAAAGTGGAAGAATCATCCTGATGATGATAGTTATGACAAGAGTTTTGAAATCCATCTGTGTGAAGTATTCCCTGTACCAAATTACAGCAACGACGGCAGGCAAACACAAACGCAGACCAACTGGCAGGAGGCAAGTAACCAGCGAATGATCTTAATACGGCACATTCATTTGAAGGAGACACACGATCCGGCTTGGATGAGCTGTGGTTTCTCACATCAGACATAAATATTCTGTCACCTTCTGTCTGAAACACCTGTTCTTATGTTTTTCAGAATAAATCTTCCCTTGGTTTCTCCCTTTGATTCACTCCTTCACACTCTTCCTCATGCATTAAACATTTAAACAGCAATAATCACTGGAGCGGCCTCTGATCATTTCTGCTGTCAAAGCATGGACACACTAAACAATACACAAACACACATTATGTCAGTAGAGTTTATCCTCGGATCAGAACATACATTAAACATTAGTTATAATTTTGGGGTTTCACTGTCTTGGCAGGAGAGAATTGTAAAAAAGAGAAAGAAAGTAGGAGCTTTCTTTCGTTACACTACCGCATACATTTTAAACTCTTTTCCAGCTTTTTCCCATAATGCTCTTCTTACTCAAGAAAACTGGCTGTTTCTTGGAGTGAAAATAGAAGAAGGTGATCTATCAAAGTAAGACAAAGCCATCTCTTTCGTCTAGCCTTATGACCTGCAAAACTACTGCTCAGTGATGCCATGGCAGTGTAACTCCCCCAACTACTCTACCCTTTCAATCTCTGTCTCCACCAACATCTCTCCAAGATCGACTGAGGTCCACTCTATTTGTCTCACTGCCCCTTCAAAGTTGTTTAAACTTCCACAAGAAAGTACTTGTGTGGGTGATTATATTGTATGGATAATAGAAGATGTGTTTTGGAATATATGAAAATGATTTACCCTACAATCAAACAAGTAGGTCCACAAAAACTAAGTTGTGTTAATTATACATTAATATATAGTAATTTGTGATTAGCCAGGAAAAAGCAATGATACCTCATTATACAGTTTAGAATTGCACTGTCATTAAAACATAACTCATAGCTGCTCAGAGATTCAAACTTAAAACTCCTCTTCTGTGACTTTCAAAGTATTAACTCTACTCAATTTCACTCTCCTTCCTCCCCTGCTCACTATACCAGTCTCATCTGTGTTTACTGTGTCCTCGCTGCAAGGAAATAATCCCACCATTCCAAACAGAAGCAGTCCCTCATCTGCTCCCAAATTCACTCTGGCTGTTAGGCTATCATCTGCAGTGAAAGGGGCATGGGGAGGACAAACGTGTTCATATACAGTATGCTGGATGTTGTTTGTACCCTGACATGAAATTACCTGTCAGTTTGGGTTGAAATGGGAAGCCAAGCAATATTATTTTAATCATGCTGGCTGATGTCAAAGAACACCATCCTGCCTGTTTTCTTACTGAGCTTCTGGCTGGTTTTTGAGAGACTCTGTCAAAATGTCGCCCAGGAGAAGATCGAAAATATTGCTTTGGGTTTGTTGTTATCATGACACCGCACAGGTGGTATATGTGTGTATGTATGTCAGTTTTTAGTTTTGAAAATAATAAGGCATACAGTGTTTATGTCAGCTGGCAACAATAGCAAGTGAACTGTAGCTGAACTCTATAAATAAAAACAGATCAGGTATACCATCTGCTGAACTTTTATGAAGGAATTATATCTTTAAGGTTGATCTGAAAAGTTGTTCCATCTTTAAGAGCTGAAGTTAAAAGTCTATTTATGTTGTGTCTGGATTAGCTCTTGCTGATGGGAGAGTCTTATTTTATTAAAAAAAAAAAAAGGAAAGAGGGTTTTTGCAGCCATGATGCAATGTGAAAATGAGGAGCCAAATAGAGCATCATTTTCTATGAGATAATGCACTGAATGAGGCTCTGGGAAAGACACCAAATGGGGGCCCAAAATAGAAAAGTAAAAACAAGCTGCAGAGATTGACTAAACCTGCAGCAGCATATTCACAGTGTTGTTAGGAGGAGGAACTAGGTCAGACAGCGTGGTTCAGCTGGAAAAGTAAGAGTGGTTAGCAATAACAGTGTGCATCCCAATAAAGCAACCACTGTCTATGCTACCAATGAAACACAATTATCAAACACAATGCTAATCTATAATCTGACAATTTAGTGGAACTCTGCACCATAGTGTGTAACTAGGAGTGATAAAGGGAAAGTGAATACGGCACTGTGATGACACCATACAATCTGATTACATAACACTCAGTAACATTTTATTTGGTTGTGAAAATAACTGAAAATTACATAAATTCAAGAAAATGCTATTTTATACTACTAGGACAACATATTATTTGAATTCAATGAAATGCATACAACACTCAAGAACAAGTGTAATGACTGCCAAGTCAATACACACTCTTATTCTTCAACCCCTTCAAGGAGCATCTGCACTCACCAACACAGAGTGGGAGGGGGCTGTCCCATGCCCTCCTCTCTCCCCTCAGGCATGTGAGCACCTCAGGGCCTTTTAGGGTGTAGCCTGGGTCACAGCTGTATGACACAGTGCTCCCTGCAAAATGACCCTTGTCCTCCCGCTTGTAGCCAAACTGGGGAACGCCTGGATCCTCACATTTAACCAGCTCGAAACCTGAAGGGAGAGGGAGGGAATTTCAAGGAGGACAGTCCAAGGATGAGGAGCAGAAGGGGAAATGAAGTTTAAGTGTTGTTATGTAGCAGAGGCAGCCGGGTAGGTTGGAGACTGAGATATAAGCAAACAAACGACACTGAAAAGTAAACATTGAGTGTAAAGGAAGGTGGGTTTGTGACTCACTAGTGAAGTGCACTTCAAAGCCTTTGCTGGTGTTTTCCGCATTGCTGATGAACTCCAGCCACATGGAGCTGGAGGTGGAGTTCAGAGTTGTTTCTAGCATCTCGCTGCCTGTAAACACCCCCAGCAGACGGGCCTTATTACTGCTGCCATCAAAGACCTGGAAGGACAGAGGGGAAGTGAGAAGATGCATCTGAACTAAGATGATCAGGTCTGCACACACATATGTTGAAAAGCGAGTATCCACACACACACATATACACACATATAGCAGGGAACAACTACTCCCACCACCCCCTCACTTTAAGCAAGTCATCTTCCTCCAGTCTGAAGTCCCGTGCTCGTAGCTGGATGCCTTTGCCAGGCTGTGTCTGGATGGAGTAGATGCACTCATGGTTGTTGCCGTAGTAACCGGGGTAGTTGGGTGAGAGAAGCACCCCTTGCATGCCAGTCACGGATGAACCGCATTCAGCTAGAGAAAAAGAGTGTGAGCAGAGAAAGAAGAGAAAGAGAGAGAGGGAGGAAGAAGGTGATGGTGTTGGAGAGAGCAGAGGACATGTCAATCGCTATATGCTTGAAACTCAGAGTATATTTATTCATGCTGTCATGCACGGGGATATGGGAGAGGTGATGGGAAAGGAATATGGTCAGCGACTACACCTGAATGTTAAGTGGCACATCATCATAATCACAATGCAATCTGAATATGATTATCAGTCATTTCAGCTCCATTTGAAAATTGCCTTTTCTCAATCACAGAAAGAGTGGGAAAAAATTAGGGACAAAATTTTCGATAGAAAAATAGCTGCCAGAATTTAAATAACCACAAATGTACCAAGAATTTGAACCTAATGAATGCAAGGTGGAAGATGAGGTGGGGTGCTGGGACTGTCTGAGAGGGGTATGGAAAAGTGAGTGAGTTTCTAAGACAAGTCGGGTACATGTGGGGAAAAACATGTACCATCACTGGCAACATTTATAGAGGCAAAGGCAGAAGAAAACCAAGAAACAGCAAATGTGTTCCTGCTGATAAATTCATATGCAATGAAATATAAGTCAAACTGCCAGTTAACTCATTCTCTATTTATAAATCTTAGTCAAATGAATGAGTTCACAATCTCAATACATTTAGATATGAATAACGTGACTTGTTTTATTCATTCAATAGTAATAAATATTTATAAATGAGCATCAAAGTTTGAAATACTTAAATTACTTTTTAGGTTTAGAAACATAAATGTGCAAACACACCTACTTAAATCAACACCACAGCCTCTTCTTTAACTTTTATTGAGACCATCAGAATACAATTCAGTTTCATGTCAACGTACTTATGCACTTCTTCTGCTTTGATGTGACATAGAATCACCATATACATACATCTTTATGGTGTGACCCTCTATATTTTTGAAAGCACAAGCAACAGGCGTCATCTTAATCAAGAGATATATTTTCCCAGGTCTTTAACGTAATCATCATTAGAGCCACTGCTCTTCATTGTTTGGACAAAGTCAAAAAAGCTGCTTCTGGGAAGCTCTCCAAATGAAGAGACAAAACATGAGTGGATGGAGGGATGATAATGAGTAGAGTTGAAAGTGAAATGCCTCGACTTTCTTCACGACTGAGAGTTTTTCTTAATCTGTGGGTCAATGTGAAAGGGCTTATGGGAGTGCCAAGGAAAGAGAGAGGGTGGGGGAGAGGGGGGGATAAAAGCCAAAATAAAACATGTGACCACCTACCAACACACCTTGGCAGAGGGGAGCTCCACACCCGCCTCCTGCCCCCTAAGCAAATCACCCTCGCAGGACCCTCAAGGCGGTAACCCGGGAAACAGGAGAAGATGAGAGGATCACCCACTCCATACTGAAGGCCTTTTCTGGTGCTGTAGGGAGGGATCCCAGGGTCCTCGCAGGGCTCTAAATCATACTCTGGAGACAGAATAAAGAGAGATGGTGTTGATTTAATGGGCTTAGAGGTGCATTTATACAAGAAATAACAGGATTTTGTGATGAGTGTTTTTTGTTATGGTCAACATTTTTTTGATAGAAAATATCAGAGCACTTCATACCCCACACAAGAGGTTATAAGTTACACTAATGAAGCCTTCTGCATTGCTCTGAACAGGCAAATTAAAAGGGAAGGGAAATAAGACTATTTCGTCAATTATTACAGAATGTATACTACAATACCCACACAGAGTCGCACTCCTTTGAAATTTCTAATTACACAATTTATGATCTTTTTTTTTACAGAAGTTTCCTAAAAATAAAAGAGAGCCAAGCTGTCAACTAAAATTGGTTTTGAAAAACATAGTGTTTCTGCTCAAGGTTAATTATAGTTAGTGTTTGCTAAATTTTCTGTTTCAAAAGAACAACACATGAGAAACAGACTGCTTGGGTGCATTATTAAATACACTCCAACTTTAAACATTTTGGCAAAAGTTAGTCTATTATATTTCAGAATATTATTTTATTTTAATATGCAGGGATAACAGCAAAAAAATATATTTTCACTGAAAAATGTTCTGAAATAAAAGTGATACTTCTTATTTTTAAAAGCTCCAGATCTAGGACAACAGATGTGACCTGACATTTGGCTGTTTCATTATATGGATGGCTGAAAAGTCGCCCTGCGGATAAGTGCATAGCGAAGCTAGCTGTTATTCGGTAGTGATTTTCTTAAGTACAGCAAACATCTGGTGTAAAAGAAAAACAATTTAAAAAACAAACAAACATGCTGGTAGGGGGCTCTGGGGGATTCCTACATCAAAAGAAACTAAATGTTATTGTGTGATGCAAATGACAATATTTGGAGCACTTTAGGGAGTACAAAAGGAGACTTTTTTATATCAAACTGTTCAGTGACAGTGGGATAAGCTCAGTGATTGTTTTTACCTGAAGCCGTCTTTAAGTAGTGATATCACAGTTTAAAAAATAAACACCCTCTGACAAGTTTGGTACAGCCCTGAAGTTTTTTTGTTTTGGGGACATTATCATCTCTTTGTGTTTGCCCCTTCACAGATGACTCATTTGTAAACAGAGGCCAGATTGAGCTGGATTTAAATCGCAACTGTTACTGAAACCTTGGGCTGTTCCATCTATAAAGAGGCTAAAACCCACAAGCTGTAAGTAACATCATAACAGCAAGGTAATGTAACATTTGCAAACGTTTGCTAACGGGGCTAAATGGGGAGCTAAGTGGGTGCTAAGGGCGAGCCTTAGACACATTCTGGAAAGGGTTTTAGGGTTGCTTCATGACTATGAAAGCTGGGAGTAACACACAACTTAATGTCACTGGAAACCAAGCTCAAAGCGTTTCAGGCAGCAGCTGAAAACTGCTGAAATTAAGGTTTTTAGAAACACCAGCAAATAAGGAGTTTTTTGAGCTGCAGATCATACAAAGTTACTCTATAGGTGACCCAGACTTAGTCAAACTGGCCCATCTTATTCAGTAAACTTAAAGATTCATCATTCTATCTTAAGCAGCTCTAACGACAGATTTCTTTGAGAGTGTCTTGGATATGTAATTGTTCTTGGTCAACAGGGGCATCCTCCAAAGCATCATTGTTTGTGTCAAAAACCTAATGCAACCCAACCTTGTTATTAAAAGGTCACACCAAGCCTGTGATCCACAGTAAGGTGTCTGAGACGTCAACTCTCCACATGATTAAAAGCTGAATGATCCAACCTTTATTTCCTTTTCCCAACATCTGATCCCCCGTCTTTTCTAAATGACTGGCACAATACAGTTCTACAAGCAGTGCTTTTAGCTCTCCCTTCTTCTGTAGCTTAGTGTTGAATTTCTAAATCAAACAAACAATCAACGGATCAATTAATCCATCAATCACTTACTTACCTGAGAAAGTGATGTTGAATCCCTCGTAGGAAACAGAAAAGTCAGAGAGAAAGCGGATCTGAGCAGTGTAATTTCCAAACAGGCCTGCACTGAGAGGGGGAGGCAGCGTGGAGCCTGTCAGTTTCCACAGCGGCTGGGAGAAGCTGCTGTTTTCTGTTACCAACAAATGATCATGAGGACTCTCAAGATGGAAGGTGTGGAAGGTGAACTGGACACCTGGATAAGAGAGGAAGAGACGTGTAATTGGTTACATAAGCATAAATATTTCTGACCCTTTAGATATGTCATATATTTGAATGTGCAGTCAAGTAGAAAAAATATAATATTACTAAATCCTTTATTGACTGAAGAATGGCTGGAGTTTTTGGGCATGTTTTATACCCACTATTTTTAGTTTCACAGTGTGTATGGCATCAATTCCTCATCTTCTTCCCTGACTTCTTATCAAAGTCAAATCACCCACATAGAGTTAGCATCCGCAAATAAGGCTGTGTCAATTTGATGTGAGCATTCAACCAAAGGTGACACGACTGTAGAGCCGTCCCATGGCGCTGTAGCCCTAGGCCAGCCTCTCAGCTCTCCAGTTTTACAGAGGCAGCTTGTTCGTCAAAATAAAAAGGCCACTCAGTAGGGGGAAGTGACATTGTAAGGGGAAATTGAATTTGACTGCTGCATGTGTTGACACTGAATTTCTCAGCTAACCTTTGCCATGGGAGGTCTCGATTATCCATGTGCAGTTCAGGTTGTGCGGGTAGAAGTCTGGGAAGCCCGGTGACAGTATGGTGCCAAAGTTGCCCTGGATATAACCTCCGCACAGAGCTGGTGACACAGAGTCCATGGAAACATGGAAACAGCAGGAGATAGATGAAGGAGAAAGACGAGAGCAGAGCAGAGAGGCAAAATCAGAGAGGGCACAACTAAGTGGATGAAGAAATAAAATGTCCCCGAAAAATGGCAAAACTTGTCTTTGCATTTACAATGTGGTAAAATGTGTTTTACAAGAGGTGCCCTTCAAGGAAGCATAAAGAGGAGAGTAGTATCATCAATATCATTACAGAGTGGGCAGAAATCAATACTGTCCTAAAATATAAAAAGCATTTACAGATGAGGGAAAGGGGAAAACATCAAAGGGCTATCTCATCACGTACATATAAAACATCTATGATGAAATGAGGCCGAAACTTTTAAAGAGAAAAAATAAGAAGAGTTGAAAGAAACACTATCATCTTATATGGATTTTATAATAACTCAGAATTGTAAAGGAATTTAAATGTGATGCAATATGAAGTAAAGTGCTCAGAACCATTTCTCATGTTTTGTCTGGAACAACATACGACAATAAATTAAGCTTTAATCCCATTTTTGAACAAGAGAAAATCTGGCAGAAGACTATTCATTTCTAGGTCAATATTATGGAACGTACCATCACAGCTAGGCAGGGGGCGGCTCCATTGGAAATTGGGTTCACATTCTAATGGCTCTGTGTCACTAAGTGTGTACCCTGCCTCGCAGCTAAATGTCACCAAGGCGCCCACATAGAAGTCGTTGCCGTGGCGCTGTCCGTTGACAGGTATACCAGGGTCTACACAGTGATCCGACTGTAACTGGAGGGCTACAGAGAAAGGCAAGAGAAAAAAAAAAAGAGTTAAAAAAGAAAAGCAATACATGAGACAAATATAATGAAAGTTAATCGGCTTGAACCGTCATTAGGGTTTTCTCCTGTTTTCCGGAGGTCAAGTGCAGGTCAAAAAATGTTAAAAAGCATTTTGCTTTCCCAAAGTAATCCTGATAAATTATTTATTGGAACATCCCTTTCCAACAGGAATAAACCAATGAAAAGTTCCAGCACTCTTTCTCCCTCCACCTTGCATAGTTTCTGCCTAAGTACCACTCACAGTGAATTATTGAAGCTCTGCAGAGATTTACCGCAGAGAAAGAGCAAGAGGTTACTGGTGTGAGCCACACAGGTAGAAATGAGAATAGTACTGTCTTAAGGTTTGAATTTACAGCATGGATGAAGCCTGGTGAATGGGAAAAAATGTGTGTTTATGTGTATGTCTAACTGTGTGCACATGGCAAGTAAGGGATCTCTGACAGCGTAATCTCACCCCATTACTTTCTAATAATAGGTGTTCTATTAAGAAGCCTGGAGGTGAAACTGAGAGCCTGAAGATGTATTATTAAAAACTGAGAGTGAAGACATTTTACTAGTGGTGTGAACATGCCTCATGGCTTCATCTGGGTTATAATGGATTGATTCATGTCAGGATCTGTAAAGTATGTGTACATGAGCCCTTCCAGTACTGTGTATCTGCACGTTAACTCCTGGTGAAGGTTTGACGGTGTGCACAGCTCCATGCCCTTACTCTCATAACGTATGCGGAAGCCGATGTCCGAGTGGCTCTTGTCAGTCGAGAAGAGAAGAAAAAGGAAGCTGGAGGTACTAATGAGGAACTGGGGAACCTGGGTGCCCTGGTAACTACCAATTAGAGGTGAAGAGGGAAAACGTCCATCTCGCACCTCAAGAACGTCATAGTTGACCTCTGTGCGGAATCTGAGGACAGAGAAATAAGTTATATTTGGCTTTTTAGGCCTCACATGTGAAGGACGAACAGTCTTTGATATATTTCATGACAAATGTTTTTATGTCAAAATATTCTGTATAAATGCAACTATTTGTGATGTTGACTGAGTTTGAGAATATCATGAGACATTTGGCACACCTAACTGAGTGCACCTGTGACCGGTGTGTGTGTAAGTGTGTGTGAGTGCCGGCTTGTGCATGCTTTTTGTGTCATCTTTGTTGCCAGAGCCACTCCATCTTCAAAGCCATGAATAAATCGCTTAGTTTCAGAACCATGTCATCGAAATGAAGCGGTTTGTGATATTTTATTGATGTTACATAAAAATTAAAGAGCAACAAACATTTATGTTGTATTCATTTTGCATGGCATGCAATCGTGGCAGGGACGAGGATGAGATGGGCTCGCAAGGGTAAGCCTACTGAAACGCTAATGTAGCGTTTGATCCTACGTCTGTATTTCTCTCTTGCACACATCAGGACAAATTACCTCCTCTCCCATTGCCCCGGTTCCCCTTGACAAACCGTCTCCAACAACAAATGCATTACATACACACGCACATTTATAAACGTAGCATTTTTTCGGCAGTTGCGTTGACTGTATGTGTACTTGTGTGTATAGGTTTTTAGGGATATCTGTAGATCTATGCGTATCAAATGAATGGATTAAATGCTCGCTTATGAGCACTTACTAAATAAAACACAGTGTTAGCATAGTTGGAGGTGCATACTGATATGTATTCGCTTAAGACTTAAGGAGAGATTAAAGAAGGTGATAGGAAGAAGAAAGACAAATATGAGCACATGTTGAAATTGTGAAGAGGTAAAAGCACAAAACCTAAGTTTGCTCTGAGAACAGAACAAAAATATATAGAGAGAGAATATATAAATATAAAGGCAACAGCAGTCTCTATACAGGCGACTCACTTGTCGAAGATGATCTTGATGGGGTAGCCTGGAGGAGCCTCAATGATCCATTCACAGTTAAGGGCCTCCTTATAGAGCTCTGGCCAGCCAGGGGAGAGGATGATCCCACTGGGAGCCTTCAGTTCCCCCCCACATGGGGCTATGGGGAGAGATAGGAAAGAGAGGCAGAGAGCGACAGAGAAGAAAAGGAGAGAAAAAGCAGATAGCTACTGAATTATGCATGTCTTTCCCAGCTGATGTATGACAATGTCCATGGATGATCTCATGCATCAGCCAGGACTCATCCCATTTCTTTTACTGCCAGCATCTATCTAATGTAAATTGGTGATGGCTCACTTCAAGGTTAACCATTTCTTCTTAGAACATGCCTGTTATTGTGCATGCAAGAGCAAGGGCAAGCTGTATGTGCATCCATGTGTATGCTTATGTCTCCTCCCTGAAGTTGTTGTCTTTAATTCTGTCATCAAACCCCTCCTCCAGAGACGCTGCTGTCAGCCCCATCAACCGGGAAAAAGGTACATCTTTGATCACCAGCACAAAAGACACTTGAACACATCAAGCCCTCTGCCGCACTGTCTTCTCTGTTACTGCTCACTTTGCCATGCATCTCTTTAACTGCCGATCCTTAACCAGAACACACGGGCACAGTGGAGGGCTTAGTTACAGTGGCAGCTCCTCGCTGCCTTTGAAGTGGAATGATTTAATCAGCCAACT
Organism: Notolabrus celidotus; assembly: GCF_009762535.1. Taxonomy (NCBI): domain Eukaryota; kingdom Metazoa; phylum Chordata; class Actinopteri; order Labriformes; family Labridae; genus Notolabrus; species Notolabrus celidotus. Next base: position 11,693,689 of record NC_048287.1, on the reverse strand, counting down.
CAGCATACTGAAGGACATCTATAAAATGCATTACGCTACAAACGCAGTGGTATGATAGATGGTCTCAGAGGAATACAAAGCTGCTGTGGCACACAGGAGGGAAGTGACATGTTTTAGTAATGGTTTCTCCTTTGCGTATCATGAATAGAGGACCTGATTTGGCCCCTTAGAGTCCTAGCTATGTCTGTGCTTGATGTGCCACATTGAAATGAATAAGAACTAGGGGTTAACGTTCAGCTTTATCACAGCTTTGACAGCTATAAGCTCTTCTGATTGGCTGGGATTTAAACACAGAGTCAGAGGTGAACTGATTGTTTAGCAATATGTATGTTAGCAACCTCCAACCTGAAGTCATGTACAACATTACAGTTTGTATTACTGACACTTTATATTGATCCTTTCAAGAGAAAATTTTAGCCAACCTTCCCCAATGACTCATGTCCTGTGTACAGCTACCCAGGTACTGTAACTTTCTGAGCCGCCTAGCTTATTATGATACCTCAAATACAACTGTTAACTACGTGCTATTGGATAAAAATGACAAAATAACTCTCACTTATTTAGTTAGTACTTGCAACCAGTATTACCAGAGCTACTCAGAAGGCAAAGGCCATCCTTGAAGACCTTCTACACCCTCTTCATGCATAGTTTAGACTTTGCCAACAGGGAGGAAGTTCACTTATGCTAAAAAACTGATGTCTTAGATAATTTGTTCCATCAGCTGTTGGGTTGATAAAAAAAACAGTACGATTGTTGCTATTGCGCAACTCTCATATCTCACTGCTAAAAATGATTTTATCCATGGGAGTTATTTCTTTGAATTATATGCATTAAATTATGTTTATTATGTGTATTCCCTGTGTTGTATACAATGCCTGTGGGCACTTCTGTTGCAAGCCAAACTGCCCCCAGGGGACACAGGTTTCCAATCCAAAAGTATTTTAGTAGATGTAAGCTTGTTATTTTTCATACTTCCAAAATGCGTCACTTAAAAAAAGGGGCTACATCTGTAGTGTTGCTGAATTTGAAACAGTCAAAAAGCCCTTTAAAAAGTAGAGGCAGTTTCTACACACCTTCACAGCGAGGAACAGCATTATCCCACACCACGTTGCCATCCTTGAGAATGCAGGAGATGGTTTGCGAGCCATGGGTCTTGACAAAGCCCTCTTCACAGAGGAAAGAGATGGAACTGCCCAGTTGAAGGCTCTCACCAAAGCGCTTCCCATTTACAGGCACACCTGGGTCTGGGCACTCATTGTGGCGAAAGGCTATTGAAAACGCAGAGAGAGAGAAGACATGTTAGCATGAGGGAGGGAACATAACTGTGCTGACAATTTTTTAAAGTTTGCTGGGAAGTCACTTTGTCAAACCAAAAAAATATGAAAATGGAAGGATTATGCAAAAACAGACAAAACACATTGAATACATGCTTAAAAAGAAGGAAAACAACATGTACACAAGAAATAACACAGATCACCTGTAATTAATTTGATGCTAATCCACATAGTGTTTGTATTTTCAGTGCAGCTATGCTAATTTCTATGGATATTCTAAATAATTACCAAAGTTTCTTAACAAAACTTTGTTTTTCTACCGTCAGCATTTAGCAAAGCAAGCATTTAACGAGAGAAATTTGTTTCACTTAGTGAGTCATATTGATTCTCTCTGTTGCAGTGACTCGACAGTGTGGGAAACCACAGTGTATGCAGATCATCAACACCAGATGACACTGCTGAATGATAGGTAGCGTAAAAAAAACAGGGAAAATTGTTTTCATATGTCCTCAAAACTGTATCTATCAGGCGTCTGAATAAAACTTCAAGTAGGAATTAGTTAGAGAAGCCACTAAGAAATGCTGTCACACAAAAAGAGGTATAACCCTGGAACAAGGCATGTAAACAAATACATCACCTGTGCCACTATCTCTCTCTCTCTCTCTCTCTCTCTTATTCTTTCGCTCTCACTCTTGTACACACATGCACACAGAGGTGACACGTGTAGGTGTTGATGAATCCTTTTTCTGTACCCATTGGACCCAAACAGAGTGCCAGCCACACCTCATCCATCACGATCATCTTATTTATTAACGTGCCAAAAATCCCCTCAATGCAGTTTGGCATGCCTTTAATAATCATGAATGATGGAAGGTGTCCACTCAGACCCACAACCCCCCCCAAAAAACAGTCAAGCAGTTAGATGACACTGTTCACAGGAACTAACCGTCATCTTCAATTAACTGCTTCTGACATTCACTCAACACGCTGCGCCGGTTATTTATTTATTCATCTAACTTGCTAATTAATGCATTAGACACCATGTGTTTCCCACCTTGTGGCTTTACAGAGGCACCTGGGCTGTGTTGATGATATGTTTGTTAATCAGCTTGAGCCAGGGCCCAATAACATTCTGGAGGCTGAGCAATAATATTTATTTTAGCGACAGAAAAAATATACAATACAATTCTCCTGACACTACAGTAGTATTACTCATTAACTACTACAGTGCACTAGTTAAAATAAACACACATAATAATCAGTTTGTACATTTCTATGTTGAAGAATTTGTCTCAAATTTTTTTTTCAGAGAACCAGCTATGTCCGTTATAATTTTAGGCTCAGACAAACTGTGTGTCATACCCCCATTTATTATCAGGTCTACTCACTACAGTATCAATAACATAAGAATAATAGGGGCGCTAGTGGCTTAATGGCTACCAGGGCTATAGTCCTCGTTGCAGAGGTCGCCAGTTCGACTCCTGGCCGCGACCATTTTCTGCATGTCTTCCCCCACTCCTTACTCTCCACATTTCCTCTCTCTCTACAGCTGTCCTATCAATAAAGGCAAAAAGCCCCCCCCAAAAAAAATTAACTTAAAAAAACAATAATAATAAGAAAAATAGCACAATAGTTGTACTGCAGTGTTTTGTCTGTAACTTCTTGAATTTTCCAGGTAAAAACCTCTATTTTTCATTGACCATCTAAATGTACATTTCTAAACAGGCTATAGTATAATAGCTTTGATGCTTGGGGCAAAGTGTCTTATTTTAATTCAATGTACATAGGCAGGTGGTCTCTTGATGATTGGCACAAATGATCTTAGAAACAAAAAAAACAACTTCAGGGCAGAAGCAGAAGTTAATCAAAAGAGAAACTAACAATGAAGTCCAAGAGAATGGTGACATTTTTTGGACTAAAGCTGGCCTAATGCTTGATGATGTTCCTGTTTGACTTAAGGTTCCTTAGCGTTTCCTCAATAACGAAATAACATATAGCCACTAAAAACAATAAATATAATAAGAAAACGCTAAAATAGAGCGATGCATATAAAACACTGCGGTAAGCTCAGACTGAGAGCTACAAACAGGTCCATCTTAAAGCTGCAAACTGTAAAAGTAAAAATAACATTTTATTGCTTTCATTAAAGTGAGTCAGCGCAGCTAATTTTAGAGACAAGTCTTACTGAGTCAAACCTCCCAACGGCACCCTAACTATCGATGAAATAGCTTTGCGGCTTGAAAGGGTTATGCTAAGACACTCGACACGATGATATTTATTTCGGGATGTGAAGGAAATGTAAAGATCCAGCTCATAACAGAATCTTGTATATGCAATGAATGCAAAAAATCTGGCTGCCAAACTCTCACGGTACAGTATGAGCATGAAATGGGTTTACCAACAAGCAGCCAACATGTACTGCGTCAGAGTGAAAAAAGCCATCTGGAATTTCCTCAGAAGTCAGCAGCGACCTAGAATGGAATATAATGAGCACTGCTGCAATGTCTCTGTCAGGTAAGATACTGCATCTTTGTTTTGGGTTCTATTTAGATGTCAAGTCTCTCTTTAGACAATAAAGACAGGGGTTTTGTCATTTTTCTAGGTGCCTGTGTGTAAGGATTGTGCTGGTGATGGGTGGAAGAGTTTAAGCAGTCTGTGGGAGACAGGCGCATAGATATGGCAGATGATTCATGAGGCCCTTTGCATGCACACGCACAGACACACATACTACGCACGCACTAAGTATTACACATAAAACCCAGCTACGGCGCTCTTTTGTGATAAGCTTTAAATACCTCCCTTTATCTCTTTTAGAAGAGCCATTCAATACTCACTTGTAAAAGTGATGTTAAAGCCTCTGTCTGTGTAGGTGTGGTCAGTCAGGAACTCTAGTCGGGCCACGTGACCACTGGTTGTTATAGAGGGAGGCAGGACATCACCAGAAAAAGTTCCCAGGATTGGTGACTCAGCCTGATGAAAGTGGATAAAGATTTTCTGTTAAGACCAAAGCTGTCATGAACAGAAAGGGAAGAAATTAATGTTTAAACAGCTCCTGTAGGTAAGTAGATGGAGTAGTACAAAGTCCAATGTTGCTGGTAGGCAGGGTGTTGAGCTTGTACACATAATTGTACTGGCTTGTTCTTCCACAGACATGCACACTGACTGATTGAGAGGTCAATAGATGAAGCTGCTCAGACAGCCTTTCAACGCAGCTGAGGCTACAAGCTTAAAATTTAATTGTACCTTTCCCCCATCCTTGATCGAGAGGAAGTCAAACTGTTTCTCCATGCTGAGGTCGTTGAAAGCAAGATTGATTCGACTTTCAGGGTTGGTGATGATCAGCCACACACAGTGCATGTTGTTGCCATACTCCTGAGGGTAGTTTGGAGACAGCAGCACCCCGGAAGGAGTGGTAAAGTTGAAGAAACAGGAGACTGTGAAAGTGATAAAGAATGTTAGAATGGGAGAGAAAAAAATGAGGTAAAGAAACATAAAAAGAGTATTGTTTATGGAGGCTGAAACACATCAGAAAATTCTATTTACTTTTGCTGACTGCATGGTCTGATATATGGTAACATCCCCAATGTAAGTGCTCCAGTGGATAGGATGCAGTCTATTTTTTCAGCAACATGCAGTTTCTATGTAAATGTGTAGCTCTTTCTGGCACCATCTGTTACCACGACCTTGCCAGAGATCTGCATGGTAGTTGAGCACAGCTTATAGTAGCTTTGATAGTTGTGAGGTAAAGGCGGACCCCACTGCCTGTGACCAATTCATAGAGTCCGCACTATTCCCCTCTCTACTGGATTCTCATCTTTAATTGTGCAATCTTTTCAATCAAACCAGCACTTCACAAGGTATATTAACTTAACAGTATACTACCAACTTACTTAGATGCATGATAATGCTCTAATGGGGGATAAAAGGGTTAAAAATTGGCAACCCTGGACTGGTCTGCCTCTCTGTGTATCCAGCATGATTTGTCAAATGCTTCTTCAAGCGTAATCTTCAGGGTAAAATCCCAAAACACAATACCTCTCTTTGAATTTTGTACTCTAATACACGTCTTATACACCATATTTTACGGTATTGTATTGGTCGCATTCCACATATTATGGCAATCAAAAAGATCAGGGATTAAGTCAAATATGAAAAACAAACCGATCAAAAAATGTACTCCAATGTAACATCAACATTACTAAGTGAACTATGACAACATCCTTAAGATAAAACAGGATTCATTAGAAACAAATTAAAACAAGAAAATGTGCCTCAATGTACAATCCCAATTCCAAAATAAATGATACATTGGGTAAAATGTTGATAAAGACATAACTCGATTGTTGAATACCATTAAAACCTGAAAAGTGTGATTCATTGTGTCATGAGTTGATGTTTAGTTCAGTTTTTCCACATGTTTCATGCCTTGGTTTCTCCTGTGTTTATTCTGTATCAGTTATCCTTTGTGTCCCTTGTGTGTTTTGTGATCCATGTCTCTTTTTGTAATTTCTGGTGTTTCCTAGTCTTGTCTTGTGTTGTGTTCTCTGTTTTGTAGTTCTGAATCCCCTGTGTTTCCAGGTTAGTTACTTTCTGCCCTTGTGTTTCCCTACTTGTTGATTAACCTCATTAGTTTCACCTGTGTCCTGTGTTCCACACCTGTGTTAATTACTCTGTGTATTTAGTTCCTCTGTTTTCCCTGTCTCTTGTCAGATCATTGTATGTCTACGCAGCCGCATGTGCCTGTGTCCTCGTGTTTCTGTGTTCGAGCTGTTTCTGTGTTTGCTGTGTTTTTGTTCTAAAGTAAGTTTTTTATTAAATTCTTTATTTTTTCATTTGCATTTTTGGGTCCTCTTCTTCCTACTTTTCTCCATACCTGACACACTGATGCAAAAAATATGTTAACTTTAAATGTAATGACAGCAAAAAGGGCCTTTGCAGACCTTGTCAGTGCTTGGGCCCTAATTAAGTATAGAAGAAGTTAGGACAGAGGCATGTTTACCATCATGTTGAATCATCTCTTCTTTTAACAACACTGTGAACATTTGGGAACCAAGATTGGGGTCTCCTTCGTTATATTTTTGGTTACATAATGTGCCAAATATTTTCAATAGGTGACAAGTTGGGACTGCAGGCAGCACTGTCATCAAATTTGAAAAATTACACTTTTTATTGAAACAATAACATTTTTTGGTTTCTAAAGCTATTTTTTTTAAATATAGGGTTTAGTATATTAAAATCTGTATCAATAGTTACAGTGTACGAAGGGGATTCAGCTTTAGCCTTGAAAATGTTGACATGGAAAGAAAAAATGATTATTTTTCAAATCAATGTTTGGCTAAAAGCACAGTGTTTGTTATGAAAATTGTATCATCTGCCAACATGAAAACTCCCAAGGTTGTCACTTGATTTCAATCTCTTCAATGGATGTACTCAAAGGGCAATTGTACAATACCATGATCTCAGTGGGTAGATGCAGCCTTCCTCAGCCACAAAGCCAGCCCACAGTTCTGCTTTGTTCAAGGTGGTCTGGCAATGTTCAATAGCCATGAGCTTTTGTGAGCCATTCTGAAAATAGAAGCTCTAAGAGCGCAATTCTTCACTTAGATATGTACCTCTAAAAGGAGAAGCAGACCACTACTGGGCAGTACTTGGCTGAGTATTTCTGTGACATAACCCAGCAGTCATTCAGATGTTGTCAAGATTTACAACTGTACTTGGTAATCAGATTCTACATAGATCTGAGATTAGAAAAGGCCTTGAGGAGGGCAAAGCTGTGCTCATAGCTAATTAGTTTAGCTTCCAAGTATGGGAATTAATTGACTTATACTAAAAACAATTCACAAAATTCAGCTAAGGTGTCTTCTGAAGAAAATGATTGCACCCAAGTAACTCTACTCTACTAACTCTACTACTCTACTTTAAAAAAAAGCACATTTCATTATTGTCATCATCAGCTTTAATGACAAAGACAAGCACAGTGCATTGGATCTACATTGCTAAAACAGTTTATTTAATGTAAACTAAATAAATAATGTTTGCCAGAGTTGTGTGGCCAAACAGAGTCCTGTGCCAGCAACCTCTGTCATTCAGCTCAGTTAGTTTTGTTTAGACAATAACAGTGGACATTATCTGCACCGTCAGCCTTCTTTTAATTTCCCCCTCACCCTCTACCTCTCTCTCACTATCTGTATTTATCTTTCATGGCATTAATTAACTAATAAGTGCCCCTATTGTTTCTAAATCCAGAGCCTCCACAGGCAAACCGTAGGGATAATCTGACCATTTACTATGCAGCCCTGCCTGGCTCATCTGCACAAACATGCATATTTATACACCCACTAGAGTAGTGTTGTACTCATGCAAGAACTCACAAACACAGCTGGGTTTCTTTGCTGACCACTGGTTGTTCTTCTGGCAGGTGATGTTTTTCTTCCCCACAAGCTCAAAGGCCGGAAGACACTCAAAGTAGAGTTTGTCTCCATGGCGAAAACCTGTCCCTTCACGCTTTCCGTACGCTGGGATTCCGGGATCTCCGCAACTTCCTTGGTCGATTTCTGTACAGGTTGAAGAAATCATACAACATTTAGAACATCTATTTTGCAAAAGTAATTTGTATAATTGTATTTTTTACAACAGACAATCATGAATGCTGGTTGTACAAACAAAAAGCTGCCACCAAAATCTCTAGTTGTGCCTTTTCTTACTTTGAATGTAAAATCTGTATTTGTCAGCATCTTTGATAACCACCATGTGCACTCTGTAGCATCTAAGAAAACACGTTGGAATGTATTTCCAATAAAAAAGTAATCTCAACTAAAACTTACTACAAGCTGTAGCCTCCAGCAAATATTGACCTGATTCAACTGCATAAAGAAATAAGCAGTATGAAGATGCAGAATCTCAAAGTTAATCGAAACAAACAGACACAAACAACTGCATCCATTAATTCCAGTAGAACACAAATGTAAGGTTAGCTTTTAACATAGTTACAGTACTTATCTGACCCTTTACTGTGACAGCTCATTCAAATACATCCCCTCGCCTCACTTTCTCTTTTTTTCCAACATACATTTTTTCCCTTTCGTTGAGCGGGGCACCAAGCAAAGACAGTGCATTCATGAAAATAAGACTACCCTACAAGGACTCAGAGGAATGCTTTTCTTTATATAACAGTAATCTGCACATTATTCCAAGGCTAATTCTAAAAAATGTTTTCCAACTTGTCAAGTTGTGTTTTTTAAAAAAAAGGATCATCAGTTTATTCCTTGTTTTCTGTGTAACTATGAGTCTAAAATCTGCTTAGCCTTTCTCTTTGTTCAAATCCACGAACTTGGTTGGGATAGTTTGCTTAAATCAAAGCTTGTTAGTAAAAATGTGGTGATTGCTTTTTTATATTCATTCTTAGGCAGATTATTACAGTTGATTTTTCATTTTTTGTTTTCCTGCTACAATCTGTAGACAGCTCTACTGATTATTAGTAAATATGTCAGCTCAGGGTGATGCGTATGCACTAAAATCTGGCCAGGATAAATAAGAGACTTGATCAATACAGCAGAAAAACTCTTATTTTGCTTTGGTTTGATCTGATAAATGATCAGAGCCAGCTTTTCTTATTATCTGAGAGGGCTGAAGGGAGTGAAAACCTAAGCAAACAACTGTAAAGAGCTCCTGTCCTTAACCTTGCATGTATACGCATCTTATAGAGATTCCTACAACTGGTCAGTAATCCCTGGTTTTGTTTTAATTCTGCACGAAAGATGTTCTTACTGTCTGATACGCACAAGACTAAAACAGTGATGACAACAACACAAGCTGGCAAGATATACTACTTTTAAGAATTTGACATCAAAATCAACTTTTTCTTTTCTATTTCTCGTCATGCTTATTTTGAGTGTAATTAAATTTGTCACAAAGTAGTCTTTACTGTCTGTATATCCTTCTGAATGTTGCTCAGTAATGCTGCAAACTCTCTATCATCTGTCTCTACCTCTCCCCCCTGAAAATAACACTCCGCCTCTTACTGTGTGACAAACGGTCTCACTTGCGTTTGGTAGCTGACGTTAGCCCTTTCAGTTCACACACAAGCACACACACACCTTCATGACCAAGCTTCTCTCTTAAAACACACAGGCCAATTTCATTATCGCAAGATTTATACAGCCCTCTTTCTCTCACTCACTCCTCTCCCTACTTTTCCGAGGTTGCAGATTGCAGATGGGAATGCTGAGGCATCCTATCGAGGCATCCGGATGGGGGAACACAGAGAGCGAATAAGCTCATCCATCCAGGAAATGATGGCAGGGCCTAATACGATTTTAAACCGCACCAGGGGTGATGCTGGGTATAAATCCATACTCAGCCCTAATGATGATCATCATTTAGAACACATATTTAGAGCTCACTGCTGTTTGGATGTATGGCTGTCCCGAGGCCACCTCATTCACAAGACAACTCATTGATCTTACATGAAAGTCACCTTAAAACGAGGGAAGCCAAAAGCAAGATTTGAGTTGAGCCTGTGAGGGAACTCAAGGAAAACATACAAACAAAATGTTTAAAATCTAATATCTTAAAGAACAAGATATGAGACAAACACAGACATTCTTACATATGTATGCAAATAGATAAACGCACCAACACACAATCATGCAATCACTTGTTTGTCAGTATACCAAATGTGTGTGTGTGTGTGTGTGTGTGTGTGTGTGTGTGTGTGTGTGTGTGTGTGTGTGTGTGTGTACGTGTGTGTACGTGTGTGTACGTGTGTGTACGTGTGTGTACGTGTGTTTCCTGCCTACTCCATGTGTATCTCAGCTCTGAAACATGTGTTTGTGAATGTATGTCTGAAAAAGCTGGCAGCTGTGAATGAGACTGCATTTGATTCTCATGAATAAGGGAAGAGATGTAATAGCATATTTGTTATCCCTGTCTGTTTGACATTCCTGCGTAATCCAAGCAATCAAATGGAACTCAGACACACATCACTGCCATCATCTACGCTGCGGTCTCCAAGGGCCTAAACCGACAAAAGGACTAAAACAAGTTCAGAGTTCTGTGTGAAGGGGAAGGGGAGTAAGAGCGATTGTACCAACAATGTGTACTAAAACGTATCATAACAAAAGGCAAATTAATCAAAGTGTCAAACTATCTAATAGGGCTTTCGCAATAAACCCGCCTAGACAATAACATCTTAAACAACAAAAAAAGAATGATTGATAACGTGCCAAATGCCATCCACCATGAAACGGAAAACAGAACAAGCAACACAGCAGTAGGAGAAGTTGACTCCGTAACCAGCTAGCTAACCATGATATCAGTGTGTGGTTACAACTGCAAAGCAAATCATGTCAAAGGAAATGACAGATGACAGCTAGGTTTTCTACTCACACCCCAAAAATGAAAAATAAACAAGTCATACTGCATTTGAGAGTTTTTGAATTTGGTAAAAAGAAGTATGGGGTGTTTGTGGACACTCCAGTGTGCAGGAAATGCACCACCTGTTTTCACCTACATCTCCCTGCAGATTTCATCATGATAGAAAGAGTAAGTTGTTGTGGGTTTGCTAGCCATCGTTATGTGATTTTTTTATGTCCAAAGTATTCATCAGGTGAAAATATGAAAAGATTCTTCGAAATTGTATTGTGCTATATAACTTTTCTTATATAATTCAAGTGTCTTGGTTTTAGCCAATGAGAATCATCTAGAAAGCCTCAGTAAAAGACCTTTCTACACTCTGGACTCTGCACACTAAGCAAGCTCCAAAAACCCCCCACACGTAGATTCTTGAACTCATCAAGGAAATGGTTCAAGAAGATCAGAAGAGCAGAGAAGGTGTCAAAGCGGGTGAACACCATCCAGGAGGTGAATGAGCGCGTCACTCTGCTGACTCAGCTCCTGCAGGACTACGACAGCAATGCTAGCAACCAGTGTAACCATGAACTCATCCAGGATTTGTACAAGCACTATGAGAAAATGAGACCCACACTGTTCAGACTGGCGAGTAATACAGAGGACAACGGCCAGGCTCTTGCCGAGATCCTGAAGGCCAACGAGAGCCTGACTCAAGTCATCAACCTGTACAAACAGTACATAGATTGTTGTCCTGTTTTTGTTAACTATAGTACTGCTGGTGCATGCATTCGCTCTAGGGTTAACCAAAATCCTTAAGTATAAACACATACATGCTCAGCCTCAGTTAAGTGTTCCTACGGTCTATTGATTCAGGCCCACTCATAAGCATTAACACTAACTTTGTCTGCCAGCATTACATTGCATGTAGAAGAATTAAGGCCACAGCTAGGGTGTGTGTAACTCACACTCAAACATGCAAGTGATGTGGGAGTATGTGTGTGCTGGTTTGGTTGTGTTTGCAATTGCACTTGATGATCAAGCTTAAAATACAAGTAATTGAGAATGCAAATTAGATTTTGGATGCTCCAATCTGGGAGGTGAAGTGGTTCAAAGCGTTTCTTCCCCTTCATTAAGTAGAACTCATTGTTTTAATTACACTTTGGTTCAGCATGCTGCTCCACTTTCTCTGTTATTTTTACTGATGAAAAATAAGCATCTGTGGGCAAGGGAGAGGACTGACTGTGCTTCTGAGAGGCAAAAGGCAGACTTCCTTAGAAAAAGAGCTCTGGCAAACTCCCTGTACACACACACACACAGAGAGAGAGAGAGAGAGAGAGAGAGAGAGAGAGAGAGAGAGAGAGAGAGAGAGAGAGAGAGAGAGAGAGAGAGAGAGAGAGAGAGGAGAGAGAGAGACATTCACAAGTTCACAGAATTGTTCCTTTTCATGCATTATTATCTGAATATATGCAATGGAGGCAAATGATTGGTACATTAACTGATTGATCAGCTTGAATGAACAATAGTTATAAAACAGTAGAATTTATGATAACGTGCCCTTATTGTCATTCTTTATTAGCATTCAAGGCCTTGGACAGGACGCAGATAATCAGTTTGAAAGCATCATTTTGTCTAGTTGAAATTAAACAAGCAATTCAGGGATTGCTTGAACCCAGTTACTTTATGTTTTTCATTTTCATGTCCACAGTGATGTTTTGAAGCAACTGATTTCCAAATCACTTAAAAAGAATATAAATTCTGACAAACAAAGTCTAAAGGTAAGAAAACACCCTGAAAATAGTCAAAATTGAGCACAATGTTCAACGTGGCCAAACACAGGATCACAGAGTCAGTTGGTTTGCTGAGTCTAGCAATATTAGCAGAGCTAGCTCCACTCGTCTTCAGTCCCTCTTGCAGGTTAACATCCACATAACTGTGCTAGTTATGCATTACTTGAGTTGAGTGTTTATACGCCAGATTAAGAGGACACAGCCTACATATATAATGTCATCTACATTTACCAATTCAAAACATGTGGTGCTGATTAGCGAGGGTGCTGACATCTAATTGTTTAGTCGACTAATGGAGCACGTCCCTGTCTCAACTTCGTAGCTGTAAATGTTGAACAAATGCTGTGACGCAAAAGGGACTCTGTCAAGCTTCAGTCCAAACGTCTCAGATGTGAAATGTGTTAATCAGAGCCCAAGTTGTTAGCCTTGAGCAGCAAGTGACAGTGCCAAAGGGTAAATAACGAAAAAAAAAAAAACAGTTATTCTGTGGTGTGAACATTTTTTTACTTTCACATACAGACAAAAAGACGGCACATCCCATCATCCTTACCTTCATATGACACCTTGAAGCCCAGGGAGCCACTGGTGTCGTCCGTTTTAAAATTTAGCCACATCTGGTGACTGGTGCTGACCACAAGGTCCGGAGTTGTTGTACCAGACAAGCTGCAAAAAAAGATGAGTATAAATGTTTCTTAGAGATAAATCATCTTTAATACCCTCTTTGTTTGCGTTACACATAAAATGACTGCAAGGTGCATTAATTGTGGATCAGGGATCAGTTGCTTCATTTATTATAAGCAGCGTTTGCACTTACTGCAGTGAATTTGGTGTCACTTTGACAGCCCAAGGCCCTGTTTCCAGTGCATCATTAAAAACTTTAATGCAAGCAGCAAAACAACACCTAAAGTTATATATTAAACTATCTCACTTTTCTCATCAAAGAAATGTGCTCTGAAACGGTTGCAGGCGATTCGAGTCTACGGAGCCTTTTTTTTATTCTAACCCTTTAATTCAAAACAGTTGGAGACAAGAAAGTGGGAAATGAAGGCGAAATCAGTCAATGCCATAGAAGTAATTTAATCCATTTGAGTAGTAATTCCACCCAGCTCTAATTAAGAAGTGTGTAGCTGCAGAGTAAATGATTAAGGGATCTAATTTTAGTGATGGCGGGTGGAGGATGGTGGGAGTCGTAAGAAAGTAGTGTGTGGATATATGGAGTCCATTTCTGCAGACTTCTTGGTTAGCATTAGCTCCTGAAAATGTGTGTATGAGCTTCGGAAAAATCAATTTTTTACATTTCCAAGGAAAATCCTTTCCCTCACATTATTCTTTTGACTTCAAGCAAAATTGTGACATTTTTCTCAGTGATATGTTGTCTGATCAGCTAACAACATTCCATCAAGTTGAATTACACCTACATTTTTCCTTTAACTTATGTTGCGTGGAACAAACATCATGTGGTCTCATACTTCGTTAAGCTATCAGGGAGTTGTTTTTTGTTAGCATGTTTCAAAGTGAATCAGCTGACTAAAGGTGTTGCGGAGGCTGCAGCTGAGTGACAGTTCTCCACGAACGCTTTTTTTCTCTGCTGTCAGGCTGATTATGACGGTTGCGCTCCTAGCTGACCCCTGACCACATAAATGTGCTTATTTTTTAAATAAGAATGAGTAGGCAGAAAACTGGACACCTCCAGTCTGAAATATGTTTCTGTTCAGTTCTCTTGATGCAATAAATCCCCATGCTGTAGTCTGAGACTTCACTTTCTATGACTGTATGTCCGCAGAGATTATTTTTAGGAGCCTGCTCCACACGTTGATATTCAGCATGTTTTATACGCCTCATTATGATCCGTAGCTATTCAATACTGTCAGTTATGAACATTGTGACGCTAAGGAAAATTTGATTTAGGGGAAAAAATGCATTAGGTATTGTCTGTGAAGGTTTTCAATCATCCAGGTTATGGTAATCCAAAGCTTGATCCGGACAGGCAGAAATTCTTGAAGACGTATCACCTCTTCTCCGAAAGGCTTCTTCAGTTCTGACCAGACTGGGGAAGAGCTAGAAAATATAAGCCTCTAACAGTCGTGGGTGTGTCCAGGTAATCACAAAGGGTCCTAAGTAGGGTCATTAGTCTAGTTCCTGTCAGTTGTTCTCCTATCACCTGACAGTCATTCAGTACCTCCTGGCAGTCGTTAGTTACAATGTTACAATGTTACAATGTCATTTAGCAGACGCTTTTATCCAAAGCGACGTACATACGAGAACAAGAACAACAAAAGCAAAGATCTAGACAAGAGGAAACAAGATCAGTAAGAGTAACAGTTCCTAGTCTAGTTCCTGACAGTCGTTAGGGTGATGGGTCAGCTGTGGGTCGTTAGAGTCACATGATGTCTGGTGTGAGTATGTTCTCACTTGTTTTGACAGAGAATTCAAAACAGCATTGTATGAGGAGAATGGTGTCTTAACCTCTGTTGAGAGAAGGGTGTTCAAGCTTAACGTGGATGGCTTCCTTGAACCCTCTTTCATATCATCGCTCTTCTCTGTCTAGATATGCATTTGGCATTGTTTTTGACATGGAAAACGTCTACGTTTATTTTTAATAATTAATCTATAATTGATCGATCACAGATTATATTCAAATTTGACATCCCTACTCACAACACAAGGCCATCTTTTTGTTCATTAATGTCTGTTCTAGATTTAAAATCGAGTGTCCTCTTCTCTTCCACTAACAGAAATGCCTTTCAGGTGAAGTGAGAGAAAACATTTACAACCCATTTACCATCACATTTATGACTGTGCCGCAGCAGGGTTACATGCAACTGACCTTTAAGTAAGGCACAAAATAATCTCCTCCTCCCTGCTCACGCTTGCCTGCACCACTGAGTCACAAAAATACGGTCCAAAGTTAAACTGTGCTGATCGCTGCAGTAAATCCTCCAGTCCTAAATTGTTTCAAGTTTGTTTGTGTGCAATGATAGAATTGCTCAATCTACTTTCATATCATAAAGAAGTCCATGAGGGCTGAGGGAGTTCTTAATTGAATAGCTTAGGCCATTTTCAGTGTGTAAAATGAGTGTGTTGAAAATACACACAAATATTAAAGTGAGATTTTGCTCATCAACCAACCCCTCCTTCACAAACCTCTCTCGCATTTATCTCCCACCTCCCCCCTGTTCCCACCCAGGCGAGGCAGCCTGGCGTAAAAATTGATCTATAAAAACTTTATTAAGGTGGTAAATTTCAGCACAATTAATAACAACATCCTGTGAATTGTTATGGAGCATCTGCTAGTGCAAACTCCATTAGGGGCATCAATATGCAGTTCGCAATGCGGCGCCACATGGCTCTGATCTTGTTTTTAACATTGAAAAGAGCAATGATTGACAATGTGGTACGGCATCTATTTTTCATGCACTGCTGCATCAGGTGGTGATGAAATGAAAGAGAAACAGCGCAAGAGAGAGGCTAGAGCTGGAGGGTAAAGGGAAGAGAGAGGAGAGCTGCTGGCTGAAAGGAAGTGTAGGAGGAGAAGAGGCGCGTGTGCCAAAAAGAAGAAAGTTGAAAAGGAAGGAGAGCGCAAAACACAGAATATGATTAAAAAGAACATGAGTAGCAAAAGAGAAAATAACTGCCAGAGACATTGGTGTGGAATAAAAGCCAGGAAAGTTAGACAGCTGTGGGGAGATTAAAGGCAAAAAAGATGGAGGTCAAAGGTGTCACTCACACATGGAAGATGGTCTTCTGGTCTCCCACCACCTCGCCGTCTCCCACTGTCAAGGTGTCATAGCCTCGCTCCAGGTCAAAATCCTCAAATGTCAGCTTGATCACCTGGACAAGAGCAGGGACATCAATGAGACAACCATGAATGACAGATGCTTGAATGCCCCGCATAACAGGTGTAGAGGGAAGAGTCCTTTCCATCTGTGACTTTTGGTCCCTCTGTCCATCTATCTATCATCAATCAATCAGCATGAATATTTGTCTGGCATGATTCCATTCAAAGCTGGGGAACATCTACGTATACTTTATGTATAACATCTGTTATTGTGATCACTTTTTGATATGCTTGCAGATGTGCACAAACCTTCAGGAGCTTTCATTGGGCCTATCCAACTCCTGCATTACACTTTTATAAATATAAGTTTGGTGTGTCCAAGAAGTCTGAATGTCAATCTCCAAAAATGAGTAACTCTCAAGTGTTCAATTCCCTGCCAGATGGCCTGCCTGACCCCTTCTCCTTGCTCATCAAATCAGCAGGTTGCAGACGCCTTATTAGCAAACATAACCAGACTGACAATGACTTCAAGTATCAAAAAACTTCCAATTAAAGCCAATCTCAATTGAAGACAGGATCCCTTTTAGTAGTCCCTTTTTGTGGCTGTGTGTTTTTAAAACTAAAGTCAGGTCACACTAAGAAGCCTGTATGCATTAAGGGTTTGTAATTAAACATCCAATTATTTCCTTTCATTTAACACATCACGTCACATTTACTGATCGCCATAGCTGCAGAGACATCAGTAGGACCTGAATCCTGTCAGCCTGTCAAGTTTGCACAGCAAAAGCAGCAAATATATATGCTTCTCTGGTGATTTTTATTAAAATGAGAGGAAACATAGTTGAAGTTCAACTTCAGTTGCAGTAAAAAATAGACTACAAAGTGAAAGGAAGGAGGGTGAACAGTTAGCTGGATCACACACATGAGAAAATCCATAGTGGGCAAGCATGTTATAGACCAAAATTACAGTCTTCCACAAGTTGATGAAGAAGAAGGCTGAATCACTTGATGCCCCCAAAAGTGACAGGAGGGACAAGGAGGACAGAGCTGGCTTCAAAGATGGAACTAAAGAAATAACAAAAACATAATGACAAGTCTGTCTTCACATGTCCCATATGAAGGTAAGGCGAGTTTACAGATTTTAAACAAATCATATAAAAGCCTGGACTAATGATATAAGTTTTAAGGTATGACAATTGATGTAAGTCAGAAGTTCGTCCATGTCTCATAAAAGTGACACTAAAGTTCAAAAAATATTTATTTTTGGAATTTAACACTGAGTTGGAAAAAAACAGATCTAGTTACTTCATCTCATCTTGCAGGTAGCTGTGTGTTAAAAACACTGGAGAAAGGTTAGAAAAACAAAAATTACAACCAAGCTGAATGAAGCAAAGGCCAACTTTAATAAAAAAGACAAAGAAATACGTTTTGAATATTATTATTTAAAAATAATCATGAATAAAGACAAAAAAAAACAAGTAATTTGGTGGAATAAAGTATAAAATAAATAATAAGCAAAGCGGGGACTATCTTTGTCTCCTGTTTTAAATTGGCTGCCAATGATTTGTTCCAAATTCTTAATGTTTTCAGAGGGCCGAGAGAGCCAGGCCTAATGAAAAAGCTTATATAAATGCAAATTGCATTCTGTCCTATGTTAAACTCAGTGCCTAATGAAAATTGCTAAGGTGAAGTGAAGAGATGGATGGTGTGTGGGCAAAATGGGTCAGATCACTCGATAAATAGAGTTTCATAATGCAAACTCATCTCCCATCTGCCAGGCAACAGGTGGGGCACAGAGACGGGGGAGGAGAAAACACAAAAAGAAAACAGCACAGCAACAATATATAGATACCTTAGATTGTTTGCAATCTCTGACACCATGTCTGACATTCAAGAAACAGAAACCCCTGTGTCCCTGCTGCTGAGAGATGAACTCTAAAATGAATGTCAACTAAAAACAGCTGCATCGGTTCCTTCAGGACATGATGAGGGAGCAACACCTGACAAGAACCCACATTAGTCATAATGTCGAGAGGTTGCATAAAGGGTTGTGAAGAGCAGTGTGTCACCTCTCTTTTGCAGTTCTGCATCAGTTACCTCCCTGACCTAACGTCTCCTCTGGCTGGTCCTAAGCATACAGGCAGGAATAGAAGCCATTACACCTCTTAACAGACAGAACAGTCTCACTCGATCTTCATCTAGACCAGACACAGAGCAAGAGGCAGTCCAAAGGAGCACTGTCTGTTTCAGCAGGCTGCCCGCCGGGTATACCCCAGGGTGTCTATGTGTGTGTGTGTGTTTGTGCGAATGCAAGCAAAGGGTGGGGATTGGTCGCTGTGCATTATATCAGACTACTCCTCTGCCTCCCTCTCACCTCACATGGCCTCCTCTTCACTGGGCGCAGAGCGATAGTAGACCAGATTTGTAAAACTGTTTAGCTTGAGTTCAGAGAAAGATATTTGGCAGGAAAGCAGCTGGGTGGCCTTGAACACAACTTCAAAGTCAATGGTCTGAGTGGCTATGACACTTTCATGATATCCTCTGAGCGAGCACTGAAAACCTCCCCATTACTCTTCCTCTCTGTTTTTACTCTTCTCTCCTCTTGCCCACCACAGGTGTTCCTAACTACTCTCTTTGTCTTCTGTTGGCTACGTTCCAGGGTTCTTTTCCTCCTGTTTCATCTTCCTTATCGCTCACATTTCTCTATGAGAGAGTGCCTGTCGCATGGTGTGTTCAACAGCCCCCAAAAAATGTCCAGCAGCAATTATGAACTGTAAAAAAACGAGTCATATGTATGGCAGAAGAGCTTCATCCCGAGTCTCTCTCTCTCTCCAACAGGTGCACAGACCATTCAGCTGCTTTACAGTTTGCTGGCAGCTCAGCTCACCAGTTAACACACAAATGGAAAGAGGTGATTAGAGAGGCACAGCTAAACAAGCACTGCAGAGTTTCGAAATCCAATTTCATATTGTTTTTACCTTGGATGTGTCCGTGGCTGTGATCACCCAAGTGCAGTTTGCATTGTTGTCATACTGGACAGGGTAGTTCGGAGAAGTGATGACACTGCTAGGTCCTCTCAACTGACCTCCACACATTGGTGCTGTAAGGAGAGACACAGAGAGAGGTACGTTTGAGTCAACAGCAGTTTAAACACTCACTCTGACAATGGTGAAACATGTTTCAAACGCTCTCCTGGAATACTTTGTAAACCTATTAATCATGATGCTGTTTGGCCTCTAGTTGTGTAGATTCATCCCTCAACCACCTCAGCCTCCACCTGTTCAGACCTCTTATTACTCATACTTGCAGTCGTAATTCTTGCCATGTGCATTAGGGATGATTAATATTTGATCAGAGAACTGTAAGCAAACATCACTTTTGGAAGTTAATTGATGTTTGGAAATACTCAGCAATGCTTACACGTTTTTTTAAACCATGATTTCATTGAAAGCTAAAATCCTATCTTAACGAAATAGAGGGCTTTGCTTTGAACACTTGGCATCACAAAGGATAGACTCATGAATGATCCAATCTCAGTTTCCCACATGTCTTTTTTGTTTATCTTCCCAAATATTATCAGGGTCTTATCCTATAATGATAGAAAAAAGTGATTACCACTATCATTGTCATTGTCATTTTAGTGTTTGTTGAATACATGGTGAAAAACATTTTTAACAGCTGGGTACTACTGAAGTCTAGCTCAGTTTTCAGAAATGTAATCAAAAAATCATGAAACACAAGTAGAAAACGAGTGCTTTAGCTGTGGTGTTCTGTCTGGGAAGAGTAGGTCAGTGTAGTAAGCTTAAAGGACGGTGCGACTTTCGTGTTCAGGCCTGAGGGTATCCGCATGGCAAAACTGTTAAATACCCTTTCAAATTAAAGTAGAATTCCTAATGAGCAGTTTAAGGGACGTGAGGTTATACCTGTCTAGATATTTAGGGTATAACCTGAAAGTATTTAGGGGCTGAACAAGCTACCTAGATTTTAATGAGTTATGTCTCAGAGAGGTCCTTCGGGTGTTCAAGCCCCACTCCGTGATCCACCCCTCTCCCTACAAACCCCCCCTATGAAAATGTAAAAAGAACTTTGGCAAAGTTAAGGGGAAATTAATTTGAGTTGTGCGGACAGTGAGGGTGACCTCAATGAAAATAACATCAGTGAGGAACTCCAGCAAAGCCGTCATATCCCTCCTATTTTTTCTAATCACGGGGATCAGCGTCTTTATCGATATGAAAGTGCAGCAGGCCACGAAGCAATAAAAGTCCATGACAAAGAACTGGCAGGTCTGTGAGAACAGACAGAGATAATAATAATTCAAGGAAAGAAAGCCTTGAATTTCATTTCAGGAGAAAGACTTTGGAGCCAGAGAGAAGTTTTTTTTCCAGTGCTAATGATGGTGCTGTTTAATGATGACTAATGCTAATTTGGGATACAGATCTTCCATTATTCCCGGATGATGTTTTATCTTTATTGAAGGAGAAAAAAAGGCACAGTGTAAAAGGTTAAATGAAGATAATAGAATGTGATATTCTTAAAGGGTGATTTCACTGACATTTCTGGGTGGTATTTCAATCTTGACTGTTTCTGTACATAAAACAGAAAAGCAACTAAATGTGGCCCACAATCAAAAAGCTCAATTGCTTCTTTGTCTTCATTTTTTTTTTTACCTTCAAAGAACAATTGAAGCCATATGTGTCACAATAAGACCTTCATCGCAAAAGAATTATCTGAAAAGCTGGGAACTGACAGTAGCTTGGATGAGACAGAGCGCTTACTGTGCCCCCACCTCTATAATCCCTCCGAGATCACCCCCCACTCCTGTGCACTGTAATTTAATTTAGGTAAAATTGGATCAGTCCAAGACAAAAGAAAGAATGGGGGTGTCTGTGGTAAGCTGGATTTCTGAGAACACATTAACTGAAGTGGAGTAACAGAGATGGCCTATAGGTGAATGTAAAGGGGATAAAATGCTGCAGGCGATTACATTTGAATAATCTGTCAGAGATTTAAAGCTTTAAAGGGACACTGGTAAAGAAAAAATGGCTGACATGGAAGTTCCTGCTAGGGATTAAGGTGACTGTTAAAGAAAATTGAAAAAATTAATTCTTTTTGAATGAAAATCACATATAGTTCAAAGTTAGTACAGGACTATTTTTTATTACATCGACAAAATTACCTCCAAAATAACCAAACTGTTCTGTAAATGCCATTTTTAATTGTGCTTTTTTCAAAATGTAAAATTCACAATTGTTTGGCCTAATTGTTTCACACTCAGAATTTGGTAATTAGAGGGACCTTTACCAGCAACAACAAAGTATTTGGTTTTGTCCAATCAATGAAACAAGTCATCATTTTCAATCATTCTGGGGGAATTTTTACTTTGCTGGAGAAAGGAGACAAATGTAAGCTGTGAAAGACGGAGGGAAACATGTTAAAAAAGGAACGGATTTGACGGACTAAGCCTTGCTATACACGCTGCACACTCCACCATGTATTCATCTCCATGAAATAGTCTCTGTGATGTCAACCACTGGTTTTTGAATAGAAGTTTTGAAGGACAATGACGACAGGTCTCATATCAGAAATGTTCACTCGACCTAATGTTCTATCAACCAAGACACAGGCAGAGAGAGGGAGTTAAGGTTGGCCTTTGGTCTCCTTGGCAAGCAGCTACAATGTGCCCACCCGTCAGTCAACTCTGCTGTGCCCCTAGTTATGTAAATTTGGACATTCAAGGAACTAGTTTTTGCACTATTGCCCTGGATGTATTTTTTCAACAACATAGGTTGCTGCTTGGAGATACAGTGTGTGGCGCCCCAGTCACACAGCTATCTTGTTATTTTTCTTTCAGCCAACTAACTCCATTTCAGTCCCAAACAAAGCCAAATAAAAATGTGATTCCCTTTAGCTGTTATGTGCCCTGCTGTGTTTACTGTGTTTCACACTCGTCAGTAACTGTATCTGTTTGATGCTGAGCAGGTAGTCTGTGTAGTGCGTTTTATAACTTAATCACAGCCAAGCAGCTGCCTGCTGTGACTGCAGTTGAGATAAACAGCAAAGGCAACCGAAATATGAGCTGAAGATGTTTCAGAGATGTGAAAAGCAGATAAACCTCTTTTACATTTTCACATTGTGTTCACATAAAGTATAAAACATTAGTTAAAACTGATTCAAGCTTTAAGGGTAAATGAGTTGTGTTGATGTTTAACTGGTACCTTTCTTTACCTTAAAATGCTCCTGGTGGTGGAGAACATGGCAGAGCTAATAACACAATGTTCAAGTTAAAAATATAACAACTAATATTTTGAGCCCCATGAGCCATTACAAATGCTAAGCATTTACCTGATCAATATTTTTGAATCATTTTCTCTGTCTTCATTCTTTTTAACTGCGTCGGAACAATAATTCCTTTAAATTTAGACCAAAATTATTTCCTTCTGGTGAATCATACCTTCTAACAGTTTGCTGCACATTTGTGGAAAGATGTGTGCATATCAAAATAAAACACTAGAGTTAACTTCATATATGAACATGTGATTTATGCAGAATTTAAGGGTTCAGGTTTTTTTCTTTTAGACTCAAAAGAACATGCCAACCCCCTCAAGGTCAATCAAATCTGTCCTGATGAGTTTGTATCACTGAGGGTGGAAACTAAACGTGAGGACCACATGAGCATCAGGAACAGCCTGCACTCTTGCTGCCTGTATCAAAATGGTCATGACTGATGGGCATCACTACACCAGCATGGCTAAACAGCAGGAAGCAATAGAGTGCTGGCTGGAGGTCAAAGTCAGGGCGGTCACAATGAAACAGAGAACACAGAATCAATATAGAAAGGAAGAAAACAAAATAGGAATCAACACAAAACAGGAGCACAAGCGCAAGAAAAGACATCCACATCAGGCTATCCAAGGATGAAAAATATAAATTGAGGTCATGTTTAGCTTACTACCACCGCACATGTTCGTAGATAGACAACCAACGAGTCCTTACCTCTGCAGATAGGCCGATCGTCACTCCAGCCTACATAGCTGTCAGTCACTCTGAGACACGAAATGCTCTTTGAGCCCTGCAGTTCATATCCCTCGTCGCAAGAGAAATGCACCGTGGCTCCTCGCCTGCAGTTAAATTACATACGGGGAAAACACATCAGCATCAACAGCATTTCAGGCAGAAATCCCTGTGTGGCAGTGAGAGTGCACACGAGGTCAACAAGAGAAATGTGATAAATATTTATATCTGTGTGTATTTTCAAGATTTCCCGGCTTTGATTTTGGAAAATTCTGCATTATGGGGTGAAAAATGTTAGCCATTTGTCTATGTTACAGTACAGCACGGATAGAGACAACAGCTCTGACAGGAATGAAACTCTATAATCCCACCGGTAATATCAGTACTCCACAGAGACAGCCTATTATTGTGTGGTGGCTTAAGTGTAAGATATTTGTTTTCTCTATCTTGTTTAGGAGCAGCAGCTTTATAGGGCATGACATTGGGTAATATGCTGTATGCAACAGCACATTTCAAGATGCAGTCGGTGATTTTGTCACAGCACCTAAACACAAAAGTGTTGTCTGAGCTCACTGTTGATTAAAACTCAACCCTGATAAAAGTTAGTTCTATCAACAGTGAATGGAGAGGTTGTTTTTTCACTGCTCTTCACTGCTGGTTACTGACTGCAATGCAACATGAAGTTTTTGTACAAACACCCACAACTTACTATTCATCTCTGCTTGTGCATAGATCTATATTGAACTGGTTTGTGCTGTTTGTATATGTATATATATTTTGTATCTGTTCGTTTAGTATCTTGAGCCAGATGCATTATGATTACATTCTTCAGTGTATCTGTCTGGTATATTGTCTGAATGACAATACAGGAAACTTGAGTTTTGAATCTTGAATTTAGTTTTTGAATTAAAGTGAACTGTAAGATGGCACAGTTCAAATGGGGCACTTCTGACATTAAGACATGCATCGAATACAGTTGTTGATCAGTGCAGCAGTAACTTTCAACAGTTTAAAAGCTAAAATGACACTAATTATTCTAATTGACTAGAACAGCTTGATTTTCATCTGGAATAACAGATAAACAGAAAATGAACAGCAGACAGTTACATGTCAGGGCACTCTTACGGCCATATTCCACCAGATCTGTGTTGGGTCCGTCCCCCATCCGTCACAGCACTGGATCTGATAGGTTTCTATTCTAGTCAATGTGTTAACATCCCCTGGATCCGCTCTGTTGTGTTCCGGGTGCGTCTCTAATCCGGCAGGTCGGAGCCTTCCGGATCAGATAAACAAGACTTCTAGCATGACGTATCAATCAGCATAGAGCAGATCGAGCGGGACAGGAAGTCAGACACCAAAACCAAATTAAAACATCCGGTTAATTTTAAGAATAAAACACTTATCGTTTTTCACTTAACTATGACCACAAACTGTCATGACCAGCGGAGCCAGGCCTGGAATCAACAGGTCAGAGGTTTTTAGAGGCCAATAAAGACAATATGGATAAAGAGAGGAGTCGGATTATCATTGATTCAGTGATTACCGCGGGAAAATCACCGCTGTCTGGTGGTCCTGCTCCGTGCTGCGTTCCGAAAAAACGCAACTGGTGGGTTTTGATGGACTAGAGAGCACGGAGCCAGACACGGACCAGACACGGATCTGGTGGAAGTCCCGTGTTATACTTATTAATTAAGTTTAGAAAACTAAATCAGAAAACTGAACGCTGTTTCAGAGCAGATGTAGCATCAACCTTAGGCCAATTAACGCAATATTTGCAACAGGGTAAAAAAAAAGAAGATACTCTGTCATTCTTTGGTAAGCCATATACAGCTAAATATACAAATCAAAGTAACACAGTCATAACTTACAGATAATGTAGCCTAATGGGATCATCTCATGTCTCCATGGAAAGTGAGGACTTACAGACGTGATAACAATCTTTTCAAAGTAAACTTATTCTCATTCAAATTATGTCAATCAGCGTGCTCCTGTTCAGGAAACTTTCATCTATTCCTGCACAGTAGCTGCTTAATTAAATGTCCCTGAAGAAATTATACACTCGTTTTTTACCTGAAGTCTGAGCCTTTTCTTTTTCCTCTATCTGGGATCCCTGGATCTGGACACATGTCACGTCCCTGTGCAACACCCATCTGAGACACTAATGGGGAAAAAAAACAGAGAAGACATTGTTCAACAAAAGACAGTCTGAAAAAATGTTTGATCTGAAAAAATACAACAGGGTGAACTTAAATTGACCTAAAAAAAGGGGGGGGGGGCAGATCCTCAGATACAAGTTCCACAAGCCTGCTGGAGTGTACTTACCTGATCTGTGTGAAACAGCTAATGAAGACAGTCTCTAGCCTGGACTGATTTTAGCAGTTCCAAGACTATAAAACCCTAACTACCTTTACAAAGTATGATTGTTTTCGGTATGTAAACTAAGATTGTATGCTGTAGCCGTGATAACTTGATATTTGCACAGCACTAGCTTTGCACAGAACTCATTTGGCATCCATCTTGATAGTTAGCCTGCTTAGCATTTTCTACCATGTACATCTCATTCTAAGTGTTGCTATCTTCAGCCACGTCAATAGGTGCAAAACTGTCAAAGGTACAGTGCCAGAAGGGTCAAAAACTTGGCCAGAAGAGACTGTTTGATAAAGGGGGAGAGGGTCAAAGGTCTGCAGGGGGCAAAGTCACACCTGCTCACTGGCCAGAATCCCATTTTAAAGCTAATCTGCAAAATATGTAAACAAGGCTACCTGGTCTGGTAGAGGAAAAGAAAGAGGAGGCAGAAACATGTCATGGTATAAGAAATCAATGTGATAAATTTAAGTATTTCTCTCCATCATGTATCTGTCTTTCAATTAGAGGTCACAGGTAGTTCAATTATGTAGAATGGAATCCAATACGGGAAACACTGAAATGTAAACAGGAAGAAGGTAAAGTGGAATTATAAGCATTAAAGCAGAGAGACAGAAGGATTGAGAGCAGAAGATAACGAGGGAGGTAAAAGTGGATCAAATGAATTGTGAATGGCCTTGAGGCAGGATTATCATTAATGCACCTCTTTTTTTGTTCAACGGGTTGTTCTTAAACCCCTCCACATCCGTCTCTTTGTGTCACACCAGTCAGGTGACTCACGCATTTCGAGCTGTTAATGTTACAGATGTTCACATAAAACATAAAGGGATAATGAACGGAGAATTCAGCTAGAGGCTGAGAGAGAACGAGGGCAAGGAAGACGGCCACTGCCGAAAGAGAAACCACTGCAGTCACTGCTGTCCATTTGCAATTAGAAATGCATTGCTACTCCAGACTGTGTCCTCTTTGTCTGAGTGTCTTGCAGTTCAACTTGTTGTCTGGCCAAGGAGTGGAGAAATTCTGAATGACTTTGAACAAGAAATGACGTGAGCAGCTATAGGCATCTTTACCGGAAGATAGAAAGCTATGGAGAGAACAGTTATTCCTTTATTTGAGGATCCTTCAACTCAAAGGTATTTTTATTGCATCAGAGTTGTTTATTTCTTGTATACTTTGGTACTTTGAAGTCATTTTGTGCAACTGGACTGAAAGTTCACTTCCAATTGCAGCGATAGACGTTTGTCCTTCTGCAGAATACTTAACATCACTGTGGACTCTATGAACTGCATGAGTTCAGAGTAAAGTGAGAGTGGTTTGGTGATATCAAACAGAGATAAGGCTTTTAAAATGTGTGATGATTTGGGATGTATCAACATTTTCTTGAAATCAATGTTTGAGTATTTATATTCTCCCTCGAGGCCTCTTGGTTTATTGCACTTAATAAGTAAGAGTTTGGATTGAATGTAAATGTTTGTAACTTACACACTGATATCTTGTGGTGGTTGTCTTTGCTGGGCAACATCTTCACACCCCGAGACTTAAGTTCTGTCATCTTCTTCACTGCAGAGGGAAAAGAAAGAACCTATAAGACCAAAGCAAGTGCAATAATGACACCCACACAATACAGTATACAGCATACACTGCACCATGCACCATTACCCACACCCACTCCAGATACATTCACAACAGTTTCGACAAAGCAATTAAACAACAATAAGACTAAAACATGTCGACAGTGACAAATTAGAAAATGACCAAACTTTTGCTGACAATAAAAGTGTTTTAAAAGATCTTAAACTTCCAAATGTTTTCTGTTAGTCCATAAAAGTGATTCATTTGGTTTGTAAAGAAGTCGAGAGCAGCACAATTTATCATTTCTTTGTAATCCTGCGGATGGAAGGTGGCAGGAAATAACATTAGTATTAGATAATTGGGATTTGAAGGCAGGGTATATAAAGAGCTAAATCACTTATTTATATACAAGGAGAAAAAGAGGATTAAATTATTGAGTTTTATGATAATTGCAGGGAAAACAAAAACAAAAGTAATCATTGCAAAGTAAGAGGCTCATCTAAATGCATATTTATTCACCAAATTCAAAAAACACCATCAGCATTGTCGGTGCACCCCTTCACACTCATTCTATTTAATTACTTTGACGCCTCCTAACGATAGAACCATATTTGTTGATGCACAAATGTGTTTTTATTCTTTTCTGAGTTTTATCTGCATTGAAATTCAATCTGAGTCATGTGTCAGAAAGTCTACTTCTAATTTGTGTCTGGAAGAGAAGTCAGGAGAAAGAAGCCCACCTAAATGGACTGATTACAATGAGAGGAAAACTGATCTGAAGACCAAGTGTCTAGATACAGGTGCTACTGTGACGGGGGTTGTTTCCTGTGCCACATCAAATGGACCGAACTTAGGGAGAATTTAAACAAGCAGAGCAAATAAGAGATACTCAGTAAACAACCAGTTTATCACTTCACTTAGTACTCAATTTAGTTAAAGTTTCTAAATCACCAGTTTCCTCATCTCTCTCTCAGTCTCTCTCTTTCCCATTTTCTGAGATTTCATTTGATAGATAGAGTTGAAACCTTTTCTAAGGAGGAACTTGTGTTTCCCTGCACACCCTCTCTCAGAGCTGATCCCTGGTCCTCTAAAGTGATATGATGGAAAATGGATGAGCATCTGAGACAGCATTTTTTGAGTGTGTCTGCATAAACGTGTGTTTGTGCACAATAATGTGGGTACAAAGACTGTTTTACCCTATATTTCATTTTCTCTGAAATAATAACAACTCTGCTGCCAAAAATAGTGAGATAGTGTCACATGCTGCAAGTATAGTCTCTAAACTGGCTAAATATTGAAATGAGGTGTTATGTGTGGCTCATGTCTGTTTCTCTCACGGTCTCTCTGGTGTCCCCCCTCCCTCTTCTTGATGTGCATCTGAGTGCTAATAGATCTATTAGGGCCAAATTGACTGCATAGCCTACACGTGTAGGTCTCCGTAGCTCCCGTTCCTACGCAGAGGCCTACGAAAGTAGATGACATGCTCCTCTTCCAAAATGCAACTACACGTCAAATAGACACAGGCCTCAAGCTGATTGGTCCACTCAACAGCTTTGTATTTCCCGCTTTTAGAGCACTTCCAGGATTACCACACATCGGCCGTGTATTTCATCTCCTCTGACGTCTCCTCTCAGCTCTTCCCTGAAATCATTGCTGTATGATAAACATCAACATGTATCAGCTGTAGGTAACATAATCTTCACGGAATCCCTGTGAAAAAGTAAACAGAGAAGGTTGCTGAGGCCAGAAACTGGCAACCCGACCATCTGAGAGATCACACTGCCCTCAAGCATTCCGGCTGAGTTTTGCTGCGCGACACAGACATATCGATGCATGAGTATGTAGCGCTAACGTCCGCGTCGGCCACTGCTGTCATATAAGACGCAGCCATTTTTTGGGTCTCTTCGGAGAAATAGATTTAAATGCAATATTCAAGCTGATGTGTGGCTCTTTCTAGTACTACCTGTTATTGCTGCCCTACTAGCTACCTGTACGTTAGGTGAGCATGCCACTTACATGCCACCCCCTCTAATGGTCACTTAACTTAAATTGAAGAGTATTTACAATCGAAGCAGCGCTCCACAAAGTTTATTTACTTTAATGTATCATCATTTTCTCTAAATACATGACTAGGGTCTAATGGGGGAGAAAAGTGGCACCCCCAGACTTGTCCAACTGGCTATGTACCCAGCATGCTTTACTCAGGGAAGCAGTTGCTTGCTGGTCGGAGTGCCACCCTAACACACTAGAGTACCTCTTTCTGCATGTTATACTGGTAAATTGGTTGCACCATTGATTGCCCATTTTTTCAATGATAAAGAGGGTATTTCAAGTGCATCACTGAATGTTCCTGTAATTTATAAAAGTAAGTTAATTTGCACAAGAAACAGAGTGAAGAATGTCAGTCCACCAAGCTGCTTCTTGTCCTTATTGGACTTAATACCATGTTGTTGGTTTCCATGTTCAGTTTTGTCTCTACAGCTGTGTGGTACAAAGTAAATTAGTCTCACTAAGACCACTTACATGTAATTCCCTAAGAGCAAGAATATGTATGACTTTGAGAAACTCCATGAAGAAAGCTGTGCCCAGAAGGGTGAGAGTTTATCCTTTGGGGTGAGAAAATGTGTTTCATTTCAGAGCTGTCAGATTTGTGTTATTTCTTGTGTTCATGTTGAAGCTATTTTCTGATGTTGGCACTAGAGAAAAAGTTCAGTGGGTCACATACATAAGGAGATTTATCTTTTGGGGTAACAAGAATAATTCAAATAAAATATTCTTGAGATCCAGCAGTTATTTGCTGATCCTTTTCCGCAGACTAAAAACGGGCACACAACATAGCTTGTAATTTGATCTGATGGTGCAACATCACAGTGAAGGTCCATTTAACATGAAATATATTACATTTAATTACCTTGGTACTGGGCGCTGAAACCTCTCAACTTGTGGTTACCATCTGAGGTGAAGTGCAGTCGCAGCCAATTCTTACTGCTGATGATGGGTGAGGGGAGGTTGGGTCCAGTGAACCTGCAGGCACAGAGACAGATAAGAGCAGCTCAGATTATTAGCATCTTAGCACATTAAAAGCAGACGAAGGCAAACTACAGTAATATTGTGTACAGGCTCATAAATTTTCCAGTTAAAGACTTGATATGTACCAACACTATCTGTAGCTTTAGTCTTATGTTGGATGCATCTCTTCAGTACATGAACTTATTAAACTTTTTCAGTTTGGTTTGTCTTCACAGTTTCATGGGAGTATAAATACAATCTGTTATAAGATGAGCTACATGATACACCATCTGACAAAATCATTGGAATTCTCAATCATCTTTTATTCAGCGTATCAGTATTCAGCAGGACAGGATTGTGCTTTCTTGTGCTTCAGTTTCATGCCATAAAGCAATTATGCAATCCATCAGATTTCCAATAAAGTCAGGGCCAATAGCTCACAGTATATCACCAAGGCAGGCAGAACCTGCCAGTCTTCCTGCTGATTGTCTTGTTTGTTTATGGTAATTGTACTAGGTTTCAAAATTTATGTGGCCATGACTGTGAGATGTTAAAATGCTTCACCTTTAAGATCTATTAAAGGGAGGGTCTAGTGCTCAGGGGGAACTTTAATGTTAATGACTCTTAACCAAACTGTGACCCAATAAAAAATGAGAGCTGGAAAGAGCAGCACTGGCATTTGGGGAAAAAAATAACACACCGTTTATTGCTTTGAAAAAGCAAAGGTGAATTATACTTCACAAACACTTATAGCACCTCCTGATCTGTATGCTAATGAGGGCTGTTGCTTACTGGGCACTTCTGCAGTTGTTAAAGCCAAAGTCATTTGGGGACGCATTAAGTTTTATCTTGAGACACACTAAAACAAGTGCACACCCACCATCATATACACACACGTTATGCTCAGATTTGCATGAATTTCAATTCCCCACCTGTAAACTACATTTTCCAACTACAGTATGTCCACCTCGTCTCCTACATCGCCCTATCTGCTGTACTCTATAGAATAGACACATGCTGAGGTACATCTCCACCCACCTCTTTTTAATACCTAAGCAAAGGATAACATGCAGACTCATTAGCTGTGAAATAAATGAGAATAAGGTAATTGAATGACTGTGAAAGAGTCAGGAAAAAGACTGTGCGGGCACATAACTTGTCCTTGACATCAAAAATCATTCATGAGTTTAGATTCCACAGGGAGGAAAGAATGAAAAGGTTTGAGCATACAGCTCCGATGATAGAAGACAGAAATGTACTATGAAGAAATAGGGAGTCTTGTGGGGGTGTTTGGTGGAGATATGTGACTGACTGCACTGTTGAGGTCTCTCAGGATTAATTAAAACATGTAGTTGTCTGAATGTAGATAGAATTTGCTTTGGTTTCTTTGGAAATGTTGCGTCATTCATTTGGTTCTGGCTGCATTGCAGCAACAGCTTCACCATGTGGCAGCTCAACTTCCGAGTTGAGGGAAACTAACTCACCTGAGGGGCGAAAGAAGTAGTAGCAAGAATTTTTGATAGCAAGCAAGAAAAACCCCATGAGAAAAATGAAACAATAAGAAAGATAGTGTATCAAAATGAAAGTGATTTTTTTTCAGTCCGACTGCAAGCAAACAGCAGACAAATAGAGCATATTGGAGAGAAGAGCAAGTCACTGATGAAACTTGATGTTCCTTCTGCCTCTCGAGGCTGCTTCCAGTATGTAGCTACTGTGGCTGTTATCCTCTCATTTATAAGTCAGCAATGCTATGACCTCAACCCCTGGTTAACACACTTCCACTGAAAAAGACACCTCTAATCAAAACAGATGTGTTCAAGCTCTCAAAGGTCAGAAGCCAACCCATTTTTCCTAACCAAGCAGAAGAGCTCTTTCAAGACAGTGGCACAGGCCTTAATGAGAGGGTCAGTATTTCAAGAGTGTGAAGGCGCGCGACTGGAAAGGTCAGTGTTGTGGGTGTTTTGCTGCTTCTTATAATTGAAAAACAATTCACTTTCCAAGCACTGCATGATTTTGACCCAAAGGGACACATCTCTAAATTGGGCTATTAATGCAAAAAGGGGTATTATATAACTTTAAAGATTCCTAATATATGATGGTAAAAACAAAAATAATCACTTATTTTTTTGTGCCAATAAAGAAAAAGTCACTGAATATAAATGGGTTTTTTTTATGATCACAGATCTGAAAAGAAATGAGTACTCTGCTGAAAAAAAATTGAAGAGCTCATATGAAGATACATTTAATAAAATCTGTCTCCTTACCACTGATCGTGGATATGCTCTTTTAAATCCCTCCCGTGCTTCGATTCCATCACATGTAATATCAATATGGACTGTATCATTTTAAACATGAGATATTAAGACATTATCACAAATATGAGATATTAAGTCATTATCACAAATAACAATACATTTGGCAGCCCTTTGCCCACTTCAATTAAATAGAAAATTAAGAACTCTACATCTGCATGGTTAACATCGGCACAAATAGGCTAGATTGGGGCTGGGTGATAATTTGATAATGATAATTATCTTGATATCATTTTTCTCAATATAAACATAACAAATGTTCGTTTTTCATTAGATATGAATAAACCCGTAATTACACCCCCCAACCACTGGTAAGGGAGGGGGCGGTAATAAGCCTTAAACGCTAGTTGCCACCCAACATTAAACAGTAGAAGAGGACGGCATTGAAGAGCCAATCACGTCACTAAGTGAGAGGTAGGCAGGGCTTAAGGACGTTTGGAGCGGGATGTAAACAGCTGAAACAAGCGACAGTGACACTGAAGAAAACAAAACCTAGCAGCTCAAAGCAGAGTTGTTAGTCCGACACTGTGTCAACTCTGCGTTAATTATCAACTTAATACACTTCATTAAATATACTTTCAGGATGTGGGTAAAGGCAGAGAGACCCCTTCTGCTGTGCATTTCTAACACATTAAATGTCCACCGTGACCGTAGTACAACTGAACACTGAATAAACGTGATGCATTCACTGCACTGTGGGAAACATCATCACTCTGCCTGTAACCCTTAGCAATCTTAAAGGGGAGTGCATTACTCAAAACAATACTATAGTAAACTGATACACAGTTTGCAACTTGATATTTCTTTCTTGTAAATTTAAATCAAATTATGCAAATTATCTCACCCTGAGAAAATTAAAAATCTACAAACTTCACAAAATTCTCATCTCATACAAAAGACTTGCTTTCTGTTAGCACTGTCAGAAATGAGGGATTCAAGAAGCTTATCAGAGAACTAAATCCAGATACAAACTAACAAATTGTAGTTTCAACTTTCACTCAGGACAAAAAATCTGTCTTTAAATTTAAATGAAATAATGATTTTATATTTGTTGTGATAATTACCAATATCGACTGATATGAAATATTTTATCGTGATAACATCATTTTAATATCGCCCAGCTCTACATGCATGCAGCTGATTTAATAACAATTATTGAATTTGTCTGTGTTTCTAAAATAAGGTGCACTGAATAATGAAAATATGGCGGAAAAATGAAGCCATGTGACATGACACTGACCTTGATTCACAACAGTAAGTGCAGGGCTGATAAAATGAGTGAGCGTGTCTGGGGAGATGTACTATCACTCAAGTGAGGGGAAAGTTGAAGCGTCGAGGGGGTTCATGTAGCGTCTGGCACATGTATGTTGGAACTGTAAGTCCACGAGTGCCTGAATCACTGCCCGCTCTATGTAGGCTACATAACATTGGCAGCACAAAACCCTTGGTAATAAATCTCACCCCAACACACTATAGTATGTGATCCCCTGTAGTAGAGTCTGCACTCACAAGAGCAGTGCCAAGATTTCAAAGCAAACTGCTCTGTTCGGTAGTGTTGAGTTACTCCTCTTTTACCACAGGGACAAATTAAACTGCCCTTTGGATTAAAGGGCAATTTGAGCTGGAATCAACTTCCATTAACGCCCAACAAACAAACTATCTACAGACTTAAGATTCTGATGAACTGCAGCACAGGAAGAGGATAAGGAACTGATGGGTATGCCACTAAGGATTAGGCAATTTTCAAACACTGGATGACTTATGAACAGATTGGCTGAAATATCATGTTGACCCGGAGTTACCTCTGCCTTTCTGTGTACACCTCTATTCTTGCTGAGAAACCATAAAGTTTCAGGATGAAAGTGACCGTGGGGAGCAACAGAAAAAGTCCTGAGCTGGCTGATGGAGGTCTCCTGAAGGGTGTTGAGGCTAGTTCCTTTTTCACCTCACCCCTTCTCGTTGTCCCTTCTCTCCCTCTCTCTCTCTGTCAGGCTGACCATATTAGATTTTATGCGGAATTGTCTTGAGAGCGCAGTGTTAAATCAGTTTCCATTTCCAGGCCCCAAAGCTCCCCTCAGTCTGAGTCAGACTTTTGACGATTGTCCAAGAAATGTATTTTGGGCGAACCAAGGTGATGGAGGCAGCCAGTGGTGATTGTGACTGAGGGGACTGGGCTGTAAACTGCACAGACACACAGAGATTATATTTGCAAGGCTCTAATGCAGATCTTTTCTTCCCACTTTCATTGAATGTTATCTACTTTGAAAAAAAAGATCTGAAGCAGTTTTTCATTAACAGCGGCTGTGTGGGTTTCTGAAGTTGGATTTGCAAATCCCTGTTGCTTAGACTTGTCTTTTCACTGTCAGATTATGATTGAGGGTTTTAGGAATACACAAAACCAGTCAAAAATCCATTTACGTAACACCAGTGCTAAGACACTTTCCATAATGATGTGCTGTGACTCATTAAATTGTAAATGCCGTCCAGGATTTTGTACAAAGGTCGTCCTCCTCAGGTAATTCAGCAACCCTTCCCGGGAGACAGTTTTTTTCTCTTTTTATTCATCGTTTCATGTCATCTCCTTTTGTTCAAGGGGCAAGGTGCCAAATTACTCAGTGCATAATCAGTAATGGGCGGAGTTTAGGTGTCAGAGGTGTCTAGCTCCGATCAGGATCAAACACTTCAAATCACTGCTTAGTGCATGAATTCATTGAGGAAAAGCATCTGATGACCATATGTGTGGTAATGTGTGGGTGTTTGCTTGCATACGATGGAAAAAGAGGGCCAGTTCTGGATGGAAAACATTCCAGTTAATTGCAGTCACTCTGGCAGATCAATCAGAGGTCTATTCAGTATGCAGGTCCAGGTCCGTACAGCAGATCAGAGGTCACAGTGACTTTCAAGCAAAAACTTTCAGCATGTTAATGAGGCTCTGTGAGTTATAGCACAGGCCGCTCCATCCAGATGTACATCCAAACACCCACACATCATCAGCAAACGTTCACAATTACAAACACGTATAGATTTCAGTGATCTCTGTCTTCCCCTTGCTCTGTCATACACACATATTCACACAAGAACATGCCACATCCCTTTGAGGCAAAACTAATCAGTGTAGAAGACCTGTAAGCCCAGAATGGCAGTATTAAAGTGCTAGCTGTGGAGCTGGATCCGTAGCGGTGACCTTCAGATGTAACTGAGACCAGACATACACTCAGGGTTTAAATAAACCACCAGAGCCCACTGCTCCAAACAACAATAAAAAAATCACAACACTGTACACCTATTTCTTCGAACAACAACCACAGAGGAAGTAAAAAGCCATGAAACTCGCTCTATAAGTTAAGACCAAAGTACTAAGGAAAGCCTCAGGGCAGTAATGTCTCCTGGGACTGTGCTGTGCTGGACTGAAGCTCTGAGCGCAGAAACAAGGAGGTTAAAACCTGCAGACCCATCAGAACCAACATGCATACTTTTCCCCTGAAACTCCCATGTTGGACAGAACCAAAATGTCTGTTCTTCCTCTCTCATCCCACATGTATTATTCATGGGCAGACCTCTGGCCCCATCAGAAAGCCTTGTTAAATCTTCAGAGAGATTCTTTTCTTCTTCTTCCCACAACTCATTTTCTGTCTTCACCGAACATAGAAAATGGACACGTACTGAAAGACATTTTATTTTGAAAGGAACAATGTGCCAGCCTGCATCTTAGCTCCCTTTTCTTCTTTTATTATTATTTGACTATTATTATTTTATATATTTTTTAACATTTCTGTAAGCATCTATTGAAGCTTCCTGCAAATACAATATTGTGAGTGACTTTATTGACTTTGTTGACTTTATTTTAAACAGTGTAAATACACCAGATAAAAAACAAAAATCATCTTGAATTGCATGGGTACAACTTTTATATAACCTTGCTATGATCTGAATACTTAGAATCAATCGTCAAACACACATTTCCTCCCCAATGCAGACTTAGATCTATTTTTCAAAGACAGGGAAATATGAGAGTGACTGTGCTGCGATCGAAAATATCCTCTTCAAATTCTAATACTGATGCAAATTAAAACTAACCTTATTGGCTACTTTGTCTTGCGGTTTCATTTCCTTCACCAAAGAGAAATTTAGAGTAGTCCCACAAGCAGCTGTACAAACTGCAAGTGGATTTCTCTCACAAGGACAAAATATTCACATCCACCAATGTTTCATGTCTGTCAGGGACATCAGCACAGTTTAGGTCGTGGCAAAAATCTGTCAAATTAACTGTCGGAGCAGTGTGAAGAGTAGGACTGTCAGGGGAGGACAGGGTGAAGTTAGGTCAGCAACAGTTTTGGATGGTGCTGATGAATATGTCAGTTACTAAAATGGACTTAGATTGCCATAATTAAACACATATGAAAGTTAGAACATGCTAAATTAAAAGTTCTTAGGAGTGATCAAAAGACCAAAAATTGAAAAAAATGATCTTTTTTTTTCCTGATAATAAAGAGTTACACCGTGACGTTATAAAGTCACATTTTCTGGGATAATTTGAAACAAACGAGGAGGAAGTTATCCACCAAATCTAACTTTCAGTGTCTCCATAAAACAACCTCATTTGCTTCCTGCACCATGATCTTTCCACTGCTTAAACAGTGACGAGGACTTTCAGTAATATTTCCAGATACCTGCAAGAAGGCAAACAGACAAGCAGACAAAATGATCCAGAAACATAAACTCAAGCAGCTCAATTCATGGAAGTAAAGAATTTAGTACTACTTGTTCCTCAATTGATTCCAGCGTCAGTGTGATTTATTACTTCTGTTCAAAAAAGTCAAGGTGGATGTAGGCAAAGTCACGGAGAGCAAAGCAGACTGCACTGCTACAGGATAGACTGAGGGACAATGCTGATGAGGAAACTATTCAGAGCCTAATGGCTGAGATTACTGAATGTTTGCCTCCAACAAAATGACCCACACAGGCACAAATTACTTGTTTGAGTAAGATTAAGCAAAAGACAAATAGAGGCATTATCAGACTGGTTGCTATTTTCTCCATTTCTTCTCTTCTGTTTAATTTCTGTCAAATCCGACTGATATGATGCTTCAACGTCGTCACCAAGGACAGCTGCTGGAGAAACACACACACTCAATACATTCAGAACAACACAAATATACACACCATCAATCACATCACACCTTAAAACTATGTGTGCACTTCTCAATGGGTGTAATTGTCTGCAGGCAGTATTGGATCTGTGGTTAACGGGAGAAAAACAAATGAGTTTCCAAGGTCACTCTTAAAAGCGGCAGTGATAATTGAGGCCTCTGTAGATCCATCAACACAACAGTAAACAAGTGCCAATAATATCCTAAGGCCGATTACAGGACACATCCTCCTGTTCCACAGGAGCCTAGCGGAGATATAGACAGATGAAAAGGGTCAAGAGACACGGCTACCATTACAGTGTGATGAAGAAAGGCCAGTCAGAAAAGAGGAACACAAAAAAATTATCTTTAAGTTTCATGCCAAATGTTGTAGCTGCATTCCCACAAACCTAGTGCATCAACAATCTCCAAATTTGTCTGACAGCAGCATTTCTAACATCAACCGCTAGGCAAATTATTTTATTCTTTCCGCCATAAGGCTGCTAAATGCACAAAAGGCAGAATAAATCAAGAACTACCAAGCATCCCGCTCTGCTGTATGGTCACTGGTTGTGGTAGTTGCTCATGTCACGACGTGTTATTTATTTCCTTTACTGTATATTTTGTACTATGGACAGGTTGACTGTAAAACTGAATTGCCCTTCTGGGACTAACAAAGTATTCTGAATCTGAATCTGAATCTGAACTAAGGTGCTTTCACCTTTTGAGAGACTAGAAGGAACCAGGGTCTAAATTTCATTCCCGGTTAGTTGATCTACCCATTGACAGGCCCAATTTCCGTGGTTGGATCAAATAACCCGGACCTTCAGAGGCAGGGCCTGCAATGTCTCCGGTAGAGTACTAACAGTGTTTTTTTTTCACCCGCCAGCCAAAATGACATCACACACAACTGATTCATTTGATTTAATAACTCCTTCACATATGTCATCTTTGAGCCCATTAGTGCCAATGTGTCTCAATCAACCCCTTGGGCTACAGTTCAAAGAGTGCCCCTGCAAACTGGCGACCTTCAGCTAACTGTGTTGTCAAGTTTACAACAGCTGTTGAAACAGGGAGGGAGTCCTCAGAAATGCATCCTAACTCAGTTTTGTTTATTACAATATCCAAACATACTCATCATAAGCATTTATTGATAATTTGAAATCATTTGCGAGGGATGCATTCGGCTGAAAGTCATCAGTTAACAGAGTCGCAATTTAAACCAAAAACCAAAACACCGTTTGATCTCTGCCATGGCTTTTAAAATCTGTTTTCTTGCTTTGAGTTGAGCTTTGAAGGCTTTCTGAAATCCACTTTTCCACTACCACTTGTCTCTTACAAAGGGTTGATTCAATGAACCCTTCTGTAATGCAATTAAACACTACAAAATCAGCAGTTGGTGCCTTACATGGCGTCCACTTTGTTGTATGGCCTTTGTCCTTTCCTTTCTTTCTTAGTGCAATTACTTTTATTGCTTCTCCATACGCCACTGGCCTATGAATTGGCTACAGGAATCATGTTCCTGGAAATTCCTGGAACTAAATGTTCCTCATACTTCTGGTTGAAAAGCACTTCTAGAGCTAGCTTTCTCTCCCACTTAGCATCCCATGCTCTGTCATTGTTCAGAGACAAAAGTATTTTGTAAACAATCAAAAGATTGGCATCAATAACCAGCAATACAGATGCCAATGACTGCTCCAGTTTACCTGGAACCCCTCATCCAGGTCTACTGCCCTTCTCGCCCGCTACGCTCAGCCTCTGAAAAGCGCCTAGTGCTTCCAAAACACAAGGCCTCAAAATCACTAGCTCGACTCTTCTCTTCTGTTGTCCCTAAATGGTGGAATCAATTGGCCAACTCCATTCGATCTGCAGAGTCCCTCTCTACTTTCAAAAGACAACTAAATACCCAGCTCTTTAGGAAGCACTATGCACTTAGCTAGACTGTTCTCCACTGTTGTCCCCAGTGGCAGATCATGTCTTCCAGCTACAGTTGACTCGCACTGTCCTGCTCTACTCTGGGAATCTGTGTTTAGCTCTTGAGTGACCCAGCACTTGGTACTTTGGTCATTATTGTGGTGATGTTAATTGTTGATGATGATAATGGAAGGTCTTAAATGGTTTGGTTTCCTCATTGTAGATGGTCCTTATTTTACAAAAAAAAAAAAAAAATCCTTATTTACTTTTGTGCATTGCCTTTACACTGCTTGGCAGTACCTGCACCCAAATTCACTTGAAGCACTTTGTTACCCGTACTGATCTTGTTTCCTCTTGTCTAGATCTTTGCTTGTGTTGTTGGTTAACTGCAGCTGGGCTAGTGGTGTAATCTAATTTTGTTTTAACATAAAGCTAAGCAAGATTAACCCATACATTCAGGCTGATGGATTCAAAGTAATTGTACAGACAAGATATATATTTTTTATTTTCTGAACTATATTTTGATATACTGTATGAAAATCATCGAGGATCATTTGATTTAGGGAAATAGCTGCAGCATTTTCCAAGAACAACATTAAGATGTGAAGAGTCAATATCAGAACCGTCAGTTTAAGATGGACATCTATGCTTTGCCGAGCAATCTTTCTCACCCCTCGCTTCGCTGTCTTTTTCTCTCTCCCCCCCTTGTGGTTTGTTTGCATGAGCTGTTAGTTTTCAGAGTGAGTCTGAGATGATGTAGTATGCGAGGAGACAGGTGAAACCAAGCTAATGATATTGAACCTGGCAACGCTGTCAAATCCCCCAAACACAGCAGGCACAATGTGATCCCTTGATAGCACAGCATGCTGAAATAACTTCATTGTTATGTTGGGAGAGCGGCATCTGTTGGGTTTTTGCAAGAATAACTGTTTATATTTATTTGTGTTTGTGGGTACGATTGTTTATCCATACACATGTATTCACACCGGTGAAGATTTTTCAACAGAGGAGATATTAAATGTCATATGATAGCTTACTGAATATGATAAATGCATGATAGATTACAGAAGAGCTGTCATATCCTGTCTTCTTGATCGACATGTTTAACTAATTCAGTGTATTTTCCTTTTTTACAGGAACATTTAATCCACAAAGTAATCCTTCAACTTGATAAACTGCATAATATTGCATAGTGACATCCATACCTTTTGAAAGAAGTATTCTTTGATGGACTTGTTATGGTTTCAGGACATGCGATACTCATGCATATTTTTTTAGAATATTTTTCAGGCTTATGTGGCCGTTAAATGCATGCATGATTTAACAGGAGCCCATTAGTAACAGCAGCTTACTGGAATGCATAAAACTAAAAGGCATTTAAAACCTATGTTGCTATATAATATGCTCCCATGCACTTTTAATAGTGAGGGCAACAAATAGTGCTGCCTCAAAATTTTCTTTTTAAAACAATAAGCCCCCAGGCTACCACATTTATAAGAGTAGTGCAGTATATAAAGGTCCTCATAAATGGTTGAGCAAGATAATCAACTACAGATTAGGCTACATACAAAGTACCATTAAAGTCCATTTACTTGTCTTTTGAAAGGCTATTTTGAAGAATTCAAACAATGAGTAAGTGTGAGAAAGATAGACTGGCAGAGAGTTCATGACGAGGAGACATTTTTACAACCCCAAAGTGCTTCTAAAAAATAAATAAAAAACACCATACCTGTGTATCACCTTTAGAATCTGCCAACCTCATGCTTTCTTTTTCTCTAAATCACCCACTCCAATATTCAACCACTATTTTAGCTCCAGCATCTCCTGCAATGCTTTGTCCTCCACTATTGTTAGCCATCAGCAATTTCTCACTCAATTCTAAATGCACTATACTTTCTGACATCTTTTTAGATGGACTCTGAAGAGGCTGTTTGAACAGAAATAAATAAAAGTAAAAGTCTGCTTTGTGCCAGCCTTAAAATATAGATAGCATAAAGTCTATTTTTTGTCTTTACACCTATTCCTGGATCCAAATGCTCCCCTTGCACTATAGTGGGTGGAACTGAGCACAAATGATCTTGCAGATCAGGTGGTGTGGTGTTGTGTGGTGTGGTGGGGTGGGGTGTGGTGTGGTGTGGTGTGGTGTGGTGTGGTGTGGTGTGGTGTGGTTAGCTGTGGTGTGGTGTGGAGTGGAGTCGTGGTACTTTGAGATGGATTGGGTTAAATTGATTAATAAGGTGCAATTGAATGCTAACTGCAATGACCATGCCATATATTACATATCCAATTAATCCACTACTTCACAAATCCATTGTTGTCCAAGTCCAAAGGGAGAGTTGGAATTGATCACATTGTTTGGGAGTCTCTGTGTTGTCTCTCTCCCTGATTAAAGCGTATTCGCATCAAATAGCACCGGTCAGAGGGGCCCATGACTATATGAAAAACACAAATGAGTGTGTCCTGGGAATACCGCTTTTAATGGATTTCATATGTAGCTCTAAGTTCATTACCGATTCCCGATTCTTCACCCTGGATTCTCCAAGGTACACTAACCTTGTGATATTTACATATTTTTCTTGCAACTGTTTCAATATTTTACACCGTGTTACTATTTATAAGCAACAGTTTATCATAACATGGCTGATGAGTAAGTTATGATCTCAGAGCCAATCATGCCCATGAAAACATTTTCTCAAAGCAAAAAAAGTGCCCATAGCTAAAATTGCTTAAGTTGAAAAAGTCATTTACAGCATGAGCTTTCAACACAAGAGAAAAATTGATTTATATTTATAGAGTGACAAATCACAAGAAAAGACATTCAATGATCATTTACATAAAAAGCAGGTCTAAACTGTAGTCTTTGTTGTACTATTTGAACAGCCCCAACACTAATCTATCATGAGCAAGCACTTCACAATACTAGCAAGGGAAACCTTCCACTGTCTTTGTATTGATCAATCAGCAAAGCAACAATGCCTTACAAACACAATCTACAGTTCTGCATTGTGCATCCAACACTGAGCTCATAGAAGTCACCTCTACCCATCAATCACTTTGGTTTTCATGTTCAGCAGGATGCTAACAGCCGCTTAAGCTTAAGATGCATTTTCTTTCCCTTTTTTTTTTCCAAAAACAAAAGTAGGGCTCAAGAGGCTGACTGCCTCAACTTACTAAAGTATGAGTGATTACCCATCAGGATACTTTAGCCACATGTTTATCTGTTTCCTGCATGGGATAATTAGCAACTTGGCCAAGCTGGGAAGGATCAGTGGATGAACCCTGCATGGACATCTGGCGTCCCAGTTGCTCCTCTTTTTCATCTCATTCAGACTCTTCTGTCCAAGATGGACTGTTCATTCTGAGCCTCACCATATATGTGAGGTAC
The DNA here is from genome assembly GCF_009762535.1 of Notolabrus celidotus. NCBI lineage: Eukaryota > Metazoa > Chordata > Actinopteri > Labriformes > Labridae > Notolabrus > Notolabrus celidotus. Next base: position 11,650,803 of record NC_048287.1, on the reverse strand, counting down.
TGTTCAGTAAAATATGGAATGTGGTTTTCTTCAAGGTATTTCTGATTATGAACCATCTCACTGAGCCTCTGAAGATATACAAATTCTCTAAGATAAGATAAGAGATTCCTTTACTCGTCCCACAACGGGGAAATTCAAGTGTCATAGTAACAGAGTAGACAGTGCAAAAGAAATATATAAAGCAAACAAGAGCCTATAAAGTAACAATTATTAAAAAGTTATTAGCAATTAAAATTAAAATTAAAATTAAAGAGGTAAAAAATAAGCATATCTTACACACACACACACATATATATATATATATATATATATATATATATATATATATATATATATATATATATATATATATATATATTATTGGTTATAGAGTCTGACCACTGCAGAAAGAAAAGACCTGCGGTATCTCTCCGTGAGACACCGCGGGTGAAGAAGTCTGTCACTGAACGAGCTACTTAGTGATGTTATGGTCTCCTAGAAGGGGTGTGACATGTTGTCCATCAGAGAAGATAGCTTTGCTATCATCCTCCTGTCAGCCACCACCTCCACAGGGTCCAGTGGGCAGCTCCGGACAGAGCTGGCCTTCTTCACCAGTCTGTTCAGCTTCTTCCTGTCAGCAGCAGAGATGCTGCTTCCCCAGCAAATTAATTAATGAATTAATAATATTAATTATATTATTATAATTAATAATTATTTAATTATAAGAATTCTAAGTTTGGAAATGTGCGGGGAAAGATGGCTTCCTGGTGGGAGGAGAAGAAGAGGGAAACAGGCAAGAGATGAGTGGTTTCCACAGTATATGAGAATGAGTCATCCAAGCACCAAGAGCTGCCAAAACTCTGCCACAACCTCGACTCTCAGTGCCTCTTTCTCATCGTCCTTCCTGCTGTCCACCCACAGTAATATTTTCCCAAGAGCCCTTGGTATTTGTTTTCTTTTAATTAGCTTGAGGGTCGCTGACAAAGCCGCTCTTTTGTTCATCCATTCAAAGATACTTCCAAAAGCATGAACTGAAAAGTATTGGATGCAAAAAGGATAGAGGAGGCCTTTATTCTCCTGTTGTGCTCTCTGGTCCTTTGTCTGCTTTTCACAGTTCCTTTTTTTAGAGATTAGCGTTTGTTCTCTCTCTTTTGCCGTCACTCTCTGTAATCCCTCCCTCTGTCTTACTCCAATGCACTATGCCTACTTTTGGGACAATATGCAATGCAAATGGATGAAACATTCTGTATTATCTGCTCTGTTTTCCTCTTTTTCAAACAAGAATATGAAGAAGTAAAACACTTGAACGAGAAATGACAAGGGAGAAAAGACTGTGCTTGGTATGTCCACAGTCTCATGCAAAATATTTTGGGTTGTAAGACGAGATGTTTGAAGAGAACTTGGCGATGGATGAAGACTAAGCAGACATGAGGACCAGCAGATAATGTCAATCTTGAATTCAGATGTCTGGCTCTGATTAGAGGTTAATTGGAAAATGAAGAAGTTAAACTATTTTGGGATTGCAGATGACTGAAATATGAGCATTGAATAAAGTCTCCTGTATGGGGATATGCATTTTTGTTACACTATAGAAACTAATTAACTGTAATCACAGACTCATCCCTCACCCAAGCAGATGTTTGTGCACATTTCATCAAATTTACCAACATAAACACACTTATACTGATGCATGAAGAGAGATATATGCATGTCCAGATGGTCAATTAAATTAAGCAATTAATATCAGTGGACACTTTTAAAAACATGCAGTTTACACCTGCTCCCGCTACACATCAGGGCGTGTGGATGTATTTTTCTTCGTATTTTCATCTGTTCAGCTCCTTCCACATGTTTATCTAACTATCAAACAAGCCAAAAATTGAGCCTTAAAAGTTAACAGAGAAAAGTGTAAGAAGGCTACGTTTTCTTCCATCATTCTGTTTCCATTAGCCTTTAGTGGTCCTCCAGTCTGAAACCATTGGAGGAAGATAACATGAGTCTGTACTGTGTTTTATGGTTATATACTCTTTCCAGCTTTAAAGGTGATAATCTAATTAATGTGCCTGTGCTTTATTTTCTTTTATCATCCTGCGTGGTGTTGAGAGCAGGAGATCACAGGTAAATATTAAAGCCATTAATCAAGTAAAGTGAGAACAGGAAACACCTTGAGGTGGAAGAGACGGGAAAAGAAGGGAAGAGCTATCTTTTATACGTCACCCATGACCATGACTGATTTGTCGTAAAACCCCCATCCAATTAAAAGAGGGCTCTCCATCTGCCTCTTACTGAGTCAGCGTTGACCTTTCACCTCCAGCCCATCCCCCATACCTTACCCATGATAGATCCATTACCTCTGCTTGCTGCAGGTGTTTCTTATAACACAGATAATCCAAAGCAAGTGGTAAGTACTGAGTTTAAATGAACAAAACAGAACACAAAGAGACTTAATAGTTTCTGTAACTTCAGATGTATAAATGCATGATCAAAAGCTAGCTACACCTGCATATTTTTTTCCAGGGTGCTTTCAGATGGTGTGTTAAAACAGGGTTGTTGTTCAACTAATACAGGAAAAAAACAGGGCTTTTCCTTCTCGTCCCTTGTGCTAAAAGATTTTGTTTTTATGTGGAACAAAAACATTACTATAAAACAATCATTAAATGTTACAGTGCATGTAAAGCACCATGGAGTGAGTCAGTACTGGCTACATTACACTTGGTTACTGTCCTTGAGTGTTTAAATATAGCTTCCCATGAGTTAACAGTAATTGCCTGCACATCATTCAAATACAAAACTTCAACTGTGGGTCACTTTGCCTCTCAGCACTATTTACAGAGACATGTTATTTGCTTGTTTACGTTATCCATCTTTATCAGTCATAAAAAAAATGCCTTGGGAAAAAAAATACTGCAATTTCAGTTCAGCTGAGGACAGCTGTGTCATTTCCAGCCTTGTAGTGATTTAAAGTGGAAAAAATGGAGCACAGTCAGCCTTAAATTGTGCCTTCTGCTGTCACTCCTTTTTTCAAAGATGAATTACCCACCCTGAGATTAACGCAAAACACTTGACCACACATTAGACGCTTCACATTTAAAAGGCAAGGAGAAGGGGGATGAAGTAGAAATGCAAGACAAATATATACAAATAGTATGATCAGCACTATCAACAAAATACGTTTCAAACAATACAAAAGAAAGAAATCATCCTTAAATATCCTGCTGAACTTTTTCAATCAACCAAGAAATCCTACTAGTGAGCAAAACAATTCTTGATGTCCCAAGCTGCAATCGATTCTGCTTGAAATAACTGCTGAGTGAAAAAACATAATGCAATAGAGAAAACTTGGTTATTTTCACTCTCATTTTCGCTTGTTTTTAACTTTCAAAAGGAAGATTTTCATTTATTTGGCACCCTGATGATGACTATGATGATGGTGATGTCGTAATGATGATGTTAAAGATACTACAAGTTCTATATGTATTTAATCTCATCTTGGCTCTGCCTCCCCTTTATTCTTATATCTGGCTGCAGACTCTTCTCGTTGTGTTGTGGGGAACTGGGGGCTGCTAGGGGCCAGGCGGTAGAGTAGGTAGTATCGGTGTTGTCATTGTCTGGAGATTGCATATAAGGAGCCTGGGTGAGTTGAACGTGGCAACAATGTATGGGTTGATTTATTAAATTGGGGTTTTCTGCTAGTGGATATGATGGACAGAGGGAGCTGGAGGGGGGTTGCTCTGGGACACCAGAATGAACTGTTTAGCCTCTCCGAGTTGTCGTGGGCCTAAATTAAAAAGAAAAACATCAGTGAAGGGAGAAGCCCTCTTGATAATCACAGTGATGTGCTGGCTCTCACTTCCCATCTGTCCTCTCCTTTCTCAGGCTTTTGGGGACATCAGAAGCCATGGGGTGGGCTACTAAATGTATCAGTAAAGGGCATAGTGTGGTGGGTTTCCTCACTGAGGCACTCGTCCTTTCTTTCAGCACAAGTCGTTTGTGTTTAACTCAGATTCAAAATAATGCATGCTCATGCTCCAAGTCCATAATTTGGGCCAAGCTTGGAGATGATCATGATGCTATTTCATCATCAGTGTTAAGCTTTGCTTCTCCAGTTGGATTGATATAAAGTCTGGGTCCATGGAGAACACTGCAGTGTTAGCAGTGTTAGCAGTGTGCAGGCAGACACATCACCCCCATCATCATTCCCTCACCATGTGAACCATTTATAGATTAATGGCCCATGTCATTAGGCTGGGTGGTCACTGACTAGGCTGGAAAACCCTTGAGATTCTTTCATTGTAATATAATGTGGGAAGATGTATGGGCATAAAGCAGGAGTGAGCCCCAGATGCTGACAACAAAAGCGAGATTCTGTTCTGTCCCAATGAATCTGTCAAAGCAGAGGAGATTTCAGTCATTCCAAGTGGAAATCTGAGGAAACTATCATATCATGCGTTTCCTGTTCAACCTTGAATTCCATCTGCGTCCACGGGCAGAAAGCCGAGGATACAAAGGAGTGTAAACATGCTTTCATTTTACAACAATTACCATAGAGTCATTAGAGTGGAAATACATAAATCATCCCTCTGACATGTACAGTACAGCAGACACACACACACACACACACACACACACACACACACACACACACACACACACACACACACACACACACACACACACACACACACACACACACACACACACACACACACACACAGTCAATCATGGATGGAAAGCTGGGCCACGAAGGCATTAATACACAGTCAGAGACACACTCAGACAAACACTCTCCATGGAGTTGCTAACTGTTAAATTGTTAAATGACTAGTATTAATCACCGTTCTCTGTCTCCGTGGTGATTATGAACACATTAATCAGCAGCGTGTCTGCCAGTTGGAAATGAGCAAGTCAGGCGAAACGAAGGATGGAGGAGAATGAGTGAGGGGAGAGATGCTAGGGTGGAAGGGAAAACTGGAGGAGATAAAGTTGCCTTTTTCTTTAACACTGAAGCAATGGGTAAAAAAAAAGTAAAAAGGAGGAGTGCAATAAGAGCAGCTGTTCAAATATAGATGTGAGCTGCTTCATTATTCTGAGCATCCCACACCAACCTTCTGTGGCCCTCAGCAACACTTGAGTTTGAACGCTCAGGCATCAAGATGCTGTCTACCTTCTTCTGAAATGTCTCAACATGTCGTGCATCTCCTCTTCAGGAGGCAGAGAGGGTTTTGGTTTGGAATCAACATATCTAACTTTGCTCAATCATAAAAAAAAGTAGAAAACACGCAGGGGCAATGAATCATTGAGCTAATCATTTGTTAGAATGGAGGCCTCCTTTACAAAACAATATCAATATTTTTAACAAAACGTACCAACAAAAACAGCATAACACAATCTCATTCATCCTTGTTAGTATTATCTATGGCTTTATAAATGTAACTTTTAGAATAAAACATCAGTATGTAGTAAATAATTGCCTTATGTCTTACATACTACACACCTTTATACTACCAAGGCTCATTTTTAATACCTGCCCCTTCGTGACAAAGATCAAATGTCCAGTCATTCAGACAAACAGATAGACACAGAGTCAACAGGAAGATGCATACAAACAGAGGCAGAATCACTCAGAGCCTGGAAGAGAAGCAAAGGCATGTCTCGCTTGAGTTGCAAAGAGTTCTGCTTCTGTTATTCAAAGTTGCATGATTCCTCGACTCAAGAGGGATGCATCAAACCTTACTCACCCAACCAGACCAGTTGTTAAGTCTGTCCATCCCACTGATCCATTTTACACATCCAACATAATTGTACTGGTTCATTTCCGAGCACAAGCCCATTGCTAGACTGTATAGTGTATGCATGGACACGCACCACCTTTCCAAACATGCATACATTTACATTCACACAAAGGTACAGCTGTAGTTATTTGCACTGCTGTTTGCCGACAGCTGTCTGCACTACATCACTCAACATCCATTCTCATCACATCTCATTTTGTAGCAAGCTTTTAAGTCATCACAGCAGTCATCTGCCAAACAACAAACTTTATTTGCCTCTCTCAAAATAGCTCCACTGGAAGTGCACAATAATTGATATTCATTTCAACTTCAGCATTCAAAATGGTCAGGTGGTATAATGAGAATGACAGCAGTAACATGAGTTAATTGGGACAGGAATAACCTGATGGCAGCACAATTGCCACACTGTCGTTAATTTCTCCCTCATTAATATTGGAGCTCTAAGCAGGATGCACTTAAGAGGAATTGAATAGGCTGTGTGGGTGGATGCATGGAGGGAGATGCTTTGATGGGACCCACATCAGTATTCAGTGAATTATTCAGTTAATTTAGAATATATATTAAAAACACACTTTCTTTAGGAACAGAGGGAATGTAATGTATAGCAACATGATTCTGCAGAAGCATACTGCTTCTATCAGCACATGAGTCTGCACTCTGAAAATGAACGTCATCAGCATTTGAAACTCATTAGTATGACGTAGAGAAGGCAGTTCAAATCTACATAGCCTGCACTTGTCTGCTGGCACATCACTATTGACAGCTGAAAGTCAAAAAGACAGCAAAGGCAAAAAGAGGTCAAGAACAAGTAATGTTATTCTACCTTTAAGCTCTTTTATCCTCTGACTTATAAGAGAGTAGATAGGACTAGAAAGCAGAGTGGAGAAGAATGGCAGCAGGATGAAGAAATTAATTACTACTTGGTATTTGAAGCCTTTTTATAGTTTGTACAGTACAGTTAACTGGACTGGAGAGCAAAGTCTGCTAAAGGGTGGTAACACTAACGCAAATCCAGAAATGAAATCAGAAAACTGTATTAAATGGATGAAATCAAATTGCACGACAGTGGAACCCGCTATTTTACAACCATAAACCCATGACTATAGAGAAGTATTGTACATAGTACAGCATGTACTTGAGCTGTCTTATATCAAAACTACATTATGGTAAAAAATATCTTTGTGTGCTACCTCTAGGCCATCAGGGCATCAAAGACTGAGTATGCCTCAGCCTTTCCATGGTGAATGTGATTACAGTTGCTGTGACAGAGACCTTGTGTAAGCTGTCAATCACCATCAGTCTTTCCCTGACAGAGAGAGCCTGCGGTTTACAGTCACACGGGGTAAAGTAGTGCAGTGTGCTACCCAGAGTGAGAGAGACAAGGCCCTTGGGTAGAACCTTGCCTGGTGCTGCTGTCCTGTGGTGAATCAGGTCAATGTCACCAGAGAGTAATTAACAAAGACAAGGGCATTTACAATGTCCCCTTGACAAGTGCCACTTATCTCCCCCTGGAAACATGGTAAACACTCAAGTCCAATGAAACAAATGGTCAAGCAAACTTCTCTGAAGAGAGACGGGGCTATTTCCCATTGAATTACTTAAAAAAAAAAAAAAAAAAAAAAAACGCAATTGAATGCACATCCTTTTGTTACTTTAATTTCTATCATAAATCGTGGTTCTTTAGAAGGGAAAACAAAAATGTACGTAAATTAGACTCACTGTTATCAAACTACCGTCTTTGTTATTTCTGTAGCAGCAGATAGAACATGCTGTGTGTTTAAGTTAGCATTGCTAGAGAAAAAATAAACATAAGGGTAATGATGTCTGTTGGGCAGGAATAGTGTAAATAAAAAATGTACTGATTATTTCAGAGTTTTAAAATCTTTCAAGTTTTACAGCCATTAAAAAAAAAGGCTGGACCAGACAACACAACACTAAAAGAATCTTTACAAGTCAGAAGTACTTCCTTTGACACCACAGGGACTAACATTACTTCCTAGACATTCTTAGCTCATAAGATTTCTCTCTTCTCTTTTTTTTGCACCTCACAATATATTGTGAGGTGCAAAACAAGGCCCAAGTTCTGTCTGTAGATTATTTGTAAAGATAAACACCATGACAACGCCTGCCATTTGTTTGAACAAAGGCAATCAAAAGGTATTTCATCACTCTGAGCAAAACATGAGCCTTTGCTCTGTCAAGACAATGACTAATGTTACATCTTGTAATGAAATGACATCCCAGAAGTAATACCCAACGGAGATCATTAACCACCCCTGACAGATACTGTATTTTAAAGGCAGGAGTTTAGTATGTGCTCTCAAGTTAAAAATAAAATCAATGGCACATGTTTGCCGATGTCAAGCTGCTTTAGAGGGATTTGTTAAAATCCGAAAAGGATAATTTATTCATAATTGTGTCCGACTGCAACTAAGACAGAAGAAGTCAAGTTATAAGACTACTTTATATATTATTATGAACTGGAAGGGAGGGATGAAATGAAAAACATACTGGGGCTGTGATCAGATGTGTGCTTGTACAATTAAAGTTCTGTCTTTCTTTCTCCACCCTTTATTTGCTCATAAAGAAAGCTCAGTAACAACAAACAATCCCACTGGACTCAATTAGCTTTAGTTAAATAAATCGTGTGACTTTAATGCCCTGCCCATAAGTACACAAATATCTTCACACCAAAAATGTATTTCTTGTCTGTGTGTGTGTGTGTGGTGTGTGCTGTATGGTGTGTGTGAGTGAAGGAGTGCGTGCATCTGTGTATGATTTTTATGTTCACACTTCCTCTGTCTGGGGATCTGCCACTGAGCTCCCCGAGCAGCAGTGTGTGCTTGATAATTAGCCTCAAATTCACCACTTCTGTGAACACAAGCCTGGTTGGCAAAGGGAGGGCTGCCTCAGGGAAAGGTGAATGCTATGAGTGAATGTCATCCATTACCCAAATCAAGTGACAAATGATGGAGCTCCATTAAAAAAAGAAAAGTAACAGAATTTTATGCTGGAATTTTCTTCACTTTTTTTGTCATCATGGTTAGCTCTGGGATACCGTCTCCTTCAGGTTCAAGGTGATAACCTGTATGAACTCTAACAAAGAGCAGTAAGGATTGATTGCTAAAGGTCTAACATTCATAGCATCATTAACAGGAAACACATGACCTGAATAAACCAATTATAGTGGTTGTCGAAAAGTGTTCCTTCCAAATCAACAACAACCAAGGTCTGGTGAATGTCAAATCAAATGAGTGCGTGCAGGAGTTTGATTAAGATTTTCCTAAATTCACCCCAACTACTATTTCAAGTGTGTAACAACGATCAGTCTAAATCATGAATGTAACAGTGACTTAGGGATGGGCATTTCAAGCCAAATACTATTCCATAATCATTGGCATCTATTCAGCAATTTTTTAAATAATATCTCCCCAAACACACACATCTGTCCCATTTGTGTGGCAGTCGGGTTAACCAGCAGCGGGACGAGGTGCTGCTAGTAGCAGGCACTGACAGCGTCTGTTGCAATCTTTACATCTGTGTATCTGTGACACGGCGTGGCGTGCGTGTTTAAATTTTACAGTAATGCTAAGTCTCTGGAAATACGTGTGTAGTAGTGTAAGATTCAGAAACAAAATCGCCACGACTGTTGCTAATGTTTTGTTCTTCTTTTGCTATTTAACGCAGTTAGCATTCTTCCTCTCCTGTTACTTAATGCGGCTAGCAAACAGCTTTAAGATACTCTATAGCCACCATCTGACAGGAATACATTATTACAACCAAGCACCCGTAAAAATAATGAGAAATTGTACTTTTTAAAATGAGAACTCAGTAACTCTTTGATTTTTACTAAGAGAACGAATATTCGAATATTCGAAAATCATGTCTCATCCCTACTGTGACTGTCACATCCCTATTAGCCAGGTCCTGGTTGATTTATCATAACAAGACTAATTCTAAGCTAGTTTCAGGTATCAATTACCTCAAGTTATTTATTGTCATGCCACCTGTGTTGCCTTCTCGCCCAGGTCGTTACTGCAAATGAGAATTGTTTCTAAACTAACTCACCTGGTTAAATAAAGGTTAAATAAAAAAATAAAATAAAAATTGACAAAGAGAAATGTGGTTTTACCACCAGCAGTCCTCAATGTCATGAAATAAAAGAATAAAAACATGTTATGCATTTTAGCTTTGTTATTGTTGTATTTGTTTTTTACATTTTAATCAAAGAACATTTATATTCCTTATGCCCTTACTGTCTGTGAAAATGAATCAAATTGTTTAACCTCAAAGTGAACCTCAGTATTTTAGTTGGTGTACTCTATTTGTGCAGAATCTATCATTTGTGTCTAACAAAGGAGCTGGATTTAACCGCTGGAAGTCAGACAACAATGGCAGAGACGTAGCAGGCAAAGTTTTCAGCTCCACTTCCACCAACAACTTCTGATACACAGAGCAAGAAAAGGAAGACAATTGTTGAAGAGGCGACAACTTAAAACAGATTGAAAAAAGGCAAGAGGACAAACTAGAGTGAACATTTGGGCTTCTTTTCAGTTGTGGTGACAGCTCAGGGAGGCAAAGGGGTTCGAAAAGCAATGCGATGGTTGCTGTAATTCTTATGGACAGATATTTATCTTATTTATTGTTTTGATTCTTTGTTTTTGTGTGACTTTGTTTAAATGTTTAATCTTTTTGCAAAGCTAACATGCTAGCTTGAAAAGTATGTGTCCTAACAAAAGACACATTTATTGATTATGTTTATATTTATTATATTTTTACAAGTTGGTAAAATAAGGAGTCTTTGCAAGAATGGAAGAGACATAAGTTATTTGGATAACAATAATATGAACTATTTAACGCAGCCCTCTTTCAATCACTAACTCTCGTCTACTCGACCTCCAGCTTTTTTCTGCCAAGTCGCTTTATGTGTTTTGGAGGTGTGGCTTTGGAATGAGGTCAGTTCAAAGTCTAGCTTAGTCTTGCTGCATTCTCAAACTATCCTACTCCAGTTTTAAATGTGAAGTTTTAATTGGGATAAAAATAGAATGGTTAGGATGTATAATCTTACTAATGGCCTGTACATGCTGTGCTTTAATATGATGGGAGATAAATTACAGCATATCTGATTTAGTGGAAACCAAATTCAATGGGAGCTGTCTTGCCATTAAAGGTTCCCTCTACTCAAGATGACTGCACAGTATGTGTCCACATTTATTATTTCCAAGGTCAGTAAGCACATTGGCATAAATTACAGTAGCTTCTCAAAAGGCAGTCAACCTTTATCTAAAGTAAGTAAAATGTTCAAGTTGAAAATACTGTACCTGTTCATCTGTAATTATGTTAACAAAGTATACATGTCTTTCAAACTTCGATGATCAGATTTACCCACAGGATAATTAATTTTGCATCTAATCCAGTTTAGTTCTGACAAGGAAACTTGATGGCTTGGCTTTGGGGAGTAATGTACATTTTTTATTCATATTCTACTATGTACAGCCCACAACACTTGACTAGAATTGTTAAATGTTAATAATTAATAAGGCTAAATCTGCTTGCAGAACACTAATCGTTCACCACTTGACAGGACTAGATTTGGACGATAAAAAATAACTGTACTAACCAAACTTATTATTACATTCTTGTAACTGTCTACATCTCAGTTTATATTATTAGATGACAAAACAAATATGATTAAAGGACACAAATGTGGATGCAAAACCTTACCAGGATCTGAACTAACCCCCTCTATTCTGTATTTCATTTTCTTTTCTCTTCACTTTCTCCACTTTACTTGTGCTTTTCACTGTTCCAGTCTCAACTGCCTTCATGTTTTTGTAGCCCTTCATCCTCGACATGTCCTGCTCAGCTTTGTTCCATGTCCTTCTATCACCCCTTCCATATTGGTGCCAGCGTTTGCTGTCCTGTGTCTCTGCTCCTCTGCTGTCCCCCTCCTCTCTCCATGCACCTTTGATGTCAGGACCACAGCTAAAGCCTCGGCTAATCTGCTGTGGGGCTTCCTGAGCCCTAACCAGGCCAAGGGTTGGAAGCAAGAACTTGGCACAGGGGGAAAATGGAAAAGATGGAATGAAATATGAAAGAGAAAAAACAGCAACATGCTCACTCAAGACTCTCTAAAGATGGAGTATATTAAGGATTTAAACCCTTCATATGTTTTTTTTTCTCCGATGTATATGGTAGATGTGGGGGACCGGAACCAAGCAATCAGACGGAGCTGTATGGCACTTCATATAATGGGAGCCACATTAAATACTTTTAAAATGTACTAATGAGGGGATGAATACAATAAAGTGGCTTACGGCAGGCCAATTAGAGATCCTGAAGGCAGGGTGTGCTGCCAGGGAAAGCATTGTTATGAAGAATGAAACAAAGATGAATAACCACAAAGAGGATGGTGTATCCTGTAATGAACAAGGAAAAAAGAAAGGTAGAGTTGAGGACGTCTACAGGAAGACTGTCAGTGCACTGTATGAAAAGGGGAGGATGCTACAGAGGAACTAAATGTATTAGCTTTGGTGTAGCCAATAGCCAACCCTCCCATTCTCTCCCCACGGCTTCCACACCAAGAGAAGAAAATGCAGAATAATACCTCAGCAACACTATTTATCTGCCTCGCTCTAATGGTACTATTTATAGCACAGTTATGGGGTATAGACGCCTTTTCATCACCTCTGATACAAAACATAGAGATATCCTTCAAAGTTAAAGCTCTACTAACAGGATCAAGTGTGTAAGCAAAGTCAACTGAACAGAAAAGGGGCATAAAAGAGAAAGAAGTAATACAGCTTATCAAGTCAAGGGTTATTCTGAAACAAACTACTTGTTCTGCTTTATCAGAGAATGCACAGTCAAGTTCAGACCTCATTTTCATTTACAATGCAAAGTGAATTTATAACCATATAAAAAAAAGGAAGTTAACTTCAAAGAGCACTGACACTACTTTATGCTGACCCAGTCATTTCAGAAGCACTCTTCCATCCACATAAAGCAGCCATAACAATTCAGAGATACCCTTGTCTTAAATACATTATGTATGCTATGGCTAATCATTTCATCATCACGGTTAGCTTATTTCACAGTGAATCCTTAGTATTTGATAATGCACTGGGCTGTGAATGCAATGCAAACATCAAGATACAGTATATAATTCAAAGGTTGTACTCCAAACCATAACTACAGACTTAAAGTGGAAATATTGGACTGAACAGCTGGTCAGTGTAAACACTACAGATTTCTCCTGATACTAGGGATGGGACATGTTTTTGAATGTTTGAATATTCTTTCTTTTAGAAGAAATCGAAGAGTTACTGTGAATATTTTCTCATTTTAAAAGTAGAATTTATCGTTTTCACTGGTACCTGGTTGTAATACGGTATTGGCTGTAAAATATAAACACACATGCCACGCTGTGTCACAGAAACAGTGGCGTAAAGATCGAGACAGACACTGTAAGTGTCCGCTACTATCAGCATCTCGTCCTGCTGCTGGTTAAAGCGACTGCCACAGGTGTGTGTGAGCATGTGGAGGATTATTCGAATAATCGCTGAGAAGATGCCAAATGCTTCAGTGAGTTGTTCAGCTCCAACATCTGACATTAAACTGCAAATCAAACATGCGATTCATGCAACCAACCTGCATGCATACAAACCAACAGATCAAACAAAGCACTCCATTATGCAGTATCCTAGACCCAGGGCACGTCAGCAGCAGCAATTAACATGACAGAACAGTGTGAACAAACAGAGGAAACATCTCTACAGGGTTTTAGTGACCGAGGACCCCGACCTGCAGACATGATCTCTCTGCTTTACCACCAGACGCATCACATGAACAATCTCACTGAGTGACTACTTCTGTTTGCTCATGCATATGCAACAGACAGTGACAATTCTGCATATTCATACATGTGTTCTTTGTATTGTGGTACGGTATAGCCTCAAAGGCTGGCCTTCTGTCAAAAGATCAGCTGATTCATATCGTCCCTGTAAACAGTGAACTAATTAGCCATGCTAAGACAAATCACACAGTTTTTTCCTGGTTCACTGGCCACAGCACCTTGGGTAATCCTCCGTTATCTCACAGTTGGGGAGGATAGTGAAGCTAATAACACGGTGGTATAAGTAACACTGATCTGCATGTGATAGAGCCGGGCAGCACTAGATGTTAATTCTGTCTGCATGAGCCCTAGACCAGACTAATCCTGCTTTTAATTATTTTCCTTTTTTGCAACCCCACCCTCCCGTCTTGATAATGTTCTGTAATCAGACCATCTAATTAAAAAAATACAGGAAAATGGCAGACAGACAGCAGCAGTCTTTAAAATGGCACAAGGGTGCAGTGTGAGAGTGAACAAGGTGCACATTTTGGCAGAGAGTATAAAAGTCTCTGCTTGAATGAAGGAATGAAATGTTTGTTTGTTGGTTTGCTGTTCAGTGTGCCTCTGTGTGGGTGAAGGCAGGGGTATTTTGATAACACAAAACAAGTGTATGATTTAGATTAGACTTTGCCATTTTAGATTAGTCCAATAACAAGAAACCCAACATTTGTTAAAAGTGCTTTTTTAAAGTCCTGTCACTACAGACCAGACAGAAGTCTATGCCTGTCTCTTTCTGTCCACTAAGAAAGTGGGATTAAGAAAGATTGCAATGCTGTGGGATCAATATGATGCTGACACCTCTCTGGCACTCTCCAAAAATCTCTACCAAGCAAAAACCCACTTACAGAGGGGGTCTAATGGAACATATAACCACTATATCACTTTAGCTCCGACTTAACCCCCTGGAGAGCACCAACCTTGGCTGCAATGAGTATGTTTTTTTTTTTTAAAAGGTTTGGTTCAACCTTCAAGAGAAGAATCTAATAAAGTAACAAAATGAAATAATACACTTAAAGCCTCAAGTCTCCTCAGAAAGTTTAAACTCAACATTCACTTTGTATATTGTGGAGGAAAATAAGAAAACAATGGTGATAGGAAGACTCAGTTTCATATAGTAAGTTAAATAACAGAGTGCACCACCTTCTGTGCACAATATAAAGTATGATGTCATTTGGGGTGGTCCATAACAATACTTAGGTGTCTGAATTGGTGCCACTGCCTAAACTCTCCCTGACCAAGTTTTAAATCAACACCTCGACTGTTGCTTTATCTAGTTGTTTGACAGTGCAGCTCAGGCTTTATACGGTGAGGGCCGCCATTCCCTGTCACCCTTTGCCTCCCTGTGTTTATTGATGTAGTTGAGAAGAGTTTTTATGGCGGCACACTGCTGTTCGTCCCGTTATTGCCGGTCAAGGCACGTTCACCAGGGTTCATAAAGGTTCCTCTGTAGATATATTCAGGTTGGCCTAATGTCACCTCATACAAAAAGGCAGTCTCTGTCTGATGAATGGGAAGAGGAGGGGGGGTTTTACTGCCACTCTTCACATCAGCACATTCATGTTAGTGGTAGGTGAGGAGTGAATACAAACTGTACAACAAACACAAACTGTACAACAAACACAAACGCACACACACACACACACACACACACACACACACACACACACACACACACACACACACACACACACACACACACACACACACACACACACACACACACACACACACACACACACACACACACACACACACACGTCCTGCTGTCCTAAAGAAGATTAAGATATATTACACTCTCAACAAGAGAGCACGTCCTTGCTTTATTTCACCTTGCAGGTTCCCTCCTCTTTCTCTTCTTATACATAATTTCTTCTTTCATTACAGGCATGTGAGCTTCCTGACCCGTACATACAGGGAAATTATATGAATGATCATGAGTCTCAAAGCATGTCAAGGAAACTGTGTAAGTAGTGTGTCCTCAAATGTGAGAATGACTCAGATTGTTGTGTCCGCAGCTTCAACTGTCTATACATGTTCCCAGGAGACTGGAATGAGTCAACCACTGAGACTAAACGAACTACGTTTAAACCAGAATGTGTTTTTGAAGGTTTTGTTTCAAACTCAGACAGAGACTGCTTTGTTCTGCTGTTGTTTGAGCTTATCCACCTGTTCCTGCAGTTTTGCATTCAGAAAAAAACAAGCACCATTGTCTGGAAACAGCAGTTGGCTGCATTAGTATTAACACAATGGAGCTTTATTAACAAAAACAAGCTGATTCTCATTGAAAATGAGAGTTATTCAACGGCATTGGTCAATGCTGACATGTTAAATTACTTGTTAAGAAGCCTGTTTTTTCCACAGCGATAACTCACAATTGTGGTGTGTTTGTGAGTATGTTTGTGCCTTTGTTGGAGTAGATGCAAGTTGCTCTATAAAAGAGGAGGTTATAGACAGAGAATAGGGATGGGTTGTGGTTGAGCAGTGACCCAGATCAGACAATGAAATCTCTGTCCACTCAGGGATATGCTCAGGGACAGATGTTCTGCAGTTACTGCAGCATGGATACACTCCAAACAAAGATGCACCTAAAAAGACACTTTTTTTAAGTCAATGTCAGAACATTCCATTGGAATTAAACAAAGGGAAGAGATGTATTGACTTGATATTACTAAAGACTACTAAAAAATAGTTTTCTCAACAATTTCATCACAGACGTTATGATCTGATGTTTCTGTCCTTGAAATGCTTTTGATATTGAATGTTTTGTTTCCATGGGTGTCTTGGTTGGAAAGTATACCTTAGTATACTCTTGGTAGTCTTTAAAAAAAACCTAAGGATGAAAAGTGAGCTTGAAGATAGAGACACACCTCAATATGCTGGCAGCAGTGGTTGGTGTTAACCCTGAAAACCCACTGATCATTTTACATTAACCTTTAGCTGCCCTGTAAAAACATTTGTTCCTCACCTACCGCACAAACAAAACAAACCACATCAACATAGTCATACGTTTCACTGTTGACCTAAAAGTGTTAATAATTATAAATTAGATTCAAGGTTGTGCTCTCAGGCCATTAATGTATACAATAATTAACCCTTTGTTGATTTGTGCAATGTTTCAGACAACCTCATTGTATATTGGGGAATTAAAATGTTTCTACTACACAGTAAACATCTAGGGATGGGGATTGCAAGCCAAAATACTATTTGATATTCATTGGGATCTATTCAACGATTATTCCAATAATACCCCCCAACACACACATATACACAGACCTGTCCCTGTTCCGTTTGTGCGGCAATCGCTTTAACCAGCACCAGGTTTGAGGTGCTGCTAGTAGCATGCACTGACAGCATCTGTCTCGATCTTTACGTCAATGTTTCTGCGACGCGGCTTCGAATGAATGAATATTCACTAAGTGAACGAATATTCTAATATTCGAAAATCATTCATTTACATCCCTATAAACAACAGAGGAAAAACACTGTGTTCCTGCATCAGGAGCTTCCCATAACAACAACTGGGGGATGAAAAAATATCTGGCTTCATTTCTATATTTGGGTCTAAAGAGTAAACAGTGTTCTGGCATACAGTGATTACATCACTTGCTTCCCAACTCAGTCATCATTTAGTTTTTAAGAGGAAGAGGAATCCAACAGTTACTAATTGTATGTGTCAGTTCTGTTCTGCAGCACAGTGTAACAGCAGTCATGTGATTTTACTTACTGTATGTGATGAGAGTAAGGAGAGCTTGAAGAGGTGGCTGACTAACAAGGCAATGAGGGAAGATTTAATATTAAAGATCAAAATAACATTTAAGTGGACTAAGGCTGCAATAAATAGATTGTAGATGGTCTATACCATAAGTATGGCACAGAATCAACAATTAAATGGTCCGACAGAATGGCAGAATGGCAGGATTATCAGCTATCTGTGACGAGATCACCATTTTCTCCCAATGTGAGGGGAAGCTCAAGTTAGATAACAATCCTGATGTGAGGAATCAAAATCTATTGTTCTTATTGTCTCCTCTTGTTGTCTTTCTACCTTACTTACTGTCTTTTTCAGCTGGATGTTCCAGCTTCCAGCTGATACGGACGTGCTGGACTCCAGTGGCAACAGCTACCACTACTACTACTACTCGTCTCATCACTATCATCTCTGGTTTGTTGTATTCTGTCTGTCTTGAACCATGTTAGTGCTGCATCAAAAATGCTCTACATACAATCACACCCTTGTATAAGTGAAATCAGTGGTAACGTTTTGTTCACAGTGGGTTATTAATCAGAGAGTAAAACTTGCTCTGAGTAGCATCCCTATGAACCTTTCACTCAAGGGTAACACCTCCTACAATAAAATAACTGGTAGCTGCTCTCTGGTTGAAGGAAGTGCTTTTCTCATTGCATTAAGGCATGAGCTCAAAGTTTTAGGCTACTTACTGCAGTCTTTTAAAAGAAACTGAGCAGAACTGTCTTGAGTGCCCATGTGTGTGAAAGCACCCGTCATTACACAATCAGATGTAATGCGATGACGTGGCATTAAATGGCTATGTGTACTTGTCCTTACTGCCCTGCTTTTACAATCTAATTGCAGTACAGAGTGTCCTCTACAACCAACCACAGAGTGCACTGTGCATTCGGCCGACTGATTTCATATGGTCCCCTCTTTCTAAACCCCACACCCACCTTCCTTTTGTTCCATCTTGGTTAATTACTGTGATTGATTAATCGACTGGTGTGACGTCCCTCACATTTCTGCAAAGCTAAGTGTTGTTGCCCCAGTCACATTCTCAAAGAAAGATCAAGGGTGAAGGTAGAAAAATCTGCCAGAAAATACTGCTGTTCACCAAGCAAGACGCTCAAAATCCATTTCTATATTCTATACAGCCCCCATGCTCTCTTTTGATCAAACCATAACAAAAACATCCAAGCAGGCCTCTCTAGGTTAGCCGCACTTGACCTAGGAAATAAATTAACGAATGAAAGGGAGCTGAACGAGAAAGCATTAGTGGAGTCTGCAGAACAAATAAGTTAAACTATTGTTTAAGCTAACATTGGATGATGAAAGGCACAGGGAACAAATGACTGATTGGAGTTTTGACACTGCAGGTCCTTGGCCTAATAGTATCAACAGATTTGAAATGTGTCCCTTAATACCATCAATCATATGACATCGAAGAAAACTGATGACATGTTTCAGAAAAGAAACAACCTGATCTCATGCTTCCCTATGCTATCCTTGTGTCCTAAAGAGCTAAATCAATAGTTTTGGAGACTTTGATTCAAAAGACACATAGTGAAAAAGCTTGGGTAAGAGGATTATTGAAATATATATTTCCTAATTGCAAATACTATAATCTAGAGAAGTAACTACAAGGACATGGACATGATTTAAGCAGCAAAGCTCCCCTTAACAAAAATAAGACCCTTTACTGCTTAATTATATAAAGTATCTAAAAAAATCAAACTCCAATCTGCAGGTCTAGGGCGTCCAAGTACAAACTTTAAATATGTCTCTGTGTACAGATCATAAGCCATTAGTACATCTGCGGGACTGTTCGAGGCGACAGATTGGTTCCCATCGGTGCAGTGCTTTGTAAATACAACTAAAGAGACACCCAGTCAGGGCACCATGATGTGGGCCATTACCTCTAACCTCTGCATGTTCTCGGTTCTCACTGGGGTGGGGAAGGGGTGTTGAGGTAACACATGGCTAGACTTGCTTACACAGACACACTGCCATCGAGGCTGCTCATCTCAGGGGAGCTCCTCTTAAGCTTGGACTAAATAATGCCCAGGGTACTGCTGCACCTGCTGTTTATTAACACAAGACAGATGATCAATGATAGTTAATGACATGTAATTATTATATTAGGGATAAACACACGCTTGCACGGTTAGTTCTGTGAGCTTGGGCCTGTTTCCTCTAACATTGCTCCCTGCACCTCATATCCCCCCTCCACTTGAGCTGTTAGCTTGAGAAATGTGACAGAGAGAGTAACAAAGTGTGGAGTGCTGGGGTGAGCCAATCTGCAGCAGGCACCAGGTGTTTGAGATAATGTTCAGCTGGAGCATTTCTTGGCGGGTGGCGCAAAGTTCATCATAACTGAAGTTTTGATCGATGGCACGTTGCAGATTGAGCCCTCAACCAAGTGCTGTTGTTAATAAATCGTGACTCAAACAAACACACTTCAAAAGGCCATGGTAAAAGGCTGGTGAAGACAGCTATTGATCCACTGGTCGGGCCCAGGCCGATAAGCCAAACTATGGTTTTAGAGATATACAGTTGACACTGCAGAAACAAGGAGTGAGAAATGGGACAACAAGCCTTAAAGAAAGCCGAGTCGACTGTTCAAATGACTTTTGAGCAAAGTCAAACTTATAATGACGGACCGGGTTTTTAAAGACAAGCAACTCTTTTTTTTTTTTTTTTTTTTAAATCAAGTAGTCAGCCGAATCCGAACAACATTTTTCCCTAAGGCCAACACATTTTTTATTCCATACATATATGTATGAACATATAGGATGTACATACATTATCTCAAGCAGGAAACCAGGAGGGTGGAGAACGGTCAAAGGTTAAGTGGCAGAAGAGTCTAGAGATCCTGTGGTGATGGCAGACAAAGATAGGATGTATACGTTAGAAACAGACTGGGTTGTAGATCCTGCAAGATGAGAGGATTTGATAGAAGGAGCAGGTATACAAACACACTCACAGCCTGATCTGGGAATCAGTTTTTTTGTTAGCGTCTTTGATGTGATGGTCCTTGCCATGAGTCCGGGCTTCATTACCATCTAAGCGGCAACCTCCGGTCTCAAAATATGAGGCCCATGAAGGAGTGTTATAACTGCAGTTAATATGCGTCCACTTGAGGCTGGCTGCAGAAACACAGGACCAATTCAAAAAAGACTATCTTTGCAGCAATAATTAACATGTTTACAGCCTGGTTCAAAAAACGGCTTGGGTCTAGTAGCCAATTTTTCTATCAACCAGTTTGTCCCATTTAAGGACATGAATGACTTGACTGACAGGCAGGAACACTGTAGCTATTGGTTAGGAGGCTCAAAACCTGCCTCTTTACCCAACACTAGCTCAACAGGCTCCCGCCAACGATTGGTTTCAAAACAGCACTCAGGAGCAGATGGGTGATGTCATGGATACTATGTCCATTAATTATACTGTCTACGTTACCATCCCTCACATCAGCACTGAAACATATCTATCTCCCCCTGTGTTTATGAGCGTCCTCCATTGTAAAGTCTAGAGAGGTATAATTGTGGGCTTTTCGATTTGTGTTTAATTCCAATTGTAACAAACGCACAAGTTAGGGGAATACATGGGTCAATAGTAACTAGTAGGGGTGACCCCCAAAAAGTCGAATATTCGACGATTCGTTCTAACGAGCCTTAGTCGACTGCCAATCTCATAGTCGAATATTTGCATATGAAACATGGATCATTCCATTCAAACCATGGGGGTGCTCAATGTCTAATTTTACACTATTTTCCTGTTTCCCGTAAAATAGTGTCTCATATATCCTATTTTTATAAAAAATATAGACTTATTTAATGTAATTCTGAGAACAGCTCTTGAAGTGTTAAATCTCCTTACAGTGGTAATTAAATCTCCCCTGGTAATTAAAGATGGACCATTTAGCGGGACCTGTGGAGCAGACGTACCTCAGCTGGCCTTTAAATCTTTCTACGTTCATGGCAGCTCAAAATGTCAGGAAATAAAACTTCAGTTGATCCTAAAAAATAGTGATGAAGATGAGGAGCAGCTTCACGAAGAGGGCTGTGAGATCAAGGATTACCGGACCACACAAACGATGGTTTTCCTCAAGTACAATGTGAAAAGACTCACGCGGACAAAGACGCGATGAAAGACTGTTTTAAAAGGCACTGTTAAGAGATTTAAAAACCCTTTAGCTGGTTCAGGTTTGATTATGAACATTATACAAATGTTTAGCCTTAAGTTGGACAAACTACCCTCCGCAGCGCTGCTCTCCGCTGTGCGAACACTGTTTAAATATCTCCTGATTCCTTTCTCTATAACGGCGCGTTGTTCCATGTTTAACGGAGGGTGGCCTTATTTGAGTTTTCTCTCCATCACCTTGTTGTTTTTGCAATATAGATTTAAAAAATCTAAGTTTTATACTTATAATATTCTGTTGTCCCTTTTTACTTTAAGCTACGAGTGTCTTAATAGCAAAGGGTTATGCGTAATATTGTCATGCGGTCACTATCATGCAGACTTTGGGTCAATAAGGAAAAACAACAAACATTCGACTATGGGCAAAATCTGATGGATCAGATTCGACTAAGCAAATCCTTAGTCGGGCTCACCCCTAGTAACTAGTGTTATTAAGTGCACATGTCAAAGCACATCTATCACTGCATGAATACTTTCGGATGCGTCTCAAACATTGCAATCTGAGAACTTCCTTAAACCCAAAATAACTTTTCATGATGCTTAGTGTTCTTTAGTTTTGAATGATTTGTTTATGGGCTTTTTAGATAAGAGCACCAATTACAGTAGAATGTGTAATAACGGACTTCAGACCTTCATCAGACAATCAGACCAAGCTATCCTTTCAGTTGCTTTACAACCCATTGTGGAGAGAAAGAAAGAGAGGGGGAGACACTCAGGAAATAACAAAGAGAGACAGTAAGAGAGAGAGAAACTCAACAGTCTGACCATCGTGGACGTGACTGGAGTTCTGATGTTGTTGTGAATTACCAGAAAAGCTGCAAAGCGAAGCGCTTCCTCTACTCCATTAGTCTGACTTGCCAGAACCAGGCTGCAACATGAGATACAGATAAAAAAATATGTATTCAACTGTCACAGAATATGTACGCCCACTCCAATATCACACAGTATCCATTTAAAAACACAACTAATGCAAAAAGCTGCTGCACAAACTGCCTTTACTCTGTATTCACTGTCTGAATATAACTACCTTACAGCCTGAACATACATTAAACTATGTGTTCAAGCAGAGGACTACAGGGATCACAGGTAGGGATTCATATATCCTCGTGCCGCCAGAAAAAAACATTGTAAAAGGACTCAAGTTACTTTCATACTCACACTCTCATCTTGACTTGTGCCTTATAAGAATTACTTTGAAGGAGAGTGTATCAAAAGGCAACAGCTGTGCATGATGGACACTGACGTGAGTCCCACTGGGGGAGAGTGTACGTTACCCTGTTGTTGGGTAGCAGAAGGCACACTCGCAAATACCAACACGCAAGTATAAATATGAACACATGTAGAGTAGTTTGCATACCCAGGCACAAATGAACACAATCCTGACAATAGATCTTCTAAGATAAATTAGAACTGAATCTGAGCTGCAGTAAAATAACTTATCTCCCATGAGCCCCAACATATGAACAAAACTTACCAATCTCTTTGAAAACTCAAAATCTAAAGTTGAGGCATTCATCTCCACAAAAACGAAACACACTCCCATTGGAAACTAGACAAAACAGCCCCTGGACCTAAAAAGCTGTTAAGAATACCACTCACTCACTCTCAGGTGAGTCAACATCACAGCCAATCAATAAATAACTTGTTTTCTGTTCCTTCCTCCAACAATTCTTCACCTCTTTCTATCTCACAGACACGCCGACATGCTCCCTCCTCGAGTCGGGACAAGATTACACACCTAAGGACTAAGGATATAATCCATGTGCTTGCTTAATGTCAAAGTCTCAGGTCCATGGGGTAAAGGGTTAAAAGAAAAGGATGGGGGGAAACCTACGGGGATCAAAACTCAACAGGCTCTCAGATCTCTTAACAGGTAGAAATAAGTTGCATTTACCAAGGGAGCTTTGTGTTGTCAGCAAGGCATGCATGAAAAGGAAGAGAAGAAGGATAGCCCTCAGGGGAAATGGAGTTTGCAGAAGTTACAAGAACATAAAATGAAGACTTAAGTTTTGTTTTGGAACACTTGCTGTAAAATGGTGCAATCACTGAACTGTGATGCAGCAATTTTTCTACAGAATGTGTTTTTTTTTCTTCAACCAAGGGAGAACTGCCAAAACCCAGAGTCCTTTTGACTCAAGATTCAGGTACTTTATACTATCATTTTACTTAAAGTATTCTAAGTGCTGTAAGAGTTGCCTTTAAGATCCCAAGAGAAAACTACTGGTAGACGAGAATGCATCGGGATGCTTTACAAAACAATTGAACCCCGGAGAAAATTGTAAGTCAAACAGCTGTGACTTCCACTTAGAAGAAAGCGGGCAAATGAGCATCTTGCAATTTGCGAGCGTCAGGCCTTATTTACATTGCCTCAAAGTAGATGGTGATGGAGAGGAAAATCAATATGGATGCTTACAGTGTAATGGTCTGATAGTAATGTATTCCCCTGTGCAAGGGAACACCAAAGAAGTCCTGTTAGGGTAATACAGAACAGTGGTTAAATTCAAATGCCTTCTTCACCTGTCCTTCCCACTGTGACATTGAATCCACAAGCACATCTCAGCTCCAAAAGTCTTAAAGGCTGCTGCTTCTTCAGAATGCCGTTAACCAAACCACTGCATGATCAGGTAAACAAGACTGTATGTGAGAGCGGCTGGATTCATACTTGTGATGTTCTTGATGGTTACTAATGAGATTTACTTTGGTACAGTCTCTTCATCTGAAAACACACACACACACACACACACACACACACACACACACACACACACACACACACACACACACACACACACACACACACACACACACACACACACACACACACACACACACACACACACACACACACAGACACAACAAGAGAGAGCAGGGGGCATGCAAACTTGACCTGCTTTGGTTTGAGCTATTGTGGATCAATCAGGGAAGCATGGTTTTGACCATGATCCCTGGCCTCTCTTTCCCTATTGGACAACTCATCCTGTCCATCAGGCATCAATCAATAGTGTTCCTAGAACTCCCCACTGTTTGAATTAAGTAGCCAATGGGCTGGTGGGGTGCCAACACCATTCTCACTCAATACCCATAAAATCATGAGGAATACTAAAGCTTCTATTTTTGACATTTGGAGAGGATACATCGGTTTGTGCCCTCTATCTTCAAAAAAGAGATATGACCCTTGGAGGCAGTAATTCAGCACTAAGGACAGGGATAAAGAGAGAAAAAACATAAATACAGGTATTAGATAAAGGCCTTCTCTGACAGACATTGATGCATGTCTTTTGCAATCAGCTTAAAGAGACAATGCTTTAGCAATCATAAATACTACCTCATATTTAAACTGCTGAGTACCTGAAAAAGTGAACCAGTAATTTTTACTTGGACATAACTCATCTCTGTAAAAAAAACAAACTAATTATATCACATTCCAGTCCATTTATCCAGTATTGTGAAAGAGAAAGAGACAGCATAGTCTTCTGGCCTTACTGAGTAGAGGGCTCACTGAGCCATGCGCTGAGAGGATGTGTGCTTTAGGTCAGCACCATCATAGCGCTCCGCCTGACCTCTCTAATTATCCACCAGCTGGGAGGTCAGATTCCCTCCAGCCATCCATCTAGTTCCTCACTTCCACATGCATCCTCTCCTCCAAAGGTCCTGCCCTGCTCTCCACCGCTCTCCTCTGGCGTCTGCTGATTCTTACTGTTTGACCCTGTCACTCCCCTTGTCTGTCCTTTCTCCTCCCTGCTAACTCTAAAATTATAGATGCCCAGCTACTTAGAGACTTCAGAGATAAAGTTGTTGGTGTTGGAAAATGGCTGATCAGCTTTTGTGTTGTGGAGGAAACAGCTGGCACTTTTGAAGTCAACACTTTGTGAGTAAAACCGAGGCCAGCATGACAAGAAAAAACTAAAACAAAAGAGGCAAGCCAGCATGTCTGCAATGTGTCCTCTTTCCCCTGCGCTGCATTTCCTTGCAATGTGCATGATCAACTGTGACTTGCATACTGCATTGCCTGCCAATAGCCCTTCTCCTTTTCTTTCTAGGCACTTTCTTTACACTGTTCTCACTTTGTCCCTAAGACAGTGCAGCCATGCCGCAGGTGCACCAACGAAGGCGCCCCGGGCGACAATCGCTACAAAGACGACAGACTCAGTGGAGATTTAAGCGCCCCACATGACAACAAAGCGCAAATCAAAGTCTGGTACAAGGAGCTGATGACAATTCGTAAAATGTGCAAGAGGAGCACAGTCAGGCTGCCGTCTGTGGGAGCCTGGGAAGCCATCAACCCTCAGTTGGCAAACCAGAGATTCAAAGAGGCTTTTATATCAAACTACACAACACAATTTTCAGTTTTAAGTCTGGTCAGAGTCAATCAAAGTCTTCTTGATGTTTTTAGCTAACTACGGAGTGAATGAGTGTCAAAAGTTTCAGGGGGTAATCTCACTCTGGCAACTTTACATATATTCTTAATGAGCCTTTTTCCTCTATCAACAGTCCTCTGCCCTTCTGTCCTTCTCTGTATCCGTCTCCATGTTTCAAGCATCTAACATCTCTGGCTGTGCCTCCCTTCCAGCCAACTGCCTGTGGCTGAAACTTCAAAGTCCCCTCTGTCTTTTCTTGTTTATCAGGACTGAAAATATCCTACATAATTCTGAAACTCAATCTACTGTGGCCCTCCTAGTATCTACCTATTCACCTGTATTTGACACCTGAATATTTTTGTATTAATATTAGGGTTGTGAGGAACACAGTGGCAGAGAGAGTGTGAGAGAGTTCATCTGTTTTAACACATTCTTAGAGTGCTAGGACAAATCCGTGGAAGTATAGCTAATAGTGGATACCAGTGTGCATGTCCATTTTTGCCCATATGGGCTTGATTGTGTGAGTGTTTGAGTACTTGTGAGTGTGGGTGAAACAACACTACGGCTGGCGATGGTAATCGAGCCCACTAATTACTTCCTGAGCTGAGTGAGTTGTCAAGGAGAGGAGGAGCTGCCACAGATGGTGAGAGACCTGCACTGACACCAGGATATCCTACCTCTTCATCATTAGAGCTGAGCACGTGTGTTTGTGTTAGACTCAGTTATTGATAGAGAAGATGAGAATGTGTGACCAAGATTGAGTGATCAAATTACTCTTTACAATCACAGATCATGTTGTACACATCAAGAAGGAAAAATCAATAAAAAATAATTACAGTTTCAGACTGCTTATATTCTCTTTTCAAAGATACTCGTAGGAGCACTCCATATTTGTTAACATGATGTTCTCTCTATTTCAATTCCGCTTCTTTTCTCCAGAGAAATCTGAAGCATCTGGCTCCACTGGACCTACCCAACAAACATCCACCCCCAACCGTACTTCATCCAGCTCTTTCCTTCATGTGCTAAAGTGCCTGTGGGCAGGTGGCGCACCTCTTCCCTTCCATCTCCCTATCCAAGCTCGCTCTCCAGACAAAACGCTGCAGGCTGAGTACTCACCACTGTGAAGAGCCCTCGGTGCCGCTGACCTCCAACAGGTCATAGTCGTCCTCCAGCTGAAAGTCAGAGAAAACCAGGGCAATGGTGTCTCCTGGCTCGGCCAGCACAGTCCAGGTGCAGTCTGCGTTGTTGTTGTACTCGGCTGGGTAATTGGGGGTGGTGATGACTCCACTCTGGCCTCGCAGTGTCCCGCCACAACCATCATCTGCTGCAGTGAGCACCAAAAACAAGTGGTTGTTAAAAGCTAGGCGAAAGAGGTTAGCGTCAGCAAAGATAATCATAGAATCATGGTGAAGAGATAATTGGATGTGTACAAAAAATGGTAAACAGCAGGTGGGAAAGTATGGTTTAAAGTTAAAATACAAAGCAGTTAAAAAAAACAAGAATAACTATTTAAGAACTATCAAAAATGTTAATAGAAAATTGATGGGCATTGTTATAGAAGGCCTCACCTCAATGCAAGTAAAGAGAAGACCTAATGAAAGATACCAAATAAGCTAAACTATTTTAAAGCAGCTAAACTGCTCTGCTAACACATTGTGATGACAGAAATTCTGATGGCTGATTTGTCTTGGTTAAGATACAAAAGGCTTCAAAATTTGTCACATTGGCCAACTCAATGGAAGCTTTAAGAGGGAAGTATTGCCAGAGAGCTCATGTGCTGTTTAGCATTAATATAAATAAGTATGTTTGTTTTGTTTTTCTCTGGTCACAAGTTATCTTCCTCCTCATGAGCCAAAGGGCAGATTTTAAATTTAATGAAAATGTGTAATGAGTTACGGCATATTGTTCCTTTGTCTGATATTTTTGCCACAGGCCAGAGAGACATAAGTCATAGCACTGCGAAATCCCCCAAAGTGTTTTTACAGTCAGTAAAGAGCAGGGTGGGGTGTGTGATGCAACCCATTGCAACATATGAAGGGGGAGGGAGGTGATTAAATTCTGATTAATTCAGATTTGTGTTAATCAAAGCATCTCTTCCCTCCTCAACACTGCTTTAAGGAGACCATTAAATAACAAAGCATGCATTTAATGTGTTGCCAGGATAATTCCCCTGCCCAGATTCTGATATGTTCATTAGAGCCATAAAAAATACACTATCATGTGATACTAGCTGTTGCATAGCTGCAAGGAAATAGACTTTAATTTGCTGTGTGTGTGTATCACTATAATACATACATGTAAACAGAGGGAATACATCCAATTGAGTTTGAATGAAACACACTATGATTCCTCATGATGTGTGTTTATGTGTGTGCTTCTGGAAGGCGTGGAAGTAATTAGTGGGCCACTGGCTAGCTGTGTGTAGTGTTTCAAAGAAAAGGGAGGAGGAGCTCAAAAGCAAGGGGCCCTGTCCATCATCAATCCCACCTGTCACCACAGCAACCCCCCCTGAGGGAGGGCAAGGGAGTGTATGGACAAGCGGAAACTTGTGAGGTGTGAACTTGAATAGGAGGGAAACCACGACAGAAGGGCGAGGAGAAGGAGATGAGGAGGATGACAGGTGACAAGCGAGGATGGGAGGGAGAAAAGTGCAGAGGGAGGGAGGACAATAAAGAAAGAGAGAGATGGCAACAGGGGTGACAGGTGATTGTTGCAGTGGGAGTGACAGGAAGTAGACGGCAGACAGAAGAAAGGATGAGGAAGTGCATTGATATTCCATACAAGATGGTTTCTTCACACTTGAAGGGAAGTCTCTGACTCCAAACTCTACCCTTCACCTTGACTCTCTCTGTCGCTCTCTGTATTTTGTGGCAGATGCGAGCGCTCTACGACAAAATCAAAAATGATACACCCAACACTGAATGCAAGTAAAGAGCTGTTGAACAGTTCAGTGTGTGAGGTGTGCAGAAGCTTATTACATTTTTCCCCCCTCAGTCAATTTTAGATGTCAAGATGCTTCCCATGGTTGAACAGTACATGTTTTCAGGCTGTCACTTAGAATGTCATGGTTTTCCATAAAGTGGAGAGTGTCATGGTAACCAAGATAGGGGGAATGCATGCAGGCTATAAATACATTCATGTTTAATATGACTCAAAAATACATGCACATGTACAGCAAACAGCAAAGCTAAAACTATATTTAGTATTTTATATGGGACAAAAATGCGACATTACTTTTACAGTTGATATGCACACCAAAGATAAACAGATCTGTGTTTGATGCTGTAGGTTTAGCAGTGACATTTAGACCTTGTCAGAAGTAAAACCTTCCCCCAGAGAGATATGTGGCAGCAAAAAGGGGAGTTACACTTGTGAAAGAGCATGGGGAAAAAAAGGATGTTGTAGACTGTGAGCAGATTTAGGCAAAGAGAGAGTGTCAGAAAGTGAATAGAAGAGTGTTGTTAAATCACTTATAAGTATCCTCAGGAGATTATGGCTGGAGAACAAATTGATGAGCATAAGACAGGGAATGTAAAACATTATCCGTGCCATCAGTGGCTGGCTATCATCTATGGCTGACAGTGCTGGCACGTTTGCCCTCTCCTGAGTCCAGAACAGTGACCGTGCCAAAATGTTCTCCCCCACTCTCACAGCACAGCTCCAGCTCTGCTTTTACACATATGGGCAGCCTCTATAATTGGAGTGACTAACAATACTTATGAAAGAGCACTCAGGTGTACACACTGACTTTTATGTGGCACTGGGAGACCTCAATTAATTCGCAGGGGAAATTGCCAGTTTCTAAAACTTGTTGGCGTGTAATTTCTGCTGAAAAGGTAGCATAATCACATCCTTTAGTGCTTGAGCGATTTTTTCAGGAGCCTGGGCGGGCATAGAGGAGGGGAATGAAAAAGAGACTTATGAAGCAAAGGAAGAGGGAAGCTGGATGATTCTTGCTTGCATACACAGTCAAACTGCAAAAGACAGACTTTGAAATGCACAAACAATAATTTCTCTACACGATGTGAAGTATAAGCCTGTGACTGGGTGGGTATGGACAGTGCTGGCGCATGGTGCCCAGCCATGTGTGCTCCTATGTGGGCATCCTGACTCCCGGCCTGGTTACAGATGGCACTGTGTCTCAGCGTCCTGCTCAGCAGGCACACTGACACAAACCATTGGCTACATGGACACACAGGCACAGCAAATAGAGCAGAGAGACAAAGAGTGGACATGAAAACTGACTATGACCTCCATTCATTTTGTCTGAGTAAGAATTCACTTTCATACAAAGTGAAAATTATGTACAAAAGCATCACATTTGCCTACAGAGATATTTTCCAGTACTGTGTCAGGATGGGTCAGAAAACACACACTGGCAGGTGTTGTTGCCGCGGGGTGCTTGCAAACTGTGAGGGAAGGACAACTGGCACAAGCACCTGACTGGGAGCAAACACATGAGGTCCTGTCATGGTAAATAAGATATCAGTATAACCACAGAAATGCTTGTCAGGTCATGCAGGGGCATGAGTAATTTATGTGAGAGTGTGTGGGCTGCAGGATGGGTTTTATCAATTGGTGGATACAAAAATCTACATATGGCACATTAAAAAAGGGTCAACATTGTAATTTACAGCATTATGATTTTAAAGTTTTTGAGAGGGAATTCATATTTCATGGAGTTTCCTGTTTGTTGTGAGTGTCACATTTTTAAAAGGTGAAAGGACTCTCTAGGTGCATGTTATTTGAGTGCCTTGGACCAGTCAATCCATTATTTAATAGTAAGACCTGTCAATTTAGAATAGCAAAAGCATTTATTTATGTGTGGTATTCATCCATATTTCAGTAACATCAGTATTCAAGCAATCGTTTATCAAACTTCATTATCTCTGTTGTGTCTTTGAGCTAGCTGTCAGTTCTCAGGGTCAAACAATTTCTCCAGAGGCTTAGATGCAATGAAATGCTTTCCTTGAGGAAGAAAACATTGATTTGAGACATATTTTTCAATGTACAGTCAACATACCTCTGCAGTAGGGAAGTGGGAAGTCCCATGCAGCAGTACCCGCTGAAGTGGCAAGGCAGGACAGGGTGGTATGACCCTCCAGCACATAGCCCTGGCTGCAGCTGTAGCGGATTTTGTCCCCAATGTTGAATGTGGACCCCTGCTGGTGGCCGTTGAGCAGCTGTCCAGGATTACCACAAGTGTAGCTGGGCAGAGCTGGAGAGAGAGGGGGCAGAGAGAGGGACGTCATGAATCTTGTTGGTACTTTCAAGAGACAGAAAATTAGGGAAAAGCACGAGAAGTGTCTGGCGACAGTGATTACTCTCACTCAGCCATCTGCTTATGACAACATATCTGACCTTTGCAATGACTTGTTTCAGTGATATACCAAAATAACCTTTTCTTGCTTCTACAGAAGTGCTGATTCCTGTTTTGAATACTAAGATTTACAGAACATTTCTATGAATATCAATGCAAGTCTTTTTACATTTTCTGTTTTCCCCCTAAGCGGTTGCTGTTACCATTTTACTAATTCAGTCATTCATGGATGCTGTGTTTATAATCACAGCTTGTCTAGTCATGTTCTTGCATGCAAATAAGTGAGCCCAGTATTGACAGAACCTTTTCTAATCGTGTGTTATTATGCAAATTAAGTTCAGAGGAAGTTCAGCCAATCTCTTGCTCCTAAACCTCTCACTCTAGTCATGCATTAAAAGACACGCAATCACAGCTTCTGTTTCCTTTGATGGCATGCAGTACAGTTCAACAGCTCATACAGTACTTTGGCTCTTATACAGGCTTGTGGAAATGGTTTTGATTGAGCTGCATCTCAAACAAAAAAAAAAACCCACAAGTATGAATAAAGCTGCCATGACCAAACATGTATTATACATTATACACACACACATCTATGCATGAAGACTATCATCCAGCATACAGTCTCAGTCACACACTCCAACACAGTGGGGGAGCTGGCCAGAGCATGTGCTGGACTTTGGATGAATCTCAGTCTCTCCACAGGAAGCGGGCTGAACTGGTCCTGAGGGGACAGAATGGTCTCTAAACAGCAGCACAGCTTTCCATCAGCTCAACATCACATTCATCTCTCTATCTCAAGCTTCATGAAAACTTAAAAGATGTCAATACCATTGGCTGCACACTAAAAGGTTCTTCAGGGTATATCAATCCTCAGTTTTAGGATGTTTGTCACTTGTTTATGGTTGATTAGATTGAAAAAACACTCTGCACAAGACTAAATTCTAAGTTAAGATGACATGAATTGTCTTAAGTGTGATTACAGTCAAATATTAGTTTTCTTTACATGTGTCAAACACAAGCCTGCTTTAAAAGAAAAGTTGATAAAAACAAACCAACAAAAAAAAAAAGTTTCTGCTTGCTCTCGTGTTTTTTTTTATTTTATTATTTTTTCATATTAGTTGTCAGCTAAACTGCCCCGCAGCGAGGTGCCTTCCACAGAGCTTAGGCCGTAGCATTCACTGACTGGTAAGTAAATAGACAGTAAACAGTTTGTTTTGTCTATCTATCACACATAAACATGACCGCTGCTTGAATTTGAAGGTGTGTTTTTGAGCGCAAACCAATGTTAAGGGTTACAGCAGCTATACAGGTGGGGCAGCATGAGTCGCCTCTTTCAAACCCTTTTCACAAGTCTGTGTCAATAGAAGGGGTGTTGAGGGATTTTCAAATGACAAGGATATTGAAAACAAAGATCATCCACTGCCTCCTAGCCCCCTTTGGAGAACATTTTTGTATTACGATTTCTGTTTTGCATCAGGTACAAAAAGTAGTATCATGATGTGTTTCAGGCGTAGACTTTATAATTAATGGACGTAGTATCTGTGACGTCACCCATCTGTTGCTGAACACTGTTTTGAAGCCAATCGTCGGCAGGAGTCATATTGGAAATGTTGAACTCATCCTAACTGCTGTTGAGCAAGGCTTTGAGCCTCCTAGCCAACAGCTACAGTGTTCCCGCCTGTCAATCAAGTCAGTCATGTCCTTAAATGGGCAAAATTCATAATCTTAATATCGTCTGAACTGTCGTGTTATAAAAAAATTCCCGCCCCATACAGTGCGTGCCGATTGAGAAATTAGCTACTTAGACCCAAACCGTTTTTTTGAACCAGGCTGTAAACATGTTTATTTCTGCTAAAAATATCATCTTTTTGAATTGGTGTGTATGTGGTTTCCGGCGTTTCTGAAGCCAGCCTCAAGCGGACGCTAGATGAACTGCAGTTTATAACACTTCTGCACAGGCTTCATATTTTGAGAGCAGGGTTTGTCGCTTGGTTTCAGGTCATATGATTGATATAGAGGGTCCTGTAATATGACCATTGTGCATGTGCACATTGCATTTGAGATGTTTAAATTGGTCTATATTGTGCTGCTCTAATTGGTAAAGTAATATCAAA
This sequence comes from Notolabrus celidotus, assembly GCF_009762535.1. Taxonomy (NCBI): domain Eukaryota; kingdom Metazoa; phylum Chordata; class Actinopteri; order Labriformes; family Labridae; genus Notolabrus; species Notolabrus celidotus. The sequence goes on along the minus strand of NC_048287.1, from coordinate 11,617,413 downwards.
TGTCAGACAAATTTGTACTTGTTCAGATACTCTTAGTTCAACTTGAGACAACACATAAAAAGGTAAAAAAAAAAAATGTGTGCCATTGTGGCAGGAGGATTTTTTGAGGTAATGGATTTCTTCTTTGCATAGAAAATCATTATTTCCCCTCTACCAATTTTACCCTTTAAAAATTGTTTCCAAAAAGATTTTCAGAAATGTCCAGCTTTTCAACTTCAATCAAACACGTACAAAGTAGCTTTGATTCAGAAACTTTAATTCAGCAGAGCTGAACACAGCAAAACATGTCAGAAATATTTGCTTTTGACTTTTGCAGCATGTACATACTTTGCAAAGAAGCTCTTCACAGATAAATCAGCCATGAGTCACTTATGGCTGAAGGCTGTGGTTGCTTGTTGCACTTGTAGTGACATCCCAATCAGTGATTTGACAGCAGGTGTTTTCCATCATCTGTTGTGGGCAGAACACCTGCTCACACATCAAAGATTCGTCCCTAAATGGCTCAGTGCTGATTTATCTTTCAAAGAACTTGGTTAGTACTCAGGATTTGTCCCTATGGCTAAATCATGTTATCTGATGACAGAATGACTTGCCACGTTCAGGCTCCACTGTGCCATAGCCTTTATTTTGACCAGCCAGCCAAGGTCCCTATATTACAGCGTCCCCTCCATCACGACTAGATTAGCATATACACAAGGTCTCTGTCTGATTAGCATATTAGAAGCTGTGACTGAGGATTCAGTGCTGCACCATAGCCACGGGGTCTATGGCAGCATGCAGGTAACTGTTTCACCCCTTTAGCTGTGACATCGTGTGACTGGATCAAGGTACTTCTTTTGCCACTAAAGTTTCACTCTGAGCAAATTGTAAGAGATTAAGAAGGAGGCCAGCTAAAACAGAAGGTACAAAGGCAGGAGTTAGGATCAGGAATAGACAACAGTCTCACAATAGACATTTTGATTGGTCAAACGCAAGTGTAACTATCAACATTAACACTGGCTGCTTTTTTTTTTTTTTAAGTCATATTTTTGGGGCATTTTCAACTTTAATGGAAAGGAAAGCTGAATAGAGTTAGGAAATGTGGGGAGCAGAGGGTGGGGGAGGACATGCAGTAAATGGTCAAGACTGGAATCGAACCTGCAACCACTGCGATGAGTGCTATAGCCTCTGAATATGGATGTGCGTGCTTAGACCGCTAGGCGTGTCAATGCCAGGTCCCTGATGCTTGCTGAATGGATAACCGGCGCAACCAAATGGAAAGCAGCCATCATTAATGCCAATAGTTTCACCTGTGCGTTTCCAACTAAGTTAAAATGTCTGCTGTGAGAACAGTGTATTGGAAAAAATGAGAGCAGATATGTGAAGAGAGGAGATTCGGGAAGGCTCTGAGGATTACAGAGGAAAAGTATGTGAATGTGTGTGTATGTGTGATGGAGAGAAAGAGATGAACAGGATGACTGATTTCATTGCATTAGAACTGATTGAGGGCACAGCACTGTCACAGTGTAGATGTGCGAGTCTGTGCATGCATGTGCTCTGTGTGTATGTGTGTGGGGGAGTGTGTGGGTGCGTGCATGTGAGTGATTTTCTCATCACACTCTCCATTTCAGGTTATTAGTTTGGGCAGTAAATTAAGTCTAAAAGTGCTATTACTGGTGCAATCCCAAGAACAGGGCTATGCTGGGAGCACTGAAGTGGCAAATACTTTCTTCTAACCAGCCTCAGAATCCATAGAGTCTTTAGTTTCACAATGTGAATTTATCTTTCACCAATAAACATCACAAGTTTAAAGAATAAAATAAAAAACACTGACTTTGTGCACTGAGGCAGCAGCATGGTGGTCAGTACACCTGAAAATGGATCCCTTGTTTTCCCCTCCAAAACAGATTTTCTTATGTAGACCTGGGCGATATTAAAAAAGATGTTACCAAGATAGCATTTCAGTCGATATTGATCATTATCAGGATAAATATCAAATGATTTAATATAAATTTAAAAGCAGATTTTTGGTCATGAGTGGACGTTGAAGAAACCAGACGGTTTATTGGCTTGTGTCTGGGACTTAGTTCTCTGAAAAACGAATTGAATCCCTAATTGACGGTGCTAACAGGAAGCAGGTCTTTTGTGTAATAAGAGATTTTTGTGAAGTTTAGTTTGTTGATTATTTATTTCTCAGGCTGAGATCATTTGCATAATTTGATTAAAATTTACAACAAAGAACAAATTGTATTCTGTTTATCAGTTCGGTAGAGTGTCGTTTCCCACATTGCAGTGAATGCATCACAGTTATTCAGTGTTCAGTTGTACTACGGTCGCGGTGGATATTAAACGTGTCTGAAATGCACAGCAGAAGTTGTCTCCAAGCTCCTCCTTTACCCACATCCACAAAGTATATTTTATTAAGAGTATTAAGTTAATAGATAAAGCCAAAGTCAGCGCAATGTCAGACTAACGACTCTGCTTTGAGCTTGTAGGTTTTGTATTTTCTTTAGTGTCGCTGTCGCTCGTTTTTAAGCCTCGCCTACCTCTCACCCTACGACATGATTGGCTGTTCTATGTGGTCTTCTTCTTCTGTCTAATGTTGGGTGGCAGGTAGCATTTAAGGCTCATTAGAGCCCCTCCCTTTGCAGTGGTTGAGGGATGTAGTTACATGTTTAAATATACAGAATTGTTATCGGACATTTGTTATATTTATATTGGGAAAATTTACATCACGATGATTATCATTATCGTTTTATCACCCAGCCCTATTGTCATGTGAATGATTTTTGTAGCACACAAAACTAGTAAATAATGTGTCTCTTGATGTATAATGCAGCAAAAGAACCATGTTTACCGATAAAGTCTAATACAGGAAACAAAGGCAGCAGTGTATAAAAAAGAAGCAGCCTCATCTACACTGTGTGTTTTAAAGTCATTTATCACAATCTCTTCTATTTATCCCTGCCGGCTAAAAAAGGTGATGGAGAAGAAGAAAGACAAAGAACAAACACACAGAACAAAAAGCTTGAGAGGAATAATGAGAAAACTATTTTAAATATTTGCAAGGTGACTTTAAATTTTTCTTCATTAATTTCCTCTCCTGCACAGACTTTCATACATCAGAGTTATTCCACAAATTACTCTGCAAGCTGAACAGCCTTCATATGAAAACTTAGCAGCACTGAGCGCTTTTTCTTTTAGAACAGAGTGATCCTCTTGTTCAAGGGGCCTGGCCTCATCACGTAGACAGTTACATCCGAACCCCCTCCCCAAGTCCAAACCCGCAACAAGAGCCCTTGGGTGTTTGTCATGGCAGCTCCATAAGTCACCAGGATGGGAGACGGTGACATGGCCCGTCCCTGGGGCCCGGATGCTTTAAGCACTTCCACTGCTGAAACGGCAAAGGATGCTCCTCGTCCATCAATGCATCCCTCTCTGGGGCGCACACTGGCCAGCAGCCGAAGCAAACGAACACGTTCAAGCACGCACATACACACAGAGGAAAGAGTCCTGCCATCCATCACACCGTTCACCCCTTACATCATCTGCTTACAACCCTGTATTCCTCTCCTTTTCTCTCAGTAAGCTCTCATTCCTAGGGACTAGGACAGGAGACCGTAGAGAAGAGGATGGTATGAAGTGTGTCTCCTGTGGGATGACCTTTGACCACGTTAAGACTGATACTCTCTCTTCCTGGGTGTCTTCAATCCTGATCCTCAATTTGTCATCCTCTCTTAGGAAGAAGGAGCAGTTATATACCGTTGCATACTGTATAACCCATTTTTCACAAAATTGCTCTCAAAAAAGCACGGCTGTCAAGTAACGAGAACATGAATTTCTCAGACCTAAAAAAAACCCAAACTTCTTTTAAGGAAGTGTTTCCATTTTTTGTATAAATTGATGGACATAGTCGCTGCAAATGGCAAACATAGAGAGAGGAAAAGGACATCATAAAAAGGATTCCAACAATCCAGAACGAATTGGTTTATGGTGTCTCTTAAGTTACAAAAAGCACAGTTAAAGGAGGAAATGAGTCCCTGAAGTAAGTCTTGAGTAATAGAACGAGGTTAGGAAAAGGGCAAGACAGAGAAGAATTAGCGACAACGAGACAAAGGGTGTGAGGCTCAGAGAGAAAGATGTGAAGGTGGTAGTTAGAGAGACAAACTTCTCCCTCGTTAGGTTACGTATCAAGCATCTGCAGGAGACGCATGATTGTCAAACACAAGAGGTGCTGATCAAATTCTGCTACTATTGTTTTCTTGATTTGGTAGTGTTTATTCAAACATTTAAAATACACAAAAAAGACAAAAGAAAACCAATAAATAAAATGCAAACAAATAAAGAAAATATGATAATTAAAACAATAATCATAATAATATTGATAAATCCTCACTAATATGAAATATATTCACATGATCTAAAAAGGAGTGGGAAGAAGCAAAACTTTTTTAAATCCCACCCCTCTCCATTATTTATTAATTAATAATGGTCAATTAATGAAAAAATATATAATTTCTTTATATCTTGGAACTCATTGCTTTATATAATAGTACTACATGTATATGCCAACACAAACACACACACACGCACAGACAGACAGACAGACAGACAGACAGACAGACAGACAGACAGACAGACAGACAGACACACAGACACACACACACACACACACACACACACACACACACACACACACACACGCACACATTCATATACAAACCTATATACCTACTTATTCACAGGTACACATATATATACATATGCAATAAAATACAATGAAACATATACAATCATAAAAAAAAGTATCAGCATGAAAACATTAATAAAGTACCAGTTTGTATCTGTAATTTTCATCAATTTTACCATCTTTGTTGAAAGGGTCAGAGATGAAAGAATCAACATTTCGTGGGACAGGGGTTATTGTTGACTTGAATTTTGAGGTAAAAGGGGAGAGAGAAAGGAAAATGGGGAGGAAAAACTAGAGGGACAGAGGAGGAGAAATAGGACAAATGGGAGAAGAAATGAGCAGTCAGTGATGTTAGGGGGAAAAACAACTTCATCAACAAGAAGGGCCTCAACTCTCTGCAGCACCTGGCACTAAATTAGTTTTCAGCACAACACTAAAAAAAAACATGCTGATCAAAAAGTGCCTTTCATTTGGAGTGAGCTGCTGGAGTTAAAAATATTCAAGAAATCCAACCTAGTTCACTCCAGACTGGATGTTTGCTTACGCATCAGGCTTTGTATTCACCTCAGTACATCTAAAATCACTCCTTCCCATCTTACCTTCTGATTTCTTCCCTCTTTTCATTCCTTTTCCTGAGCGTCTAGCCTTTCTCTCTGACTTCCTGCTATGCATTTAAAAGTGACATTGCGAGATCGATCCCAACACGTAGGTGCATTAGCTCAATAAGCAGTTTCTGCTTTGTCAAGCAGCAATTCAATCAATGCCTCCTGTTCTCTACACATGGGCTGGACAAAAGCTGGCAACTCCCATCACTTCTGCTTAGGGAGAATGAAGAATGCAGATATTAACTCTCCTCCCAACCAAGAAAGCAAAAGCATCCGTCAGCTGACTGTGTGCAGATGTGAGTGTAAACGGAACATTAACATTATAAAGTATAGAGAAGTAGTTTTAAGACGTCAGTTGAAGGTTCCTGGTTTTGTTTCCTAGTGAAGAAGCTAAAGGTGTTTACACTTGGTCTTTGAATATAATGTGGTGAAATACACACCTGAACTTATTATTTGAGCTCTTGAGGACAAAAATGTATACACTGACTTCCTCATAAAACTGAAGGACAGCTTAATATTCTAAGTATGAACCTTTGTATTTTATATCAATTTTTCCTAGCATTACTTAACTTTCACTGTTTTTGTAATGCTCTGTATTAGGGTTGGACGATAATTTGATAATGAAGATAATTTTGGTATAATTTTTCTCAAGATAAACATAACAAATGTTCGATAAAAAATTTATATAAATAAACCTGAAATTACACCCCCCAATCACTGAAAAGGGAGGGGCGCTAATGAGCCTTAAACGCTAGTTGCCACCCAACATTAGACAGAAGAAGAAGACCACATAGAACAGCCAATCGTGTTGCAGGGTGAGAGGTAGACGAGGCTTAAAAACGCTTGGAGCGTAATGTAAACACAGCTGAAATGAGCGTCAGCGACACTGAAGAAAATACAAAATCTACCAGCTCAAAGCAGAGTTGTTAGTCTAACACTGTATGAACTCTGTGTTAACTAGTAACTTAATACACTTCATTAAATATACTTTCAGGATGTGGGTAAAGGAAGAGCACAGAGACAACTTCAGCTGTTATTTCTAACACGCTAAATGTCCACCGCGACCGTTGCACAACTGAACACTGAATAACTGTGATGCATTCACTGCACTGTGGAGAACAACATCCCTCTGCCTGTTACCCTTCGTAATCTTAAAGGGGAGTGCACAAGTCAAAACAATACTAAAATGATACACAGTATACAATTTGGTATATCTTTGTTGTAAATTTAAATCAAATTATCCCAAAACCTGAGAAAATTAAGAATCTACAAACTAAAACATCACAAAAATAATGATTTGATATTTATCATGATAATTATCCATATTGACTGATATGAAATATTTTATCGTGATAACATCATCTTCAATATTGCCCAGCTCTACTCTGTATCTTGATGCATTGCTGCCACCAGCACACCAGTGGTATAATTGGCAGGAGTGTGTATACTGTCATTTGTATGCTCATGCAAATGCATTTTTCTTTTTTCCTATGACAGTGACAAACAAAATGTGCAACCACAAAAAAGGAAAAAGGCTTCATGGTGCTCCTAGAGGTCAAAAACCCCACAGGTTAGCTTCAAATGCCAAGAGAACAAAGCTCACAGTTTTCATAGGCACAAAAAGCTATTCTTGTTGCATTCTTTCATCATTCTCAAGGGACAGCTATAGAGCAGTTTACTGAAACTGCCGGGTCTTGTGCGGGTGTATTTATCATTTTAATGACAATATCAAGTGTCTATGAAAATCTATTACGACTGAAAGTTGGCTAAATAGAAAAGTGAAATATGAATACTGACTTGAGTTGTATGGTGGATGATCTTTGCTGCTAATGTGGTATCCTCTCTGGATATAAACAGAAACATTAGTTACAAGTCTGTAACTGGAGCAGTGAAACATTGCCTCTGTACATCTGTATTTGTTAGTCTGTTTATTCCAAAGTGTGGGGTTGAAAGAGAAAAAGTAGGCTGTTTGTGCATGGGGAATTGTGGTCTTCCTGTGCCTCATTGCTCTCACAGTGTGCCTGTCCCCATTTAACCTTTAAGTGACGTAAAAAGTCGACTGCTTTAAGGACATCTGTTGGTAAACAGTTCAGCTAAAAAACAAATTTAGAATTAGGAGGAAGGATAGGTGCTGTATGGCATGGTTTTGAGTCTCTCAAGCCAGAGGTCCTATATCAGGAATCAAATCATCCTAAGAATAGGATGTAGGGCTGGGTGATAATTCGATAACGATAATTATTGCGATATAATTGTTCTCATTATACATATAACAAATGGTCTTTTTCAATATCGCCCAGCTCTGATATGATGTATTATATTTTTACTGTGATGTGTTCTTTGCTGCATTACTTACATGTCCACGCTCATTTCCTTAATTCAGAAGTTGAGGTACTTATGTACCTGTGTGTCTGTGTCATTGTGTTGCACTGCTCAGTGCGGTATGAAAAGTTTAGGGTTAGAGATTTGAAAATCCAGCTTTGAAAATCCCTCTGATTTGTGAGCTTAGCTGTGAATAAATTTTGTCTAACTAACAACAAGAGAAACTCTGGAGTGAGAATGAGGGTTTAAACCTCTGGAAGCACACAATCAAGCACATACACACTAAAATGCATACAAATGCAGGCTGGAATGAACTCTGCATCTCTTCATTTCCAGCACATACAACAGCAGGTGCACGAAAAGAGCCAGTTGCTGTGTGGGAGGCGCTGGTGTGTGAAAGTGAGCTCATACACAATTGATGGCTGCTGACAATGTCTTCAAAATGGAATAATGTACCATTCAGTAGCCATTCACTATATATGAAACTAAACTAAGAGGGATCTGTGAGCATGACAGACCTCAAGGAAAGCCAGAAGACAGATGAGAGGCAGGGCTGTGGGAGCTGGGAAGAGAGATCAACACATCTGAGTACAGCCTTGACTCTGTCTGACTCGCAGCATCTAAATCCCCCTGGCTTTCCAGGCTTATCTCTCCACTGACATTACTCTTTCAAACAAAAATCACTGAAATCCTTTGGTCACACCTGCAAGCTCAAGTATTCAGGTGCACACAGACACATTTATCCAAAATGAAGAAGATTGCATGTGAACACTAACTGCAGAGCTTTGTAGAAAAGCTTTCAACTTATTATTGGGCCCTTTGATGGCTAATAACAGACTTCTATTGCAGTGTTTTGTCCATGTTAGTGTCGTTGCACTGCTAGAGTAGATTTTGTCTTTACTAGTTTATTTCAATCATCTACCATACAACAAACAGAGAAAAATAAAAAGGGGTGCTATGTACAGAGTAGGGTTGGACAATTAATTGAAAATAAATAGAAGCCAAAATTCCAAACCTCCAACAGACATATCCTTGTCCATGTCGGATATTTGGGTTATGTATTTATTTATTTTCTATTCCAGTGCTAAATACGTGCTCTGTGACTCTGATGCATCAAAATCTGAAAGTAATCAGTAAACTCAATGCCCATGCGTCCAGGACACACCTCATCTTTCCCATGCCGAATCATAGGCCTACACTATGAACCATCGCTGGAGCAGAGTTGTGGCAACTTTGGCTCAAAGCAAGCCCCAAAAGTTCTCAAAAGGCCCAACATTTTTTTATATTAAAAATATTTGATTTATAAAAGGACTATGTGAAATATTGAACATAAATGTTGCCATTTGATACATTGTACCAGAGTTAGCTTCGAGCTAATTTACATCTGTAGTCCTTTGGCAGGTCACAATTAAAACATCACATTGCTATAAAATACACACACACATACAAACACAATCAAACAGTTTCTTATGTGTCTAAAGGTAACTTTCAGGTCATTCGTAGAATTATGATCCTGTGTTACCCTGTAACTGTGATTACCCTGCGTGTTACATTACTTCATAATATCATTAGCAGCTCCCGGTGCAAATTCTGCAACATCTAAGCCTGTACTCGATGGCAAAGTGCTGATGTTGCTACTTCAGCTGAACAATCATATACTAGATGGGGCCGGACTGGTCACCCAGATAACCAGGATGAGTTACCTGGTGATCCTTACAGAGAGAGAGAACCCCATTTTGGGGACAGTTTGCCTGTTTGTTATGAATCATAGAAAGAAAAACAAATAGGTGCTTAGATAATATATTTATAATTATATATTCATATACTTACTGAATTCCCCCCAGGATAAATAAAGTATTTCTGATTCTGACAATGGGACACTGCTGATTTATAATACAACATGACAATTTGAATTTTCGATTAAATTAAAATGGACTTTTCCCTTTTTAAGTGCTTCTGAAGCAGACAAAAAACACTAACAATGTCATAACTATGAACAATATGTGGAACAGATAGGAAAATACATCAACATCTGGAATCAAACACTTCTTTTCATATTCATTTCAAAATGAATAATTGTATATAAAAATAAAATAACTGTTCATTAATCATAATAGGAGGTCAATATGCTTCAATCAATCATGGTATTGATCTGAGGCCTATGGGCCAGCACTAGTCAGAGGGTATAGTCCTTAAAGTGGGTGGCCTGGGTTCGATTCCAACCTTTGCTGCATGTCTCTCTCTCAGGTTCCTTCTCTATCCTATTATGTGCAATCCGCTGTCCTATTCTCTCTCTAACTTAAAGCATATAAGACCAAAAATAAACTTTAATAAGGAAGCATTTTTAACTGTATACCAGGGAGAAAACATTTTAATGTGTCAGAAGGTAATTGAAATTTAAAGTTTCAAAGAAGAAGCCAATTGAATATTTTAAAGGATTGTGTTATTATAAAGAGATGGAGAACTGACTTTTCCCTGGCTGCGTGCATTCACGTGTGTTCATTGATAAATTGATCCCGAAAGAGCAATTAGACGCCACGAGCACGTGTCAGCTAATATATCTAATCACCTATATTACCCTGTTTCTGTTCATTTCATGTTCAATGAAATACATGTTAAATCTAAAAAAAATTAGATTTTATTATTCAACAAATTAACATTTATTACCACATAAACACACAGAAAAGTACTGAAAATTGGTACCGTTGAGTACCGATACCGATTCCCAGGTACCAGACATTGGTACCGTATCGGTTCAAATGTGAAAGGTACCCATCCCTAATTGTGTATGTTTATAGCAGAACTGGATGTGTAACTCTTGATCTCAAATAATTCCAAACAGTGAGGTTTCATTTCAGGAGGAAAAGAGCACTGCTACAAACTGTTGTTCGTTTTGTGAATCTGTACAGGACACAGAGGTCTGACCACTGTGATCTAAGTTACCATTTTTGATAAAGAGTGCTACTAAAAGAATTAACCAACACTTTAGCATTCATCCTCTGAGGACAAGGAACATCCACACCAAAGTTCTGTCAACCTGACCCTCAGTTGTCAACACATCCTGTTCTACAAGAATGTAACGTAGCCAACCAACAGTGAGAGCATTGTCATCATTCAGTCCTGCTGTTTGTGCAAACACAAAATGCAGGATAACAAGGTGGCATTGTTGAATGCTTCCAGTCTTTCTTGGCCTCCCCTCAGCCAATCCTCACTCCCCCTCTCCACAGGTTTCCTTGGAAACAGTAAGGCACACCAGAGAGGACTTTGTGGAAAGGGAAGTGCCGATGCGTAAACGTGCAGGTTTGTGGGGGATATGAGAAAACCAAACACACCTCTTTTCTTAGAATGCAGTAAACATAGACCTCTTCCAAAATGTGCAAAATCTGTTTTCAAACTGTGTTGGCGTGTCTACCCTTTCATTTCATATAGTGAGTGACACGAATATGAAGCTACCTTCATCACATATGCAAAGGAAGAGTAAATATACTTTCTAAGACGTCTCACCTTGTTGTGTTTAGAGGACAAATGCCAATTCATACTGACATCCAATTACAAATGTCTTCTTTAATTCTCTTCAGTTTCTGTCAGTTTAGTGACCTGACTTGTGCAGAGAATGGAGAAACGATGGCTTGATGAAGCAAAGGTACATTGGAATGATAAATCAATACCATTATTTAACCTTGGCTTTTGTCCTAATCTGTCACTGTCTTTCCGCCGTCTGCTTGAGCCAAAGGCCAGGAGAACCTTTGTAGTAGCTAAGACACAAATTGTTTCTCAAATATTGACATATTTGGGTTTTTTTTTACTTTCTAAAAATATTGGAATCAGAATTAAGAACCGGTCAGAACCCAAATTGAGTAGTGGAAGTGGAAGAGGAAGCAGAATAAATGAAACTAAAACAATATCCAACCCTAAGTGGGAGCAACTTGAGAAGATAACGGACACCTTTGGATTACCACTTGCTAGCTAAAAGTGATCAATATGATATACTATGAATATTCATTTCACATTGTTTTGTACTTGTTTTTTGAGAAAAAAAACAGGGCAGATAAAAATAAATGTGATTTAATTGCCTTAATTGAAAGTCCAGCTAATATTAAAAGCCTTAAACACTCTTTTCTTCTTGTGAAATAAACAGACACCTCATGAAAGACGCTTGAATTGTCTATTTCCATGTTTAATAATGCCCTCATCCAGCATTTCCAAATTAAACTGAATTAATACTGCTCCCTTGTTCTATCTGGACCCTCTTTTGATACAACCATTAAAATCACGTTATTACAGCTGTTTATCATGGCAGAGCAGACACTAGGTAATTTCTCCATCAGTTCACTGTACGGGGGGGGGGGAATTGGCTAGTTAACGGCACAGTTGTAAACAATCATAATGATACCTTTCCCGTCCAGCTTGATATTGACATGCTTCCTACACTTCAGCATAACTGAAAATTGCCTGGTTGCCTATGAGATATGAAAGCTGTACTGTAACTCAAACATGCTTTTTTATTCCCTGTGGTGCAACATGCATGTCCATACAGCTGCCAGCCTCTGTCAAACACAAGAAAATATGCCCCTCCAGCCGATTGAGCTGACAACGAGCATTTATGATATTCAAGACTTGTCTTTCCCCTGTACCTTAAATTCAGGAGTAAAACATTGTTTGCTTGGCTGTGATTTCAGTTTGACTTTAAACTTCTTCTAAGTACTTGCACTTATTTGCTATGACTGGCTGAGAAACCTGTTCAAAAGGTCTGATTACAACTGGCACCTATTTACTTGATGAATAATCTGGATGTTGAATCAAATATTTGATCTTACATATCATGAAAAAGAATAGTACATGGCTCACATTCTGATGGAGGTCTTCAGTGACGTGGGTCGAGTGTTTCAGTCTTGTGCACTGAGTATCCCATGCACCAGTAAAGTCTTTTAACTCCATGCAGTTCTGTTTTGGCCCAACTCTAACTCCCAGCACTGCCTTTAGTCTGTATGCTCTGCTTCACCACTTAAATCATCCTGTCACCCTAACTTCTTATGCTCACAATTTTCTAGACCCAGTGCCTGATCTGTCTGTATGACAGCTGGCAATGTATTACAGTTTATTTTTAATAGGGTGGGAGCTTCAGTCACCTTAGCTAGCAAATGAGAAAATAACTTGACAGTTGGACTGAATTAACAAAGAGAAATGAGCTGTAATAGACTTTTTAGAAACTATTTATTGATATTACCTGACATTCTAAGGATTTCATATTTGAATAGACGTCTGTATGTAGTTATTTTAAGATCATTGGTTTCATATCAAATGCAGCTTCTCAAAACAGTCCTATAATCACCATTAAGTCAACCACATTTAGGTGTGTGATACTTCAAAATGTTTGGACCATTAGTGATCTGTAGCTATGGGATGAGTTATTAAAGCTGTAATGTATAGTGAGCAGCAGGTTGTTTAGGCAAATCGGAGGGGCGAGCAAAACTTAATCTCTCACTCTGAAAGAGTTCCTATAACCTCCATAGCCTCCTCAAAAGGAGCCAAGCAAGCTGTTATTACTCACATTAAAGTAAACATTTCCACTTATGGTTAAGTAAAATAAGGTGAATGGGTCCACATGACTCAGCGCTGCACCCGATTGAGTTTTTCTGACTCATCACTGTCATAATCTGACATTTTCTTTTCCATTAATTCTTAAACACAGTTATATTCTAAGACTGTGTCCCCTTAATATTCCTCCATCATAGCCTACAGTTTGTCTTTAAACTCTGCTGTCTTTTCTCTCCTGTTTTCTTCTCTTTTCTTTTTTTCCCACAGTAAACAAACCAATGACAAATTAACCAGACTTCTTTCAGCAGACTGATATGATTACAGTTAGTCTGTGATTATGGCTGCAACCATTGCACTGTACCTTCCTCAGAAGTTTTAGATCAAGAAAAAATAGAGCATTACTTTTTGAGTAGGGGAGGGCATTTAGATAATCACTGGCATTTATTCAGCAATTATTCGTAATCAAGCTCTCTGACAGCAGCTTTGAACCGTCAAATTGACACAACTAACACAACATTTGTTGTGCTGCAGGTGCAGACAGTAAAAGTAAATACTCCACGACACACCTGTCCTGTCAACTGTCCATTTGTGTGGCAATCGGGTTAACCAGCACCGGGACCAGGTACTGCTATTAGCGGGCACTGTCTCAACCTTTATGTCAGCAGCGTGGTGTGTGTGTTCATTTTACAGCCGTGCTCAGTGTCTGCTATTGTCTCCGTTTCTGAATCTCATACCACTACACACATATTTCCAGTGACTGTCGCTAATGTTTTCTTCTTCTTTTGCTATTTAATGCAGTTAGCATACTTCTTCTTCTTGTTACTAACTGCAGTTAGCAAACAGAGTTAAGGTGCTCTTTAGCCACCGTTGGGCGGGAATACCGTATTAAAACCAGGCACCGGTGTAAACAATGAAAAATTGTACTTTTAAAAAAAGATAATATTTGCATTAACTCTTCGATTTTTAATGAGGCTATCAACATCTATAACGGCACTTGATGTGGAATATGCTCCCTGGCTGCACATCTTCCCTCTTTCATGTATTCCCTGAGTGAGCCTGTTATTTGATTTAAGATCTACAGAATGAGTATAGCTTCTTGGGGATTTTCTATTCTTTAGTAAATGTTTGTTTCCTTTTAACTGAAGGATCACAAAGGCAGACAGTTATTTGTAACAGACACCAATGTCCAGTCTAGAAGAAAGGATTATGATCAAATACATCATTCAGTCTAATAAATATGTGATGATAACATGAACAGAGATTAAAATGCATACATGTTACACTCTCTGGTATTGTGCAAAGGAAGCACAGAGCTCAGTGTTGGGGCTAAATCAAGTCGAATTTGGAGGTGATCCAAGTAAAGCCCATTAATAAACCATGGCATCACGTCATTGTCACTCAAAACACATTGTTCAAGAGCTACACACCCAGTCATACTGAGGATAGAGGAAATGAAGCAGAATTCCTCTGTGAACTCACACAAAAGATGCCAATTTTACCTCCCACCCACTCTTAGGAGGGTCGCTTGCTCCGAAAAATCCTCCCTTTGACACAGCACCTCTGCTTGTTCCCAATTTTTGCCTCATTACTCTGATTTGCAACTGTGAATTACAGCCTCAAATAGAGCACGTGGTGATGCCAAATGATGGGTGAGAGACAAACACAAAACAAACAGGTGTGCCTTCACTTAACGCTTCACTGGCGGCATGTTAGCATCGAGAGCTTGAGTCAGGCACACAGTGGCAGACATTGAGACACTCTCAGAGATCAACACAAGGGTAAACTAAAAATCAGCTAAAAGCTCCGTTTCTGTGTGACCTGTGACAGTGTTTGTTGATTTCTGAGCTTGTTGTGGAGAAGACTTTATTTCCCTTTAACACCTCTTTGTTGTCTCCTTTCCTGGCAGTGAATCAACCCTTTATGGTCTGAGGTCCTCTATTGAAGTCAAAACCTTAAATGATTCTCTTCAAGTGACAAAGAAGTAAAACAGACAGCCTTTGAGAATGTGTTTTGGAAATGATATTATTATTCAGTGCATGTTTTTTTTAATATGTCTGCATGGACACATTTCTATTGGTGCTTATGTGTCTGCATGTGCGACTGGAAATGATTCCTCGGTGATTTATCTCTGAGCAGACAGAATTATTCACAGTCCAATACAGAACAATCAGCAGTCTTCTATTTAGTCAGTAATCATGAGCGTTAACAGTCACCGAAGGTCAATTAAATCTGCTACTTCAATAAAATTTGCACACTCATATCTTTAAAAAAAATACTACTACTAATAGCAGCTTTGTTGAAATGTTCTACCAAGAACAAATATACCAGACCTTAAATTTGACCTATGACACCAAGGTGGCTAACAAGTGAATACTCCACAGTGAATAAGGTCTGAAAGGGATGAGTGGGGGAATTGGCAGAGGTTGATCAATATGTCCAGTCTGATGAATTGCTGTATATTCCAGCAGCCTAGTAAACGGAGAAATGATTAAACACAGTGGCCAAGCATGAGCTGCTTGGTTGATATCAATTAAAGCAATGAGAGAGAATGCACTGGTTACTGTTCATAACCATCGCTGGGTATTTCATCATTGATGGTAATGTGCACGCAGGGCGATCTTTATGATGTATTAGATTACACAGCCGATTAATAATAAATGTGGGTTTATTGAAGTCTCCTATACTGGATTCTGCAGTACAGAGAGTTTATGCTATTAAAAGTTTAACTCCAATCAAACTAATTGGAAAGAAGCAACAGAGGAGAACCAAAAGACTGCACAAAATATCGGTCACAACAGATAGGATGATTATATAGTGTCTCTGCAGATAACTTTTTAAATCTAACAGCCCAACATTTTCTGGATCAATACACTGTCATACCAATTTACCTGCGAGAGAGTAAATAAGCCACTAAATACTGAGCTGTCATAAACAATAGAGGAGTGGTGCAATCTGGTACTGCCTAGAATTGCTTGTGCATCTGAGAAGTCATAGCAAATCTGCAGACCTCCCCTGCCCCCCACCTGCTGAGTATCTCTGTCACACAGAGCAGAACGCAGAATCCCTGCTATGCAATCAATGCATATGCCTCTTAACGTTTTTCACTCTCTCCTCCCTTGCTCTCTCTGTATGTGATGAGTGACTGAATGCGTCATGAAAACAACAATCTCAGCACCTCTTCTCTCTTCACAATCTCAGGGGGTCCCTTTCCCTGCCAGTTTGGACTTCAATTACCCAAGCATTAGTGGACACTTATTTGCTCCAAGATGCAAGGTTTTTCTGCCATACTGCTTACACCTAACACCTACTCCAGGCATTGGCACTTGGCAGCGTAGAAGACAAATGCCAATTAGATAAACAAGAAAAGAGCACAGAAGTCACAGAGCTTTCTTGTCTGGAACTACACTGTTGTTGTTTTTTTACTTTGTGCTGCTTGTTGTTTAGGAAAAAAGCTCCATGAATAAAAGGAGATTTATCACCTCAGTCTCAAAGGCAGATCCACTTTTGAACATACTGTACAAGTACTCATATGCATATTCTGAAGCACGTTTCATCTCATCTGGGCCCAGAAACAATGACGCCCTAATCCAAGGACAATACGGGAACTAATCCACACAAAACATGAATTGTAGTGAGCTACAAACACGGGAGCCAGGGAGAAAAAAAGCTAGCACGCTACCAAGCAAAGACGGCTAATCCTGATGAGAGATAGAGGCATGGAGAGAGGATACAAATGACTGTTAGAAAGGGCAATACCGATGGATCAGTAGATAAAACTGGAAAATGTAAGTATGAAAAGGGGAGCTAAATTAAGTTTATTTGACATGGAGAAAGCAGTGACATTAAAGCTGCAATTACAATTATGTATAAGCGCCAGATGCATTGTATATAAAGGCAAGGTTATACAGTAAAGGTCCACAAATCAAGGCACATCTATTATCTAACAACAAAGACTCCAATTTAGTATAAGTGGCACCTACTTTTAGAACAAGTTCAACACAAGCACAAACTGAGAATATCTGACTTTGACAACTGTTTGCTGAAAAAAATCAAAAGCTATATTTGATTTGACTTGCTAACAAATTAAATGACATCGCATTACATTTTATCCAAAAAGGGATGAACTGTTCCAACTTTTTAAGTGCCGGTATGGAAACCTACCGCTGGGCTTTGGTATCACCCATTACTGATACTTGTGCAATCCAATACTAGGAATGGGCAATGATTTTTCAGTATTCAAATATCCATTTACTTATTAAACTAGGGATATGAATTTACTGTAATCCTTGTACTCAATTACTCGAATTTCCTAATGAACGATTACTCGAGTACTCGCAATTATTTATTTTTTTTAACCACAAACAAAAATAGCTGCCGTAATTTTGCTGAAATCTGGCTCGGTGTGTTCTAAAGCTGAAGCCATGGCCGGAGAAGTCAAACGTTTATATCCCATTAATTATTTTCCTACCTAGTATATTTATTTAGGCGAAAACAAAAAGCACATGGTCACACATGTACGCTGTGATTATCTTGCCAGGTGTGCGAGTAACAAAATGCTATTCGAATAATGGGGTCAACGGCGAGTACTTGAGTAATCGTACCCATCCCTATATTACACATCAAAGAGTTAATGTGAATTTTTTCCCGTTTAAAAGTACAGTAAATTTTTCATCTTTTTCACCGGTTCCTGGTTGTAATATGGTATTCCTGCCAGACAGTCGCTATAGAGCGTCTTAAAGCTGTTTGCTAACCGTATTAAAGCTGGGGTTGGTAGTCAGATTTATATACATTTTTTGTTATACTGGTTAAAATGATCTTTATGTCCCGATGGTAATCAATACATAATGTGTTCTTTAAAAAAGAGTGAAAAAAGCCGCTATCTACAGCCGGAGTAAACCTATGAAAACACCAACCATCCCTGCCATCAGGAGCCAAATTATGAAACAAATCAAATCCCATCCTGCCGTTCTGCCCGCCTCCTGCGCGTAAATTTCAAGTTTGTTTGTTTTTTTTAACTTTCACTATGATAGTGTTTTGTAGTCCTGAGGAAATGCTACATTCAAATTCAAATTCATGCTAGTTTTCTGTGACTACCAACCCTAGCTTTAAGTGACAGGAGAAGAAAAATGCTGACTGCATTAAATAGCAAAAGAAGAAGAAAACACTATCAGCAGTCTGTGATTTTCTCCGTTTCTTAATATCACACCACTACACACATATTTCTAGAGACTGAGTGTGGCTGTAACATGTAAGCACACACGCCACGCCGTGTCACAGAAACACCGACATAAAAATCGAGAGAGACGCTCAGTGTCCACTACTAGCAGCAGCTTGTCCTGCTGCTGGTTAACTAGACTGCTGCACAAACAGCTTATTTGGCTTATAATGCCCATACCTACGTAATACAGCTGACAGCATAAACTGCTTCATTTTAGGCGTTTCTGTTTGGTAGAACTCGTTGTATTCTTTGGTATGAGGATTCTTAAGATGACATCTGGCTAAAAATGCACAGACCTACTTACACCCTTATGACGTAGTTTGCACATATTGTTGCCATAAGCACAGGATAGCATAGAACTGAGATGAATAGATAAGCCCCCTTGATCGGCCCTTTGTCACCAATACCGAATCTAGCTTTTTGAGTCAGTATCTGAACAATATCAT
Source organism: Notolabrus celidotus (assembly GCF_009762535.1). Taxonomy (NCBI): domain Eukaryota; kingdom Metazoa; phylum Chordata; class Actinopteri; order Labriformes; family Labridae; genus Notolabrus; species Notolabrus celidotus. The sequence continues at coordinate 11,598,618 of NC_048287.1, read as the reverse complement.
TTAGCAGGATCAGATCATCCTTATATCCAAGCTTACTTTCATTGACTGAAAATTTATCAAGATGATTGTATCTTTAAGAAAAACAAAAACAAAAACATAAGATGAAATATTTATTGCCGAAACTACTCCAAAACCAGATATAACCTACCCAAATGTATTGCTAAACCAACACACATAAAGCAAAGTTCTTCTTGTCATAGGAGTTACTGAACCCATTCTGCTTATTTCATAAAGTTTGATTGATTCTAGTACAGCTCATTGAAGAGGGCACAGTTTGACAATGTGAGCTATCACCCAAACTTATAGCAAGTTGGCCGCTGAGGGTTATCTCAGAGTGGAATTAATCACATCAAAGTCTACGATCCAGAGGGCTGAGCAGATGACATTTACAAGAGGCCAACAGAGGCACTTAATTACAAATTTTCATGAAGTGGCAGAATTAGTGAGCCAGACTGGTGGCACGCATTAACAGTGGAGGAACAACAACACCAACAACCTTTTGGAGAGGGTCAACCAAAACAAGGAAAGGGAGAGAAATGTTTTGGTTGACATTTAATGCGGTCAAAGTCCTCATAACCAGGTCACGTGATGTCACTGAAAAAGTGAGAGCAATTTGGATGCCTGCTGCTTCTCGGGGAGGATGAGCTCATGGACTAAAAAATGCATGGCTGCGTAGAAGGGTGAGCGCAGTGCATGAGTAACAGTGCAGCAAATGTGCTGTGTGGTGTTCCTTGTGTTCATCTGACCTGCTTTTTGCGATGATGAATCTCCAACAGGGTGGAGCGAGATGATTCTCCCATAGCCTCACACTTTACCTCACAGCTGAGTCATTGTAGACTTCTCATCTCTCACATTTTTTGGTTTATTTGTCTCATCCTTTTTTTACTTGTCTCCCTTTTTGGAGGGTCTACTTTTCAATCTTCCTCTCACTTCTTTCTTTCGCTAACCTCTCTCAACTAGTTGATGTCTTTTTCTCTCTGGTGTCTCCCCCTCATCCTTCTCGCAATCTCCTTCCCCTCATTGTTGAGATGCAGTGAGTGTAGGCCCTGTCGGTGTGGGAACAGCAGCCAGCAAAGAGAGTCTTTCACTGATGCCAAAAAAAGACAGGCATGCACCTCAATGTTCACTCTTCCTGACTGCACAGCTGACAGCCTTGTGTGTATTATGTGTGTGCTGTATAGAAACATACACAATCACATCCCCTTACACACAAACTCACACACACACAACTCTACAGACACATCCTGCCTACTACCCTAGTAATCACCTCAGACTGTCTGTCACTTTGTGCCATTCTCACACTGCTCACACCACAACTGCCTTCCACTGTGGGACAGAGGGATGCACCAACATGTGCCCATTATAAAGTCACACATATCCACTCTCACACAAGCATAATAAACACAAACACACATGCAGTTTGCCCCAGGCATTCACTTTAACACCCACATTCATGGGGTTACAATTCCAGAGGAACTGCAGGATTTTCACAGTTAAACATAGTGGGAAACACAAATGGGAATGTCCACAGTCTATTTTAAATGCAAGCTTGCACAAGTGAGACTCATTCAGCATAAATATGAAAGCTGAACAAACGATTGTGAAAGTACATTTCTCCTTCACAGGAGGTGACATTAAAGTTTATCAGACTCAAGGTTTGAAATCATCAATCTGAAGTAGGGCTAGGCGATAATTCGATAACGATGATTACCGGGATTAAAATTTTCTCAATATAAATATGATAGATATTGGCTAAAGATTTGATGTATTTAAACCTGTAATTACACCCCCCCCAACCACTGGATACTGAATACGCTTTCAGGATGTGGCTAAATAGGTCTGATTATGCAATTATTTCAACCTGAGGAAAAAAAAAGTCTACAAATTAAAACTTCACAAAAACATCATCTTATACAAGACCTGCTTCCTTTTAGCAGTGTCAAAAATGTGGGATTCAAGAAGCTTATCAGAGAACTAAATCCAGATGCAAGTCAACAAACTGTCTTCAACTTTCACTCAAGCAAAAATCTGCCTTTAAATTTAAAGGAAATAATGATTTGATTTTTATTGTGATAATTATCGACATTTACTGATATGAACAAAATTGTCGTAATAAAATCTTGTATGTAATATTGCCCAGCTCTAACCTGAAGCAAATGCAAGATTAATGTTGTACATAAATAATAGTAATTATTATTATTATTTTATCATTGGACAAGGATGCACCCAAACCCCCCACCAAAAATATACATACATTCATACATTCATACATTCATACATTCATGCATTCATACATACATACATACATACATACACACATACATACATACATACATGTAGTCGACCATGTAGGCACTTATTGAACACTGGAGTTACTGATGGACACACAGTAGGCTTCATGAGGTACTACAAACAAACTCAGTCAAAGGTTCACAGGGAAGGATGACCTTCCTGCACATGCTCCACTGCGCAGTGGATGCATCTTACAATGTTTGAGACCCACTCGAGTGAATGGGTGCACTTTAACGTCTTCTGTGCTGACATGTTGGTGTGTTTGTGTAACTATGGTGTCTTTTCTTTTCTACCCTTATCGGGAGAGCAAAACAACAACTTGTCCAGACCACAGACTAGACCCTGTCTTGCAGGCCACTCACCCAGAAAACAAATAGAGGGCAAGAAGGGACAAGAGAAGAGACCCAAAAAAAATGTAATGTGTCTGAGCAGTGCAGAAGCGCCTGGCAATGACTTGCGGGGCAATGGGAACTGTCAAGAGCTCTCTGAGCTCATGTCAGTTCTATAAAAAGAGAAAAAAAGAATAAGGAAAATATGAAAATAATCCCAAAAAGGCTCAGATGTGGGTTTCAGTATCAAATATTAACATAATGTGAAGCAAGGAAGAGACAGCTGAAGGGATTTCAGCTACATCATATCTTAACTGAACCTCGCTAGTTATCTAAGGTTAAAAACAATATAATGCATGATGCAAAAACATTAAACTGTCTCTATGGGAAATACACAATACACAGAATAAGAGCCTGAAATGGCTGTTTTGCCCACATTTATCCTTAACTATTGAAAAAAGAAAACATTAAATGATTCAGCAGTACAGACAAATACTCTACTCAAAATACTAATGCAACATGGTCAAAACAAAAATCCACCAACATTTCTTTAGAGCTGCCTGAATGCTTCTGTTGCATAAGGATATTGATTTTAAGTGTGTTTGGGAAAGTCAGTGTGCATGCCAGGCAAATGTGTGTGTTTATCTAAGTGTGTGTGACTGTCTGCAAGAGAGCGCTGAAACAGTCTTCATTAGGCTGACGGAGACCTGCCACCAACAATCAGCCATTAATTAAGTGTCAGGAGCATTTAACGGTCAGACACGCCGCCGGCCCATTCCCATGCCAGACACTTATTACAGCTACAATCTGCCAGATCAGAAGCCCTGGCGAGCCAGACTGCCCACGTTTTATGAGAAAACTAGTCAATGCATTCACATAATTATATCCATAATAGCTGGGTTTCCATTCAACATTGACTGAGTTCAGACTCTTGAACCACAATCCAAAATGAAGCACATTGTCTTGCCTCTTCTGCTTACAATGCAGCTGTCACTGCAGAGTCATGTCTGGTGTTCTCTCTGGAGCATGTCACTGCATAAAGTGAACAACTACTGTAAACATATGAATCAAGAAATCAGATGTCACAAGGAGCTGTGTTTGGTTTATGTAGCTTCAAGACAGGACCAGAGACGACAAGATCAAAAAGGCATTCCCTTGTTACGAGGGCAGGTATATGATTAATAACAGAACAGAAAGAAGGTTTGGATCTATTGAATCCACCAATGATTAATTTATTTGCACAACTTTCCTGAAAAAAAGAAATATGCAATTTGCAATCACTTACAGCGACTGCGATTATATTTCAAGTTCAAAACTTTTACATAAGCTGATATCTTCAACAACCATCACCACATACAGCAAAAAAAAACAATACAGAAAAGAAAAATGACTATTGTTAGATTGAAAAAACAATACATTTTAAAGCTAATAAAAACAAAGTTGATGACAAGACATCAAAAAGCCCAGGCTTTGCCTTGTCTGCAACACAACACAGGATCAGCATGTTTCAGACCTAGTGATTGTCTGAGGACAAGAGTGCACACAGAAAAACACACATTTCAGTTATGTTTGCTGGAAGTCCAGGCGAGTATTCAAAACCATATGGTTCCATACAAACAAGAACCGTAAGTCACATCTTGTGGGAGAGTAGACATTAAGAAACAACAACTGCATCTTAATGCGCAACAGAACACAAACAAATTGGACTGAAGCCAAATCGAGACACGTCCTTTTGTTACTAATGTCTTGCAAGGTGCTATGTAAGTCATAAAAGGTTAACATTTACCATTAATATTACAGATGCTTTACCACTGCTATGGTAACTGCATAGTTTCATAACATAAAAAAGGACACTTTGGAACTTGACGACCATTCGTCATTCATGATCTGCCATCCAGACTCTCACATTCACATTTTTCAGATTTGACAAAATCATTTACGAAGGCCAAAATACTTATCAATGTATCAATGATCTGATGAACTTACCTGGTATGTTTGATCAGGGTTAAACCATAGAACGTATAAATAATGGACATAGTATACATGACGCCACCCATCTGTTAGCTAGTGCTAGGTAAAGATCGGCTTTTTTGAATGGTTTGTATGTGGTTTTCAGTACTTCCGGAGCCAGCCTCTAGCGGACACTCGAGAAACCGCAGTTTTTAACACTTCCGAATTGGCTTAAATTCTCGTAGCCAGAGGTTGCAGCTTGGGTTAAACAGCACCACAATGTGGACTGTGAAATTCCTCATCATGCATTCACAATATAGTGCTTCCCCTCTTATAAAAATTCAAAATACCTGCACTGAATAAAGGAAACCGTATCAAGACCCAGAAAAACATACTGAATACAATTTCCACAAGAACTTATTTTTTTATATGATAGTAACCCTATTTTCTTTAGCACATACGTAAATACAAGATCCAAAAATATCTGTATAATCTATCTAATCAAACGAGCAATTAATGAATACTTGCACAATGTTAACCGAGTTGGATTAAAAATTTTAGAGAAAAAAGCAAAATTCTCAAATAAAAAAATCAAAGCTCTTATATGGTTAAGCAAAGAAAATGAAATAAGCTGTCACTGTCCTGCAAAGGGGGAGATGTATGCAGTCCCCAGCCTTTATACTGTAGAGTGCCATAAATAAACAAACCAGGGACTAGCCACTGTCAACTCACTTGAAGCTGCTATTCCTAAGAAGTGGTCCAACAAAGAGCATTGAAGTAAATTATTGAGGGGGTAAGTGTGTTAGTTTGCAATCAAATCCTATGTTGATATTTGAAGATATGGTGGCATTTGTTTCCCTTGCCCAATGTTTAGTTGAGTTTAACTAACTGTCAGGACCAAGAATCTGCAACATTGTCTGGATGCACTGTAGCCTGCCTACTGAACTTAATAAAAAAGTTGATTGACGGATGCATTTTTAAATCATCAATCAAAAACTTCCCTCTGAACTCTATGAAGAACTTTTGTGATGGATATGATGTGTAATATAATAGAGGTAAGATTAAATGTTCCACCAAACTTGATCCCGTGATATAGTATCCAGCACAGACACAACTCAAAGGTTCAATTCTTAAGTTAAGCAGGGCTCATCATGATTATTCCAAATTTAAAAAGTTTAATCTACTAATTCGATTATCCATCTGACCTTCAACTTATTCTGACTGATGTGCGGGAGCTTTATAAAAGCTGCCAATACAATGATGGAACTGTATCTAATATGGCTGTTGTTGTTTTTTTGTTTGTTTTTCCCCAACACGCAAATATCTGAAACAAAGGACTAATCTGCTTTTATGTTTATTTTTCAACGTGTATTACAGGCAGGTTCTTTCCTTGTTTTTGCTAATTTAATGCTGAGGGCTACCATTAGCATTTGATCAAAAAGTGGATAGCACTGTTCAAGCAGAATGCATCACATTGCAAAAATGCTTTTGATTTCACTGGAAAAAAAGACAGGAATAAAACATGTGTGTTGGTTGATGATAAATGTGTAATCAAGATCATTCAAACAATCAATGTAAATTGCTCTCTGGCATACAATTACTTTTTTGCACCTTTCCTAATCAAAGCCAATTTTACCAGAGTGAGCAGCTGCAACATTAAGAGAAAGTGTCTCTGAGGGGCTCAGCAGGTTATAAAACCCCCTCAACCCCTCCCTTTAAATTACAGACACAAACACACAAACAAAACCATAATGTACCCATGAGTAAATGTGAATTAGTTCCTGTGGAGGGAAAATGGAACATTAGGACTGCATGATGTGATTCAGGTTTGTGCCCTTCTTTGGATTCTGTCATCACACTTTTATTTGGCCAACTCCCAGACTTAAAGAGATGAGCCTAATTTTTCATTTAGGCAATAGACCCACTCATGCATCACTGCTTTCTCATCACCCTCATCTACTTGGCCCCATCCTCCCTCTCTTATGCTAATAGTTTGGAGGGAGAGAGGGGAGGGGGTTAGTAGATAGAGACACTATTGTAGCTCAGCTCTGATGGTGGCTGAAGAAGAGTGCGTTGCTGGGAGGACTCCCTCTGCTGCTGCCTTACGCTCTCTTAGAGAAGTGTGATTGCTTATGGTGAGTTACCTCTTTGAAGCTACATCTGTGTGATCCACTACCACCTATTTATATTTACTATGATATACAGGATTTAGTGTATTTAAATGAATGGGGAAGTCTCCTCTCTTCTTCTCTTTTAAAGTTAATTACTTAACACAATTATATGAGCTGGTCTTTTTATATACTTCAGACACCTGCAGTGACTTAATGCTGAGGAGGCAGACTGCTTGAGTCGTGCGGCAGGGCTGGCTGCGCTTTTTCTTCAGATGACCCAGTTGGGAGGCACATTGAATATGCAACTAAGACACAGACGGAAGAGAAACTTGGCGACACATGACTGAATAATCATCGCAGCACTTTAATATGCAAGAGAATGGAAGAGAGGGAGAGATAACATAAGGGAGGAGGCACCAAAATTCAGTGGCATTGGAAGTTGAGATTTGAAACTGAGCAGAGACACGACAGAGTTGGAGTAAGGAAGAGGAGTAGAAAGATGGAGAGAATACAGGCAGCGATGGAGCAAAAGGAATGCAGCAAGACACAAGGAGATAAGAGTCCACTTCTATTCCCAGAAGATACTTTCAGAAGCTCAGAAAATGTTCCTAATTCTCTTTTCCCCGTTAGCCTCCTTCTCTATAGCTACAGATTAAACACGAAGAGAGAGTTTGCAAAGAGATGGAGAGAAGAAAGAGCAGACTAAGATGGGAAAAAAGTCACTGGTGGTTGCCATGGTGATGAGAGGGGAGAGATTCCAGAGTGGTCTCGGCCATTACGCAGTGTGTTGAGGAGATGGACTGTGCAGCACTTAGGCTTATTGCAGTGTGGGCTGAAACAGAACAGATATCTACTATACACAAGATGGGCTTGCACCAAAATGGTGGATGGTGAGATCAGTCCCAATAAAAAAGAGGTTGTAGAGAGCGGTGGTTTTACTGCCAAAATACATCATGAGGGGAGCCAATCAGGTTGAGAAAAGAAGACGTTTGTCCTATTTGTTGAATGAAAGGACATCTAGAGAGTCAAAGGCAAAAACATAACAAGTGACATCTAAGCAGACAGCTACCATGGCAAACCTCTGAACACAATAAGCGAATGTATGACGTATTTTTGTGCTCTCCCACAGTGATTTAGTACAACTCTTTTATCATTACACTACCATCATCAACAATAATGATATGTAAATAATATGCCCAGCCAAAGACTAAACAAAGCTCTATATTCACAGAGCTTACTCTGCTTCTGCAGTGACAAGTTACTGAAAAGACAAGACAAATCGAAAGTTCCTGATGACATAGCCAATCGACTCTTAACATAACCTTTCCATGCTTTCTAGAAACATTTAAAATTTAAAAGTGTCAACTACAAGACATAGTAGAGGTAGGACAGATGTGGAGCTAACGGGAGTGTTTCCTAAAAGTTTTTTAAGTGCTACAGGTGACTTAGTTATCAGGGCCAAATATTTTATCAATCTGTTGATTTTTAGCTCCATTGAGGAACTTTCTATTTGTTACAATGTTGCTGCTCCTTCTAGACAAAGCGGTACCTCTTACATCTTTGCCCTAAATGTAAATAGTCTCTTCTGTCCCCTCAGCAGTTACAGGTATTAAAAATGACAATTAAGGGATAGTCATTTTTGTTGTTGATAGTCTTATTTGTTTTTGTAGGTCGTAAAGAGGCACCAATATCAAATTCAGTCTTTTTTATAATAACTGAAAAGTCCTCAACTCCTCATTTTCAAATGAAATATCATTTTGAATTTCCATTATATCAAAGGCTCGGACCGGGGAGTAAAGGGTTAATGATCCTGCTCTGGCTGCATGCAGTCAGTGCATTTACCGTTTACTTTGTACCAGTGCCTTATATTGTATACAGTGTGTTTATTTCAGACTCCAAATAGAGATAATACATTCTGATGGCATTACATCAGCTAAATCAAAGTACCGTCTCCTCATCCTTCCACGTATCCTGACAGATACATCATCCTGGATACTGCCCAAAATAAAAAGAGCTAGAGCTACCTACCATTAACCTCTTCAACATCCATTGTCTTTTCAGTTTCTGATAAGTCCAGAAGCAATATTAGAGGGATACTGTCAGATTTCCAGACTTAATATAATTTATAAACCTGAAACGCAATGGTACACCATTAAAACAGCATTTCAGTTTACCACCGTGAGTGGATGGCCCCCTGTACAATAAGCCACACAAAAAATATCTATTTATCGTCATTTCTCGATTCAACCCAATAAATAGTCTACATCTCCAACATGTCAAACAGAATCACTGATGATTCCGCTCAGTGTTTGGTTGAGAAAGAAGGAAAACAAAGTGCAGCAAGTTTCTAGTGGATACAGAGCATACTCCATGGAGACACAAGTTAACCAAGACATGCCCACCTATACACAGCTTTACTTCTCTTTAATTCTTTACCCTTGCTACTCTTCACACAAGTTTACTTTCCCTAAGGCAAACAGAGCTCCCTCCAAATTTGCACTTGCACTGTTTTGTGTGGTGAACGGCTTAAAAACCTTACAGTGAGTAGCTGGTACCACCAATAGACATGATCATGTGATAAATAATGGACAATTAAAGCCACACACAAATAAACACAATATTCGCCTGGTTATGTCATGACTTGGTCCATTAAAGTTCCTACCGAAACTGAGGTTGAGCTATTGGCTTGTAGTTATACAAAGTGCTTTCTGTCAGACAATAAAAAGAGATTATATAGAGCTCCATTAGGCATGTAGTCCTGTGGTTGTCCATCACATTTTAGTGCTATGAACACAGTGACTTGTGCAGTCACAGAAGAGGAAAAAGACTAGTAATGAGCAAAGATATATACGATAAACATGTTTATAAGTGGCTTTGGCTTGAATGAAGAAAATAAACTGCCTTAATTAAAAACAGTTAAAGAAAAGAGAAAACCTTACAGGAACAGCTCAAGCTTCATTGACTACCATCGGAGAGAAATCTACCAACTACTGAAGAAGTATCAGTTTCGACATGAGCACACATCAAATGTATATCGGGGCTTCTGAGATTCTACACTGTGAGATCTCTGATTATCTTTGGTCACTGCATCCCCTCACCCTTGTTCTGCGCCTGATCATTACACACCATTACTGACTGAACTCATCAAATCAGAACATAACTACGTTAATGGCTTCTGGTCAAACTGACCTCAAAAGCAGTGTCAGCTACTGTGACTTATATGGTGTAATTCAGCTTCCTAAGTAGTTCAATAGTAGAAAAGTAATTTAAAAGAGAGCAGATACGGACTGGTAATGACACGATGTAGAAGAAAATGTGGGAAATCTTCATCTCATCGTTTTTGTTTTCAATACATGTTAGAAGGCAGAACAAATATTACAGAATGTATGTAACAACTTTTCTTGGAGAACAGATTCACTTTGACAAAATGTGTATTTATTTGTTTTTTTTAGGGAAGTAAATTTCAAGTATTTTCCATGATCGATCTTTTGAAATGTTAACGATCAATAATCGATGAATCATTTTTTTTTTAAAATATGTTTTCCTTCAAAAACAATGCCAAATGCGTTTTTTTCTCCTGAATCAAATTTTCCTTCAGGACATTATGTATATAACTGACAGTATTGAACAGTTATAGATCGCATTGATCAAAATGTGAGAGAAGAAATCTGAATATCAATGTGTGGAGCAGGCTCATAATCTCAGCAGACATACAGTCAAAACAAAGAAATGGGTTTGAGTACGTTCTTAGCAATCAACTAATCGATTTGTCACGAGAGTTCAAACTATCCAACCCTTGTTAATTATGATCAGTTACCCCATAATGCCAGGGTTGAGGTTCATTATCTCTGATCTTTGTGCCAGGGAGCCCATGTGGGATTTCGGTGGCACAGACAAGTCAAAGAACCCATGTGTGCCATGAGGAAATTGTCAGCAAGGTTCAAAGGAAGAGCAGAAAAGAACAAGAGGAGAACAGAATGAAAGGAAGCAGAGAAAGGATGTGGTTTCACTTCACTGAGAAATAAGGAGTAGCGTGCTAGATTCATACGTGGGCAACTGTGGGTGGTCTTCCATTCATTCAGCAACAGTGAACTGACGCTGGGATTTGCATATCCACCGTATTTCTCACTCTCTAATTAACATTCACTCTAACCCACAGGGCAGCACCACGTGTCAGCACAGCAGGGCCTCTCTCTTTCCCCTGTGACATGGGTCAGTGCAGTTGGTCTCGCCGGTGTCATGTGAGGTGGGTGACAGGTAATTACGGCTTTGCACTCATTTCCCCTGGTGCGAGACAGGGTTGATACTCCTCAACAAGCCACTTTGGTAGCACAGTCATCCAGAGATTTAAGATTTACATTATGTATATTATTCACTGAGCTAGAGCTTGCTTAATGTGTGGATTCTAGTGTTTAACTGTGTGAAATACAAATAAAGGAGTGTATTCAGTGAATCATTTACAGCCTTTATCAATATGGTTACCATTGTTTTACATTTCTGCAAACATGTTTGCAGCAACAGACAATCACATCAGCCAAGGTCAGAAGTATGACAGTTTTGTTTCCACTGGTGAGAATGAAAGGCACAACGCCCCGATTGCCTCCTGCTGGAGTTAACAAGCAGTCTCTTGCTCTTTTGTCTTTGGTATTATCTTGTCACGCAATGTGGTTGCAGGCCTCCCGAGTCACTTGATGTTGCTCTACATTCAGACATTCACAAAATCTCAAAAACACTGACAAACTCCTGCCAGGTAATTAGCCTAATTAGTCACTCATGTATTTCCTCGTTGCTCCCCTTTCCTCCAGCGTGGGTTTGACAAGTGTCATCATTAATATCATCGCAACATGGGTCATAAAGCATTCCATGTCACCATGATTAAGGTCCTAGTCCAGGCCAGGGACCGAAGAGAATATAACAAAGCTAGAAAGAGTGGTTTTAAATAAAACCATCTGATAATATATTGAGTTCAGAGCACAATGCTAATTTTTTTCTAAATATCACTCCCATTGCATGTCATATTAAAGCTAAGGTTGGTAGCCACAGAAAACTAGCATGAATTTGAATGTAGCATTTCCTCAGGACTCTGTCTTCCCAGGTTTACTCCGGCTGTAGATAGCAGCTTTTTTCGCTCTTTTTTAAGAACACTATGTATTGATTGCCATCGGGACAAAAAGATCATTTTAACCAGTATAACAAAAAGTGTATCTAAATCTGACTACCGACCCCAGCTTTAAACTCATCTTGCTTTATTTTCCTATTTTTGTTGGGATATTTCAATCAGTAGTACTGAAGCCATTTTCCCATTAAACTATGAAAGGAAAAGGGCCACACTCAGAGATACAACCACATAGACAACTATCGTCACAACTTATTGACAAAACAGCAATAATGTAGAAATGAATGAGACCGAGGTGATAATCATAACATGATACATTTTCCTGTATCTCATAAACAAATGACAAAGAAGTTGTCTTACCTTCATAGACAGCTTTAAATCCCTGCCCGCTGACCGCGTAGTCTGACAGCAGCCATAGTGTGATCCTGGAGCCTGTACTCACTATGGGTGAAGGCAGCTGGAACCCCGTTAACCTGAGGACAAATGGACAGAAAGACAATAACGGTCAAACAAACAAAAAAAAAGGATCCAATCAACAGCACAGTTGGTTGCAAGGTCAGGTATGGAGCCCACTTCCATCAAGCCTGCTGTTGCTGCAGGCATTCAAGGATATCAACAAGACTCTGAATCACTCAAAAATTATTTAAATGCCAAGACCCCAACAGGAAAGAGAACCTCAACAGATTTCTCTCCATCAGCCAAGAGAGAGTAACAATGATTATGCCCCCCGGTAAATGACCAACACAGCATCCAGTTGGGGGATGAATAAACAGAAAACAAACAGAAAACTGTCAGACTATTGAGTCAACAACAATCTGAAATGGACAGTCCTTTCTAGAAGTTAAATTCAACTCAACTCTCTAAGTCCACCTAACCATGTCTCAGCCAAAAGGTATCTGAAAGACTAATATTTATTCAGAAGTTGGATGTCACCTAAATGCTGGATTCAGTTTTACAACATTTTTAAAAAAACTGCATGTTCATGTTGGCAAGTGTGTTTAATTTTTCCACATCTAAAATTAATATCAATGCTTTTATTCACCTCAACCTGACTCAAACATCTCAGAGTATTAAATTGGTCCTTACCTCACAAAGTGATCATTGCGATAAATATTCTATTCTACTTGCAGGTGTCGAAGTAAAAACTTTTGAGACCTTTGAATTAACCTTCATCTCTTCAAAGATGTAAGAGAAAGGCAGGCCAGTTTTAATCTGTAATGAGCTTCTTTCAGGTGAACAATGAAGGGGAAAAACACATCTACAGATATTCCTTTGGGCGTGGAACTGAAAAAAAAGTTACTAAATATGCCGATTTTCATTAAAGATACTTGTTTCATTTTAACTTCTTGTACCCGATATTGTCCTGGATGGAAATGGTCAATCTAAAACGCATTTCAATCTCAAACATTTTAAGCCTTGAGTATAAGCTACCACCACAAGCGTCAGCGGGAAACTGCATCACAAAAGCCAACGGAGCACTGTTTTGGTGTGTGTGAGTCGCCACAGACCTGTGGTTGAAACTACATTTTTAAAAAAAGAGAAAGTAACAAAGTTAGAACTCCTGAAAAGTGTAAATGCTGTTGCATTAACCAGGGATCACTGGATGTCAGAGTAGTCAAAATGATTCCAGATCAGCACGCCGTAGTGACATGAGTCATTTGTTTAAACAATGCTGTGTATTTCTTTATCCTTTAGAAAGAAAAATAAACACTGTGGTTTACAGAAGAAGCACTCTGAAGCTGTCTCCTCACTCTGAATCATGATTTCAGACCACACTCATGTAACAGTCCAGCATTTATCTGAATAACAAAACTAAAACTACAGATCATCAAATGTTATTTGTTTCCCAAATCAAGACACTCATAAGAATGTCTTTACTAGTTGGACTAAAAATCTAACTATCTAAAACTAAAACTAATTTTAAAATAAAAAATAATGGCATTTGAAACACACCAAACAATTTAAACAAATGCCATTAATCACACTTCACTATTGAGAATCTGAGATTTATTGTGATTAAAAAATGTATCTTTAAACCTGGTTTATACTTCTGTGCGATCAACGCCGTAACCTACGCAGTAGCTCTGCGTATCTCTTGTACCTACGCAGAGGCCTACGTACGTAAGTGACGCGCAAAATGTAACTAGCCCTGTGATTGGTCCGCTCGGCGACATTGTGTCTACTGCTTTTACAGCACTTTCGGGATCCCAGACATCGCCCGTGTATTTAATCTCCTCTGACGTCTCCTCTCTATTCTTCCCTGTAATCATTGCTGTATGATAAACAGCAACATTTATCAGCTATAAAGTAACATGATACACTGAATCATTGTGAAAAAGTAAATAGAAATCGTAGCGGGGCCGGAAACAGGCGACTGACTATCATAGAGATCACACTGCCCTCAAGCGCTTCAGGGGAGTATTGCTGCGCGTCACAGACAGACAGACAGTTTAGGCAGCCCTCATAATAATGTAAGATAGCATCAGTGGTGGTTGTATGAAAACCGTTAGATCTTATGGCATCAAATGTAAACCTGACATTGTAAAAGGATTCACATAAAGGGGAAAACAAGTTTTATTCTAAATCTGAGGGGAAAAAAGCTACAGAAGAGATGCCTGCCACATGCTACACATTTTCATTGTTGATGTTTAAGATAATATTATGTTTTTCTAAAAACATGAGGGCACAGGTAGGTAACTGACGGAAGAGTGTTTGTTTTCTCACTAAACAGAAAACGAGACAGACCCAAGGGTTAACACCAGTCCAGGCACAACACTTCAGTAACGGATACAAATATTATTAATGCACCGTTATCTCCACTTTGTTTAACATGCCAACAAGCTATAAATCAACTAACATTTCACCACCAACAGTCTGCCTCAAGCCAGCTGCCTCTTTATTTAATGAAGGTTTTGTGGTGAAATGGACGAGTATACAGGTAACACCTCATCTGAGTCATACCATGTCACATTGCAGTTGGTGTGTTGATCAAGTAGGACACTTCAATGGGGACCTATATTATCTAGCTGACACACACTTGCATCATTTGCTGTTAGGACAGTGTTATATATTCACAATTCAACACCTGAAATTAAATATTGGTAATTGACATAAAAACTGAATTCATATTATTAGTTATTATATTGCATAGGACTGTGCAAAAATAATTTTGCACTGGCATATGAGTACTCAAAAGTGGTTAAGTGTGCTTGTGAGTGTTGGTAGATTGTGTTCTTACCCAGGAACAAATCCCTCAAAAGAAAACTTAAGTAAATGTCAGACAGAATCTTCTTGGATACTGCAAGAAGTCCGTTTTAAAAATAGATTTTTCTCCGATGGTTGCTGAATGAGTCCTATAATAAATATTGTCTGTTATTCACCTTCACATAACAACTTTATGCATAACTCACATGACGCTTTGAAGAGGGACAAGTCCTTATCACGTATAATGTTAAAATTAAAACAAGCTAATTTATTTATACATAATTAATATCTCTCTCCCTCTGTACATTAACTGAGACATTACCAAATAACTTTAAGGCACTGAAAAGATGCAGAAAATTTTGGCAGTGAGACATAAAGTCAAAGCCATATTTCAAAGTAAAAGTATTACCGTCAATGTTATTTCACGATAACTTCAAGGTAGTTCTTGTTTGGAAAAAAGGTTTAACATCATAAATCAAACATTTAGCCAATTAAAAACAACTACGCAAAACACCATAAAAGGCTTTCCACGGTTACATGACTACAGTTTTTCACCAGCTGTAGCCAATCAGCTAATCAACATCATTTTAGCAGGACCTGTCTGTTGTGTGGTTATGTTAGACAAACTATGCTGGCAGTGCCTGTGTATAATGTTAAGCTTTGCCATTTGCTTCCAAAACATTAAAAGCCCCACGGAGACTTCACACTTCACTAGACAACATTAACAACCAATCAAGTAGACATTTAAGGCCAACATTGGTCTAGTCTATGACTAGCATAAAGGCTGATTTCTGGCTGCGTCGCTGTGTGGTATGGTGGCTGCACTGCCTCCTGCCAAAAGACTCTGCAGCGCATAGTGAACACAGCCAGCAAGATCATCAGTGCTCCTCTGCCCCCCCTCACAGACATTTTCCACACCCGCCTCACCAGCAGACGCATCAGCATCGCTGGTGACACCCCCCACCCCTACCACTCCCTATTCAGTCTCCTGCCTTCAGGGAAAAGGTAACGGAGCCTCCGGGCCTGCTCCACCAGACTTTTGAACAGCTTTTTCCACCAGACTGTCAGGATGCTGAACTCCACTTACTACCTCCCCCCTCTGCCCCCTGGACTGTAACATACCCACTTCATACAAGGACTCTACCTCAGCTGCTTTTGCACAGTAAAACGCTTACTTATCTTGAATACTGTCTTCACCTTAATATCAATTGCACTATTATCTATTTACATTGTCCATTTTGAACTGTCATGGCACTGCACTACCTGCACTGTGTAAATAGGCTGTTTTTTAACTGTATTTTATAAAATTTTGTTTTATTTTATATTTACATTTTTGCTATTTAAGAGCTGGGAGAGGGAAACAGCATCTTGTTTTTCCTGTATGTCTTCGTATATATAGTGAAAATTGACAAAAAAAAAACCTTTGAATCTTGTATCTACTTCTGAGTCAAATCGACGGCCTAGCCTAGGCCGGGGTTCTGCGTAGCTCCCGTACCTACGCAGAGGCCTACGAACGTAGCTGACGTGCACCTCCTCCAAAAGGTAACTACCCTTAGAATCGGCGCTGACCACAAGCCCTGTGATTGGTCCGCTCGGTGGCTTGTATTACCCGCATTTACAGCACTTCCGGGATCCCGCACATCGGCCGTGTATTTAATCTCTTCCTCTCTATTCTTCATGTAATCATGTCTGTATGATAAACAACAACATGTATTAGCTGTGGATTAACATAACACGCTCTGAATCGCTTTGGAAAAGTAAACAGATCGAAGTGGGGCCGGAAGCAGGCAACCGGCTATCAGAGAGACCACACTTCCCTCAAGCGTTACGGCGGGGAATTGCTGCGCAACACGGACACATCAACGCACAAGTATGTAGTGCTCATGTCCACGTCAGCCCCTGCTGCGTAGGGGAGGCGCAGTAGTATACATCAGCCTAAAGCTGTATCCCCTCAAACGGGGCGAGTACCTGAAGCTCACAGCGGTAGTTCCAGGTGAAACATCACCTATAGTTTGGCATGGCACCTCAATGACATGACTTCATCACCTCTGAGTTGGCGACTCTGGGCCTCTCCATTTGCTCATCCTTTTAGTCCTTGAAACTAACTTTCAATAAATTCTGCAGTCAAGGACTCAACTTATAGCTCTCAACGGTGCGTTAAGGGGAAGCCAGATAACGTGTTTGTTTGTCTCCTCCTGACGCTGGCCAACATCTCACGTGACTTGGTCATTTTTTTCCCAAAATAAAATATGGCTAGTTCTTTTTCAATCCATCTGGGTCATGTAAAGGTAAAAAAGTTATCTGCTGCCTAAATGTGCTGTTGTCGATTTGAAAATTATTCCTTCCTGTTCTCCCAAATAAATAAAATATGTCTGAGTTATGGTTTTTGATAAGATACAAATTCCATTTATTGCAATGAAACCATCAAACAAACAGGAATATATCTTTGCCTTCACGTTATTATAATTTACTCTGCAAAATAAATGCAAGATTATTTTAGAGGTAGGCGAAGTAATGGCAGAAGAAGCATGTTGGGATATATTTAATAAAGTCATGTAATGAGTAATGCAGCATATAAAACCTCAGAGGGACCAATAAGCATCGTTCTGAACTCATGTTAGAAACAAGTAAATATAGTTTTGAGTAATGAGCAGCAATTTTACCAGGTTCAGCTATTAAATACGTGCATTTAACTTGTATGCTACCCACATTGCTGACTGCTTAAACTCAGACACTCATCAGTGCTTGAATGTAAATGTATGTGTACATGTATCTGGGATGCAGATCTCAGATTTACATGTTCTAACAATTTGATTCACCTTACTTTTTGCTCATCCTTGAATCTTCCCTTCCCAAGTGCTGCTTTCATTTTCAAATGTTGTTCCCACATGCACTGTCTCATGGCATGTGTGTCCCACTTGTTACAATCTATTACTCCTTTTTATCCCTCAAAGTTAAAAGGTAGCCTCACTTCATCATTAAATACCTCATTGGTATGAAAAAAAATGAAAAAATAAATAAAAAGGTCGGTGGTCAAAAGATGAATTGCACCAAAAAGGGAACTAGACGCTAATATATGCATGATTTCACTTCTATCTGTGAAATATTGTCACGGTGGGATATCAGTTAAACGATGGGACACATGTTCATGCAAATAGCCTCTACGCTGACCGCAAATTGAGTTGGAAGGCAGCCATCTTGGTTCAGTAGTGCGCTGCAGGGAAGTGGTGGTGTTAGGGGGTGGATGGGGGCTATGATGGAGGGTCTGACAGGACCTGATGGGGGGTGGGGATTCTACAAAGTGGGAGAGATATTTGGCACATCCAAAGCGTGATCATCTGGCATAAGCGTGACACAGCCCTGATTGATTTTTCCAAGCTAAGAGAAAACAAAAGGGATATCGTTGGGAAACACACCAAAACTGGCTTCACATGCGAAGGGAGATTAAATATTGCAATGCTATATGGGCTCTAGCAATCTACAGAGTGCAGCCAGTATTGAGAAAACGCCAGCTGGGGGATTGCCTGTTATCGAGGAAAAGATGCGAGATATGATTGATACTGAGTGATACGAAAGAATGGATTTGCAGCGCAGGTGTCTCAGGTGAGTGGCAAACTGATGGAGAGAGGATGGAGAAGAGTGAGGGACAGAGTAAAACAGAGATAAAGAAGGTAAGAAAAAAAAAAACGTGTGGGTAAAATTTGTGCTCCTAAAACTGAGTAAACTTAGGGATGAGGGCTTCTGAGGAGAAGGAGATGCGTATGTGTCCAAGTGCTGAACAGAATGCTGTATGTGTGTGTAAGTGTTTGCATAAGTGCGTGTGTGTGTGTGTGTGTGTGTGTGTGTGTGTGTGTGTGTGTGTGTGTGTGTGTGTGTGTGTGTGTGTGTGTGTGTGTGTGTGTGTGTGTGTGTGTGTGTGTGTGTGCATAGAGAGAGAGCA
Organism: Notolabrus celidotus; assembly: GCF_009762535.1. Lineage (NCBI taxonomy): Eukaryota > Metazoa > Chordata > Actinopteri > Labriformes > Labridae > Notolabrus > Notolabrus celidotus. The sequence continues at coordinate 11,579,676 of NC_048287.1, read as the reverse complement.
GAGGTCTATTAAGAGGGCTTTCCACCTGACTGGCCTCAGCATCTTCTCAATGAGGAACCTCTGCTTCCAATTATCCCACCAACACCCATGGGGTGCGACGAGGGAGAGACAGACAGAAAAGAAGACAGAGAATAAGTGCAGAAAGATGGCTGTATAGCACAAGACTGGAGATATTGTAATGAGATGGCGGTGTTGAAGAACAGGTGGAGGGAGGGAGGGATGACTGTGGAAAGTAGCGAGGTGAGAGAAACAAATCAGTACGTGAGAATGTGAAAACTCCAGCCATGAGTTTGAGTGCACTGAAGTCATAGAAAGGAACTCCTTCATTAGGCTACACGACTACTCAGCTATGCAGTTTTATTCACTTGAACATGTTTATGCTGGTGTATGTGTGTGTTTGTGATCTCCTCCAAAATATATGCATGTTTACAGCTATAAACAGACAGTGACTAAATCAGGTCATTCGTCCTTTAATCTCATCGACTTGGTGAATGTGTGCGTGAGCTGGAGTGTGTTCTCAGGATGGAAGGTAAGCACTGTGCTGATGCAGCTGATTCTCCCCAGAAGGAGGAGAGAGGAAAGAAGGAGAAAAAAAGTGGAAAATAGATACACCAGCAAGATGTTGATGGCTGAGTAGAGGAGAGACATTATCCAATAAATGATGGGTGGTAGAGAGCGAGACGGGGAGTAAGGGAGTTGAAGTGTTGAGTGTAGAACTATGTGTGTATTTTTTATGTGTTTTTGTGCAAGTGTGAGCTCTTTCTATTCAAGACCTCTGTGTAGCTATAACTTGTCAGTGGTCAAGGCTAGGGGATGATGTTCTGTTGTGCTCGGTAAGCTCTCAGCTGAATGCCTGTCACAGTAACACGATTCACGCAGACACACAAGAAACACACACACAGCTCTTCCGTATGTTTTCTGGCAAAAAGAAGATATCCCTCCATTGCTAATTAAATACCTTCCCTTGTTATTTTTTCAAACAGGATAAACACGCTCTCACATCCTAACTGTTGCCGCTCAGTGTGTTTGTCAGTGTGTTTGTATGACTCATCCCTGGTTCTACTTACAGAGCAAGAAGCTGACCGTGCAGCCCAGTGGAGGTTAAAATGGCACTCTATTCCCACACACATGATTTGATTCCTCTGTCTAATAGGAAGACTTTCACAAGCAATTAGACGGCGCTCCTACCATCCTTCTTACCATTTCTCTTTGGTTAAGCTGTAATGTACCGCACCACTTTGCCCAAGGGCGTGATCTAGCCTTGATAGAGTTTCATAGTCAGCTTTTAGGACTCTCAATTTCAGCTCCAACTGAAATTAAGTTGGTTAATCTGACAGTCTGCATATGTGTTACAGATACTGATTGTAGTTTTGACAGTGGTAGAAGACATTGCTGATTTCAACATGTTTATAATTGGAGAAGCAGGCATAAAAAAATTAGCATTTCTCATGCTGTCCAGAAACTGTGCACAACAAAGGTGAACCACACGAGAGCCGGCAACAATTTGTAAATCACATACACAGCAAGAGTGACATGTTTTTGAATCGAACCAGATAATTCCCTGTCTGTCTGCTCGTCTCCTGAAGAAAGGCAGGCGACAATCTCGTAGCTGCTCGTTAGCATTCATACGTGCATGACATCACAAGGTGTTTGCGCATCCGCGGCCAAACAGCAAAAGATGGAAGAGCCTCTCAGATGTCTCAGAAGCTGAATGCTGATGGCGAGATAATCAACCACAGTCGGCGCCAAGTGAGAGAAAAACCGCAGCAAAGTCATTAACAAACCTGTGTCTCTAGAGGGAGATAGGGAGAGAGGGGGATAGAAGTGGAAAAGAAGAGTGGAAGGCAAGGCGAGAGGAGGAAGACGATAGGATAGGAGTGGGAGGAGTAAAAATAAGCAGTGACTAGAGTTGATTTGAGCAGATTAAGTACTCTGGAGGAAACAAGAGCAGCTAAATAAGAGTGTGGCTGTGAGAAAAAAACAAAATTTGAAACTTAAATAGCAAAATAATGGGACACCCACTTCTGAGAAGAGACCCAAACAATGGTGAGAGAGAAAGCCAGTGCAATGATGAAAACAAATGAATAATTTACAGTGTCAGAACACTGATAGAATGCCTTACTCATCAGCTGTGTTCATTTTTTTTTTGGCCATAAAAAGACACGGGTGGCGACGCAGGACTGATTAGTTGCCATTTGCTGCGCAGAAGTGCTAAAGTCATCAGCAGCTAAATTAAAGAATGTGCGTGTGAATGAGTGGAGGAGTTTTTGGAACGCTGTACCGATGGCTTTACTAGAGATAAGTGCTTCCATAGTCTTAAATTATATCAGTTTATCTCATCTAATTTCACCTAAGCGTTGAAGTTATGGCGCACACTCACTCAAGCACATATACATGCACACAACTTTACTTCCCCTGGAGGGTCTGCCCATCAGTGTGTGAGTGAGTGATGTGACTGGTTTATCTTCAGGCTATCTCCACTCCATTAACAGTGTGTTACATTGCCTTGATGCTATCTGCATGTGCTCAACACCATATATATCTGCCAGGCTTTACTGAGGGCAGAAAAATCCCCTTTGTTTAAGAGTCTTTATAGAATATTCAGCCAATGATAGTATTTCAACTCTCTCAACAGTGCTTGTTAAATTAATGCTTGAAGGCTATGAATTAATACACGATAGGTGTTTAAAAAAGCTGCATTGATGGAAGATTCAATGTAGAATCGATTAATGAACAACATCAAGGCTCTGACTGTGGAGGAAAGGATGTGAAGAAAAAAAAAACCTATTGCATTCTTCTTTCATTTGTTCCCCCTTTGTAGAGACATGAGTCAATTACACTTACAGCAAACAAATCAAGGCTGGCAAATGAAACAAGGTGACGTTCGCACGTCCACCATGTTCCTCTCCGCTTGGCACAAATCGCTCTGCAATAATTCCTTGGGCAGAAAACAATTAGGGATAAAATAAAACTAATTCAATGTTGTGCCACTCTTGCCGCTAGCAAAGAGAGAAAGCTAAGTGGTGGCCATGAGAAATGCTGTTGTTTACTCACTTGCACCGGTGTGTAGGCCTGATTTTGTGTGTATGTGTTTGTGTATTTGTGAACAGAGCAATTATCGCACACAAGGATGTTGATCAAGGAGAGAAAAGGACAGATGTAAGAGGAAAGTTGAAGGGAAACAAAGTGAGAGGAAAAAGTCCAAGAATGACCACAAACACAGAGCTTTCCTGCAACTTTTAGTTATGAATACATCTACATTGCATTATAAGCTGTCACTATTTATGCAACCTCATACTATTAAGGGAGTGTGATGTTTTGTATTGGTTCTAAGTCAGATAATCATTAGAGTATTTACACTTGTTGTAACAGTTATAGTGTGAATGTCTATTTACGCCTAAGGAAACAGGTTGTATAACACAGCATATATTGCGTAAATGAGTCAGCCTTACAAACATGAAGATTTTGATGCATAACAGATAGCTTAAGGAGAAGACTGTAGTGGAACATGCTGGAAATGTAAGTGCAATAAATAAACAAACAGTGTACACTTGGGTAATGGCTAATGCAATGTTGCCGTTCCCAGAAACTTGAGGATTAAAAGGATATGTTATTAAATCAAATGCAGCCATTTGCCACTTACTATAGCAAGCACACAATCCCTCTTCACCAGCTGAGCCTTTCCTTATATGCTGCATCCGCTTCTCCTCGTCTCTGACTCACTGTCCTCCTCCCACCTCCTAAACTACTGTACACGAACAAACATATGAGGCTTCTCCTATATAGATACTCTTTTAATGCCATTTTGACGTTTATAGCATGTAGAAAAAGGATGTTGAGGATCTTAACCCTGCCTACAAAGCTCTTTTCTGATTCTCAGGAGCACACCAATCAAAGTACATGGATTACTTTAAAAAAATCTGTAATGTGGAAAGTGATTGAAGGTCCCAGAACCAGTGGCTAGACTTTCATGGTTAGTTTATCTGAGTGAAAATCGTAATGCTTTAATGGTACCAGACAACTTTGAGACTCAAATGGAGAGAAATGCAAGACACAATGTGCAGTTCAAAAAGTCTTGGTGTCTGAAAAAGCTGAAAGGGCCAATAAAAGAATGATCAAATATACAAATATCATAAGACAAGATGACTAATAGAACTAATAGAAAAGGTTTTTTTATTGGCTATGAATTAGCTGAAAAGAGATGCAGTCAAAAGAATGAACAGAGACAACCTGGCAAAGAAGTCAGATACAATCTGATGAGGTTACACAAGGGCAGGAACTGAAAAGACTTGAGATGTAACTGCGAAAAAACAAGACAAGACGGAAATATGAAGGGGTACACGTAAAACAGAGATGAATGACATGACAGATCCCCCAAAAGTGAAACCAAAATATACTGACTGCAGTGTCGGTCTTAAAGCCTGCCTCCTTCATATTAACACACTGAACATGGGTCAAACTTTAAAACTAAAGTTTTCTTCAAGGAAACTTTTCTCAGCCATGGTGTCTGTCACTGAAAGTTGTTCTTATCAAATATATGCATGCTTGAGTGTTTTAGTTTTAATTAGTTATTTGATGCTATTGAAAGAGGGTAAAACAGCATGATTGACAGTGATGTTTACAAATGTGGCGCCTGCACTGCTGTGTGCACTGAGTGACTACTGCACTGTCGACTGTCCAGACCATGGATCCTCTGTTGTTTTATTGGCAAGTTTAATGTGTGCTTTAGCTAGTGCAGGGAGCAGCTCTGCAAGCTGATCCCTACCAGATCCAAATGTCTCCAGCACAATACATTAGCAGTAGTTGCAGGGGGTATTTTGGCTTCTCTTTTGTACAACAGGGGGAGGTGGATACACACTGTCAGACTCATAAACAGTGGCTTTATTTCTGGGTAAAACATAATGGGAAGGGCTTCCCTGTTGCAACTTTACAAAACCCCATTGTACAAAGCCAGATTTTTGTTGTTGTTGTTTGAGTACATTTTAGGAATAACCTGTCAAGTCTACACAAATCTAACCCTTTAACCCATCCACACAACTTTTGAATGTCAGCAGGGTTCATGCTGGGTTTTAAGTGATTAAAAGGTGGGTTACTTCTTACTTGGGTAGATGGCCATGGAAACGTATGCTGAACACCAACCTACTCTGGAGCAGGCAACGTTCAGGATAAGAGACCAGATTATCTGACCAATCAGAGTTTTGATCCATGAGCTTTGAAGTGAGCTGCTCCAGAGAGGGAAGGAGGGCTATGTCTCTCTCCCCCCTGTGATTTTCCATATGAAAGATCTTCATTGTGATTCCTGATATCATTCTTCAATACACACTGATCAAAGCACTGAGGCACTGCACTCTTTCTTTTATAAGATATACAACTAAGCCTACTTACAGCTTTGAATTATGTCTTTATATTTATTTTTATTAGCTCCATACTTTGATACTGCAAGACTGCAGCTAACATAAACATTGAACGTATCACACAAAAATACAATTGAGCATTAAATGAATGTAATGTTATAAACAGGTGGTGTCATAGTCAGCTCTGTTGTGAATTAATGACAGAGAATAGATATTATGAGCTGCAATTTGTCCATTCACAGTTGGTGATTGTTTTTCGAACATTTTTTTCTTCCAACATTAAGAAAATGCAGCTGTGATAATATTAGTCTGAAATATATGTTAAACCTCTTATTTGTCTAATTTCATAGTTTGCTCTGAATTTGTAAGATATGCTGCTCTGCTGATAGCAGGCTGGTCATTTTTTTTGTGATTGTGAATGCCCCTTTGATGTCAGCATTGAAGGAAACCATGGGTTTATTTGTCAAGCTGAAAATTAGCCTTATGTGACTACTAAAGATATTCAAAAGACAACCTTTGCATATTGTATTTGCTTTGTTGTACAGGCCTCAGGTTGCAACATCTTGTGTATAGTTTATCCAGAGCATTGCAGGCCATTTTTGGAATAAGATGTTCCTCAGTCACATGTGTGTATGATATTCAGGTGTTTACACTTTAGCGCGTGTGAGGTGTAAGGCATTGATTCATATGTATAAAGGAGCCTGTTTTGCATGTATGCCTGAACTCCAAAGCTTTAGGTCTAAGCCCTAAAGGTCTCATCCAAAGACTTTGCATGAAGCTTTCAATCTGCTCAAAGCATCATCTTACATAATGCTACTGTCCCTCTCTTCCCCTCTTGCTGTGATCTACACTTCCTCCTTTGCTCCACAGAGGGATGCAGCTAATAAACTCCAAAACAAGGTTGGGCAGAAGATCTGATTATCACACAAAGCTAACAGGAACACAGTGACCGATGGAGCGTCCAACAATGCTATTTACTCCCCACCCGTAGCTTCACTTTCATTCCTGTGGCAACAATGATCAAAGAGCAACAGAAGGAGGGAGACGAGAGAGAAAGATGAGAGGGAGGGGGAATAGCAGAGTGATGTTTTTTGTGTATGTTTTACTGAAGTACAGCTCTGGTATTGATCTAGAATTAGCTGCAGGCAACTCTCTTTTGCACATATGTAATTTATCTCGTTTGCCTACACTGTTGTGAAAACATATTTGGCCCCTTTTAACTAAATATCCCATCATGATTGCGCCATTTTCTTTTAATTATATGTCTTTGGAATGCAGACTGGAGTCAATTCTTCTATTTTAGTCCTGAAAATCTCAGCATTGTTCTGCATATTACAACAAACTGACTATTTTTATTGACATCCATGACAGTCTGTCTACAGCTGAATGTGAAGTATTAATCTTTGCCTCTCAACACAAAAAGCAAAAGTGCAACTGGTCACATGCAACAAGTGTCTAATTACATGCCTGCAAAATCCTTTTGACACAGCACAGCAAGTGTGTACGCATGTGCACTATTTGTGTGCATCACCCATTATCAGGTTTTACAAGGTGTTTGGATAACTAATTAGGCTGCTATGCTCTGTGTCTGCAGGGATGAACCAGAGAAAACAAAGGGAAAGGGTGAATCAAGGAAGAAAAACGTGACTGCAGCAACACTAGCAGAAAAAAAGAGCAAAATCAACACAAAATGAAAAAAAAGTATGACGCGGATTTGCTCCGGCTAGGGAACAAATGATGCACAAGGAGAACATCTTTACTGCACAGATTGCAGCTAAAAGAAGGCTAATTCTTCTGTTTTTGGGTGTGGGGTTTGGAGGGAAACTACCCAATGTTCTATGTCATCATACTCTCGACAATGTTTTTTTTTCCTTTCTTGTTTCTGAAGATTAAAAGAAGCACAAAGAACGACATGTTTTAGACCATCGGTTGTGAGTGAGACCAGTTGAAGGAATCACAAACATGTGCAACAAATTGCACGTGCCAACATTAGACATTAATCAGCACTTTGAGGATGCAGGCAGATTCCTTGTCAAATCTGGGGTTTAAATGGTTGAAAACCTAAGAAATAACACATTTTGTCCTGTTTTAAATGAAACAAATAAAAAATAAATTACCAGTGAAAATCCAAAGTTTTTTAGGCAGACTGCAATGCTGCCCAATATGTTTCTTACAGAGGACAGCGATTGGCTCTAATATACCTCAAGATTATCTTTGAATCAGATTCCAGCCATTTATTTCACCCCATTTGGCCGAGACAAATTTGGCAGCTCAGACACTAACAGGAGGTGGGCTGCAGGTCTGTAGCACTTCCTCTAATAATGACTGAAATTGCTCAGCAGGCAGACTCATCATTGTAACTTTGAGTTTGGTGATCTGCTTGACGTAGCTGTGCTTTTATTTCCTGATACCTCTGCATACAGCTATGTGATGTGAGATTTGCAACAGACACCATAGAAACTATGAAAGGGTGCGTGCAAGAACCCATGCATTGCCACATATTGTTTGTTTATTTTCAATGTTCAAACCAAGAGACTTTCCAAAGCATAAATGACACACATGGCAAAAAAAGTCATGAAAGTTTAAATAGTAATATAAATGATAACAGGATATATTACATGTCTATATATTTTCATGTTTAAGGCTGCAGACATGTTTATGAGTTTTTGGAAAATCCTTCAGAGCATGCATATGAGATGTGTTTATCACTACTTGTATATGCATGAGAGACAGCATTATGTATAAACAGCAGACGCATGACTTTAGTTTAAAGCTTTGAATATCCAACCCTAGAACTATAAATCACTGCGAAAAACAGCAAACACGTTCCCTGTATATCAGCTGAAGTGATCTCACTGATAAACTGCAGATTATGGGTGCTTCAGCAAAGAGCAATGGTTAAACGACTTTTTCTATGGGAGAGAGCAGCCACACATCTACAAGAATGTGGCAAAGAGAGTCTAATTCCAAGAACTCAAAGCTTAATGTGTTTTTTATGTACTACTTTGCTGAAAAGTCACTAGGTTTTGAAACATATGGATTGCTTCCTCGGCACAAAAGATTTCATTTGAAAATCTCTCTTTCACATACTGTCAATCCATGTTTTTCATTATCATGTAGAACCCTGGATTCCTTCTCATTACAGCTTGATTGTTTGAAAAGGACTGAAAACAAAGAGAAGTCATACAAGCAGTGAAAAAAATCCTGCATTCCAGTCTGCTCTCTCCCCGACACAATGTAAATTCCAGACGTGTTGTACATGTTAAAACTGCTGCACGTGTGCTGATGATGCACGTTGAGCTTCAGATAATTGCAAAATTGTGACTGACGTGATTTGCATAAGCTGGATGCAAATAAACAAGATGAATCCCTTGCAGTGAGAAAAACACAACATTGGTCCCCCACGATCCCTTTGTTTGGAAGCCTTAATCAATTAGTGTCATGGAATTATTTGCTTCGTCTTGCTTCCTGTCACATTATGTGCTAATGATCTGTACATTTAATACTGTCTATGCAAAAAGTGTGCTTTAAAATACTGCAAATCTGCTTTGCTTGTTGAGAAAGGCAAGCAATTTTCTCTCAAATTTCAAACACAATGGTAAATTGAAGGGCTTTAGGAGCCGCAGTGGCTCAGGCATAGGGCAGCTAGAGGGTTGCTGGTTCAAGTTCTCTTGCAAACCAAAGCTGGAAACTGGGCTGATAGCTGCAGAGAAACCTGTCACTTCCTGGGCACTAACACTCTTAAGCAAGACACTGAACCCCCTTGAGCAGCCCTGATAGGATCATGTTTGTCCATGTGTGTATTTCAGGCAAAGTGTTTTTAGCATGTTTCAACAACAGTATGAAAAAAATTCCCTTGGAAAATAATAGCATCTATCTTTATTATACTTTAAACTGGCAATGGATCAGCAAGGAAAATAATTACACATTTAGACAAAGTGGAATTAAAGCCACAATAACACAATGGCTAATATAAACATAGTCAAATCAACAAAGATGGAATCACAGAAAAAAATAGAGCTGCACAGCTAGAATAGAAAATCTAATTAAAATAGATCAAATGTAAAATAATAGTCACATGAAAATTACAGTGCAGAAATAAGCTATGAGTTGCTCTTAGTAATAAAATCAAATAAAATATCAATAGCCCATTAGATAAGAGGTTTCTATAAACAGGACTATGCGGCAAAATCTAACGAATTAAATCTCAAACACAAAGATGCCAAGATCCTCATTAGATGACCTGTAAATCAATAACATTCTCAGATAAGATACTATATTAAAATAATTTATCTGATCTTGCTAAGTTAAAAAATGTCTCATCAGCATCTCTATCTGCTGGCATTAGCAGAAATCTCTGGTCAAGGCAAATCAACCTCTAATAACATCAGTCTTAATTGGCCAATATATCATCACATTATATCACTTTAGTACAATTGATGTTTTTTTTACTGAACAGAACTATCGCTTCAGCAAATTGTCCTCCATTCTTTCTTTTAGCTTATTACCAAGATGAATACTTGATTCTGATTGGTGAAAAGTCCATAACAATGGGGGTTCATTCTCAACAGGAAAAGTATTACCAGGGAAAACCTGATCACACACACCATATCAAATCCATGGAGAGAAGTCCAGCACATTTAACCTCTGCCTGTTGACACTGTGGTTTAAACAATGGTTTCCATTCTAAATGGGTAAACATGGAGGTTACTTTAAATTTATCTCACAACACAAATCTGTGAAATTATCAATCTCTGATAGGGAAAAGGGGCAAACCCTGTCCTGCAATCCAAGCAATGACAGCAGAGCTGGTGAGCATAGCTTTAAGTTGCTGATCATTCCAAATTGACTTAATCCCTAAGGGTAGTGTGTTAAAAGTTGTGACCTTTGCCTCATGAAGGTGTAAAGGTGTGTCATCTGCAAAGGCCCAGAGAGAGGGAGAGCTGAATGGGGACAGAAATGCTGATAATATTCCTGCAGAAGTTCTGTTCACCTTGCCTGACTTTACCATTAACTGAAACTGTCATTTATTGTGAATTTAAATAATGATGAAAATAATTTGCCATGGAAGAGTGAGCTAAGTCCCCTCTTCCTCTTGCCTGGGTTTTTGCTCACCATGCCAGGATTCAAAGCAGCATAATCACCCACAAACTACATACTATTCCTTATATGTGGCTCTTAACATAGACATAATAACATAACAGAATTGTACACCTTATTTTTTGGGAGCCCACATTGATTTAATGTGAGCAAGAAGTTCTACATGGTGCATGATTAGACCTCTATTTTTAGTGGTGTTTTCATCTCTGGAGGCTGAAATGACTCAACAGGCTGCCCTCCCCGTGGAAAAGTGGTGCATTCATTCAACTCAAACAAGTGTAAGCACAGAGGAGCTGAAGATGACACATCTTTTTTGAAGGGTGCACAGAGAATTTAATGTTTGGTCTCGGCAGGGAAACATTTCATTTCATACCTCTGCTGAAGTGTATCCTGTTAAGACCACTGATAAACTCAGGGATGGGAAGAATGTCAATAGCAATACCAGCAATGAGTGATAAACAGAATGTGGGTTATAAATTCACAGCCATCTAGTTGATTATTTCTCTAATCTGGGGTTGCAGGGCCTAATAATTCTGCCTCACAGGTGAGCAGGTGTCATAAATCTCCACATCGTTTCACTTTTTCCCAACGCGAGATGATGAAAAACAAACTATCACTCTTCCCCCTGTTTTTAGCCGACTGTCGTTACGGCTGGCGTTGATAAGTGGCAGTCTCTCCATTAACAAGCCAGACTCACAGGAATCATAAATCCTCAAACGTGTGTGTGTGTGTGTGTGTGTGTGTGTGTGTGTGTGTGTGTGTGTGTGTGTGTGTGTGTGTGTGTGTGTCTGCTTGCACATGTTTGAGGGAGCATGTGAGAAGAATCTGACATATCTACAGAGGGTGCATGTGTGTCACTGGATGCTGTTGAAGAAGATGGAGAATAATAACAAACAAACAAAAGAATGCAGCCTTGAAGCCATATTCTCTCTCTCACACACACACACACACACCTCTGCCTCTTGTGGATAAGCACTGCTTCCATGGAACGTCACAACAATGTGTTAACATATCTGCACGTGCCGCTCCAGATGAACGAAGAAGAAACGAATATATGCAAACAGACATCGTACACGTGCACACAGTGGAGTAATTTCCCAAAGTGTGTGTTGGGAGAGATTGATTGCTGAGGCCTTCACTGAGGAGGAGTTATGGCCATGGCAAGCGTTTACGCAGGAAGTGCCATTGTACGTCACCCACTCTCACCCTGACCCGGAGATATCGCTTCTACAGGCTTGACTCATTGACTAACTCTGCAACTGTTCACACGCACAGTATGAGACATGGATACACACTGAATGCTGGGAGACACAGGGGATTGAATTAACGCAAGCTTTATTGATCCATGCTAGCAGCCACTTCTGTGCTGTATAGTAATCCGTGTAATGTGACCCGCACTAACTCAATATAGAGGTGATAAAATAAAAGATTACAGCAGCTCTAAAGCTAAATATGTGTGTTATAGTATATCAAACAAAACAGAAATATATCTTTTTATATCAAATCTGATATCATTGTTAATAAACATGAAAATAAAAAACAGTAGAATAAAAACCTGCCCCCCCCACACACACACACACACTCAAAAAAAAACTACAATTTTAACAACCAAAACTGTTAACAAAATAAAAAAATGTATCCAATCATAATTTGTAACGTAGAAGGTGTCAACTGTGGAGAAATATCTATTAAATGACAAATGGGACTTTAGTGGTTTCCAATTGTGATGCTTATTATTTAGACTCAGTTTTAATTGTTGTAATGCTACAAGATAATTTTGTGCATTTTGAATCGCATAAAAAGTTGAGATTTTTTTTTGGGGGGGGGGGGGGGGGGGGGGGGGGGGGTTGTTTGTTTTCAGAGCCTAAAACATGACTTTGTTGTTCACTTTGATCACATTTGTGTGTGAACTTTTTGTCCTAGTGCAGCTGTTTCCAACTGAAAAGCTTCAAAATCAAAAGGTAGGATATCAACCCTGTACCCAAATGGTAGCCAAACATAGCAAGAAAGAAACATAACTCCAAAATATTGTTGTTTCAGCATATCTGCATGAGGCAACTTTTTGCTAAAATGTAGCTGTATCAACTTCAAAAGGTGAATATGTAAGGGGTAATGTATAGCCAGCTGGTGATCCTGCACAATAGAATCCTGACAGAGTGGAACAAGAACCTGAAATGAAGAGAAGCGGTCTTGTCCACCCTGAAAAGATTCTGTTTTGCAAGAATGACCCATACACAAAACGTTATCCCATCTATTACCCAGCTACCAACTACAGATACAAACAAGCTAACACTAAGTATTGAGCTAAAGATGGTAAAATTGATTTACTAATTGATTTATGAAACTCTGTGAATTGATTGTATGGGCAGTCAGTCTTACAACTAACTACGCTACCAAAGGCTGAGCTCAACTACAGTAGGGGTAGTGGGAAATGTTGCAGTTACAGATAGTACAAATAGTACTAGAAAGAGCTATACATTAGCATAAAAGCAAAGTCTTTCCACGGAAACATAATTAAAACATCTTTCCCTATGGGAGACTGCATTTTATATACCAGTGTGATTTTATATTTCAGATTTTACAGTGATTGTAAAAGACAAGTAACTTTAATTATCAATATTAAAATCAATCTTTCATACTTGGCTTTTCCTGCTAATATCACAAAAACTTTTAGCATTATAACTGGCACTGTAACCATAAATCTGTACGAGCTGTCGTTTTTGTGGTTGTTGTGGTATGTCTGGATCCACACCCCTCTTTCCTACTTTCTAAGCCCAAAACAGTCGAGGCAGATGGCTGTTCAAGATGAATCTGCTTCTGCTCGAGGTTTCTGCCTGTTAACAGAAGATTTTCCTCATCACTTTAAATTCCTAAATGCTACAAAGTGCTCTGGTCGTGGTGGATTAAGATATGATAAAATAGAATATTATCTTACAGAATATAACAAAGAGTACTGTCTAGAACTTCCCATTGCTAAACTGTCTTGAGGTAAAGAAAAATTATGAATTGGTGCCTTAAGGCTGATTTATACTTCTGCGTTGAATCAACGGCGTACCCTACGCCGGGGGTCCGCGTAGCTCCCGTACTTACGCCAAGGCCTACGCACGTAGCTGACGTGCACCTCCTCCAAAATGTAACTACCCGTAGAGCCGACGTGGACCGCAAGCTCTGTGATTGGTCCGCTCGGCGGCTTTGTCTTTCCCGCATTTACAACACTTCCGGGATCCCGGACATCGGCCGCACATCGGCCGTGTATTTCATCTCCTCCTCTCTATTCTTCATGTAATCATGTCTGTATGATAAACAGCAACATGTATCAGCTGTAGATTAACATAACACCCTCTGAAACTCTGTGGAAAAGTAAACAGAGATCGTAGCGGGACCGGAAGCAGGCGGCCGGCTATCAGAGAGAGCGCACTGCCCTCAGGCGTTTCGGCGGAGAATTGCTGCGCGACACAGACACACCGACGCACAAGTATGTGGGGCTCATGTCCGCGTCAGCCCCTGCTGCGTAGGGGAGACGCAGAAGTATAAATCAGCCTTTATGCATACAGATGGACTGACTGATTGATGTAATCGATCATTGGCACTTATCTGTGTGATCTTTTCAAAATCTTGGGCAATTAGGGAGCTGGCTCTATTCTTGGTTTTGTAAAAGCTGAAATCCTAAAACTGCTTACCTTTCCAATAACCAGCAGTGCAAAAACCCAAAGAAAATCGATTTTGATTACCCGAAATGGCAAAATTTGCAAATTCTCACATTTAAGAAGCTGTGACAAGATCCTGTCGGATATTTTCAGAGAAAAATCAATCATGATTTCACCTGAATGTCTACTATCTACTAGTAATTTCTCATTTAATCTTTAGTTCAGAGTACTTATGAGCTGAAGGATAATTTTGACGATCTTGAGTATATGACAGTAGTCCTTCACAGCCTGCTTTCATAAGCTGCTTTTAAATACAAGATTTATGTTCATGAAATGAAACTTTGAACGACAAGTAGCAACAATATGAAAGCATGTATATAATATTCCCCCCCTTATGCATATACTGTACAAGCACTTGTGCTCTCAAGTGCTTTCCAAATCGCAGAAACATCTCTGAAACATTATGTGTCTGCGGAATTACAGGGCTCACAGTTTTCCAGCCCACTGCCATTTACTCTGTGCTTAAAAGTGTGTGTCAGAGTGTGTGTTTGTCAGTGCTGTGTTCACTTTATCTGTATTCCAATAAACCTTGATTTTGTTGACACTGAAGTAGCTTGCTAGGACGGGCTGCACACCAACCTCAATACCCCACTGCAAGCCGACAGACATACACACACACAGAAAAATCCACGCACACACTCATATTGTGATGCCTCAACCTCACGGCACCGAGGGCTCACTGTAGTGTTAGTGCCACTCCTAGCACCATGCACTAGTGCTCCTTATTTAGGTCCAATCCTGCCCGCCGGCTGAAAATCTGTCCCTTTCACGCCTCCTTCTCCTCCTCCTCTCTCCCTCTTCCCCTCCCCCGCCAGACTGCCAGGCTTTAAGTCCCTCCGTTCCATCACTCCATCACAGAGAGGGAGGCATGTGGAGAGAGAGATGCCTTCACAAACCCTGATAGCTTTTTCCCTCTGCTGAAATGAACTCAGTGTTACTGGATTGGCAGCAACAAGGTAAAATGTGACATGAAGCAGAAAAGAAATACTTTTTACAAGTGAGAACTGTAAGCTGCCGTACAGAGTGACAGTGAATGAGCTGATGGAAGCTCATTGTTTCGCTTAAGGTCAAGCCAGGTCTCCCTGTGCTACAGCCCCACAGGCTCTGTTTAATCATGGATATCATGGTCACTGGTATCCAAGTGGACGTGCACAACAACACTCTCACATTAAGTAATAACCAGATAAGCACATGACTGGCCAATTTCACTGCATTATGAAAATGTAATTAATTTTTGCTCAGTTGGCAACAACATGCAGGAATTGCAACAGTAAATTTGATGATTTTGTATTCACAAAATGTAAACTAAACCCATCCATATTTTACTGCTTAACTGATCGTTTTAAAGTAATGTCATCAGTAGAGGTGGACAAATATTCATATGGCAATAAATTGTTGTCCTGAGCTGTGTGAGATAAGTATCAATACACCAGTCCAAAATATTGATATTTTAATAGAAAAAAATAAGGCTCTCCAAATGGCTTTCCCTGCCAACCTATCTCACTACATTACTACTTAATGACTCCACAGGATGGCACTAATGACATGAATGAGGGGAAGATGAATGGCAGTTAATTGGCTGAAGAGGAAGATGACAGCTGCAGAATACAAGAAGACGGCAGGATGTCACACCGCGGTGAAAAGCAGCTAAGACATTTGCTAGCCGCAATTAAAACCAAGAATAAGAAAGAAAGCGCTCATCCAGCACTGTAGGCTGAAAGAAAAAAGAAAGATGGATTATGTAATGAAGTCTGGAGAGTTTCACCCACCTGTGATGGATGGACATACATGGTCTGGATTCTTATGAGATAATTTATTGCCCATTTATTGGAAACAAATGGAAAACGCATTCCTGCATGCTACAAATTAGCATGACGCGGAAGACTTACACCTTACACACTGACAACTTGACCCTGTACTTTGTCTTTTTATAGGTGTTTATTTTATCAGATATCATGAGGCGTTATTTGTTTTTTAATATTTATACTTTACAGTATCTTTCATGTCAAATTATTGTTAGGAGCCTAGTATCCTGTATCATATGGTATCGTTTCGTACAGTATTGTATTGTAACGTATTGTATCATATCGTATCATGAGTCACCTGGCCATTCCCACCACTTATTTCAATGAATGTTTGCTTTTTACATCTACTGTCAAACATAAAAAGCAGTCTCCCGTGAAGAGAACAAAATACAAACTAAAGTTAGTACTGGATTTTGGAACTTTGTCATCTTTAAATATAGGGAATATACCGGAAATGGGAATCAGGGTGAGACAGAACTCTTTTAAAGAGATCATAAAAAGAACGACTCTGTTTTAAGCTGAGATAATTAGAAATGGAGTTGAGACTCTTTAAGAACCATTCATGTTGTGTTTCCTTCAAAATTGGCAGTGTTAATTCTGGGATGAAGACTGCATTTCCCATGAGCACCATCACCCACTGTCACTGCAAGATGTGGCTCTTGCCAAAGCGTACATTATGTGGAGGAAAATGAAACATCGATCTTGCTTTTCATACTTCTTCTCTTTCTCTTTGTTCAAGACAACTTTTCACAGGATACAGAGATGAGGAAATGTAATGATTTACAGCTACGCATAATTATTTAATGTAACTTTGTAAACAGTGGTTTAGTTACTAAAGCATAAGTTATCTTATAAAGGTGACCAGATGCAACAGTTCAACATTACCAATGACAGTCATGGTGTCATGGTGTGTGCTCTGGTGTTCAAAGAAATGTCAGAATAAATATGCACATGATTTAACTCTTTCATACCTCGAGGGCAGTGAAGCATTCACACATAGATATAAACATTAAATCCTTCTCATAGCCATTTTGGTCTTTTACCATCAAAGCCCCTTATTGCAGAGTTTTAAAACAATACTTCAACAGAAAACTTATTTTTTGATAATTCTGCTCTGATATCAGTCATGAGTACAAAACATTATGTAAAAAAAAATTATTTAGAGAGGGACAAAAACGCCGCTGCTTTCTAACTTGTGTCTAATACAAACTTCACTAGCAGGGTTCTGAACATAGACACTTCATGGTGAGTGCTGAATATTGACTTTTAAAGAAAGTTAAAAAAAAAATCAGTATAAAGACACAACCGATCTTGTCACAGTTAACTACTTGTCATGAAGAGGCATCAGTTAAGAGTGACATTATTTCAAAACCAGTCAAACACTCCTCACAGTACCTTTAAAAGCTGGCTCAGTTTCATCCCAGGCAAAAACAGGTTTACCTGCCAACTCTGACACAATAAAATACTTGATAACTTGTTTACAAATCAGTCAAATATGGAAACACCAAAACGGAATTTAGCCGCTTCAGTGAAACTCATTTGGAGTATAACAAATAGGACTTGGCACAGGTTATTTCTTGAAGAAACACTTGATAGGAAGGCTTGAAAAATGAAGGAAAAAAAGAGAAAAGGATGCAGAAAATGATGCAATTAATTCACTTTTTCATTTTGGGATAAATGTAGGATTGGGGATTTTTCTGCACAGACATTAGAACTACTTCAGATAGATTTCACCTTGAGGTTAGTTTCAGTTCAACCTCTGCCTTTGTGCAGTAATTGATAGCTTCCACCACACATAGGGTGCAAGATACACTTAACCACTTAATCATTACACCCTCTCTGGAAATTAAAGCTCAGCTTAAAAATCAAATATCTGCAGCAGCTTCCTCCTTTACTTCACCATATATACCACTGCATATACTTTTTCTACCATTTCAAACAATTTCTCTGCAGTCCCAGATGTCAGTTGGGATCAGCAGTTTAATGAAGTGCTGCTGCAACAGACTGACTCATGACAGTGACTCATAAAGAAACATGCTGCCGGAGCACACACATACACAAACCAGGTGCATATATACTTGGAAACACACGCACACGCACACGCACACGCACACAC
Organism: Notolabrus celidotus; assembly: GCF_009762535.1. NCBI lineage: Eukaryota > Metazoa > Chordata > Actinopteri > Labriformes > Labridae > Notolabrus > Notolabrus celidotus. Next base: position 11,561,594 of record NC_048287.1, on the reverse strand, counting down.
ACACACACACACACACACACACACACACACACACACACACACACACACACACGTATACATCTGAACTGATTCGTAAGCCAGCATCCCCCTGATAACCATTTCCTCAGCTTTGCTCTTGACAGCAGCGAATAAATTAATAGATAAATAAACAAACCTAATGGAAAGTGACTACTTTGAAAAACAAATCAAAGGTTATCATTTGAACACCAAGTGAGGGAAAACATTCATTTTTGATGATGACTGGAGATCAAAGGGAAAATTTGCACCTCTACATTCTATGGAGTGATATACATAAAAGTCTGATCAAATGCAGCAAACACAGCACGCAGGACACAAAATGGAGAGCAGGCAGAGGAGATAAAACATTAAAAAAATAGGTTAGGAAGAAAATGAGGGGAGGTAGAGGAGCAATTGGAGGAAGAGGAGCAAGAGAGATGGGAGGAAAATTACTTCTGACACAAGCAGGAGATAAGAGCAAAAGGAGGGCTGAATTATCACACATGCATCTCTGTGTGTGTATGGAAATGCGCTCATGAAAGCGTGTGTGTGGTGTAAATATACATGCATTTCGGGGCAGACTGGTGAGATGCTTTCAGCTTTTCCTCAGCCTTTTAAAGTCTCACTTTCGCAAAATGCCTCCTTTGAAATGAGAAAAGCTGCGGTCAAAGACTACACAAGAGAAATCTGAGGGAGATCTGAACTCCCGACAAACTCTTGAAAACTCCTACTGCTTTCCAATCTCCCTCATTTGTTCTTTATTTTTCTCTCTTCTCCATCTTCTTTTTTTAAAATTCATTTTCTTTCCCTTTACTTATTTTCAAAGCTCTTAGACAGAGCAAGTGGAACGCTTCCCCGTCATCCCGCCGGAGCATCAATATACAACAGAGCCCAGAGGTCCAAACAGGAGAAAAGGCTGAGGAGAAACGCACAACACCAATCCATAATGGATTTTCTTCTCTCTTTCATTCGCTTTCTGCGGGGAGATGCAGCGGAGGCAATGCTGGCACAGAATGAGAGACGCAAGGAGGAAGAGGAGGGGGCAGGGGAGAGGTGAGAGAGATTTCGACGGGGAGAAACAGAGAGGCCGACAGGGACTCAAAACAGCATCAATAACAAAAGCCCTCAAGAATATTCCTCTCATGTGCCTCTGGAGAGCTTGCGTAACATGTGCTTTAATCTGTTTGCAAGGCCAAGCTCATAGCAGAAGGTGACAGGAATTAAAAAGCAGCTTTTGGTGGAGCTTTCGCTGATCAGATGCAGCAATTGTTGCTAATTAAGTTAGCCTGTAAGTGAGGGAGCGCAGAGAGGTCTGACAGATATCGGGCTGCAAGCAATAATATCCCAAAATACATAAATGCATGAGTGAAAATCTGCTCTGTATCTGATAATTGTAGCTAATACAAATAGACGTCTGGCTGTTTAGATGGCAATTTCAGCCTGACAATATTTATCTCCCAAATCCAGACTGGTTCAGTTGAACTGTGTAAACTGAATAAGCATGAAACTCTACAAACCAGAGAGCAAATATTTCAGTTCGAGTTCAGCAATGTTGGCACAAGGCAGCACTTCCTGAGGCTTCTAAATTGACAATTCTTATGAGTGGATGAGACTGTTGATTCAGAAATTGTTTGTTTGAGTCCTGACCCCAGCAAGTTTTATTCCATTTTTGCTCGAAGCTCTGGAGCACAAAACGAGCCCCAGAATCCCAGAAAATAACCTTGGATGCTGTCACAGTGTCCACAGAGTGCATCTTGTATTAGTCACCAAAGGATCTTTGTAAACTGCTTCTGAATGCATCACTGATTACAGTCTTGATTAAACTAAAGTTCTGACTCTTTTCAAGGTTCCAGGCCACTAGCTTCATCAATACCTAATGACTCTCTGAAGGACATTTTCAAGTCTAATACAACTGTGGGCTCAGTTTGAGGGCTTTTGACATATTTGTTATTGGTCACAATAACTGTACGTATTACAGTAAATACTGAGATCTGGAAAGAAACAACAGGTTGTAAACATGAGTTTCAACAAAAAAGCTGGTGTGCATCATTTAATGTTAAACAATGACATTGGTCTGTGAAGTGTGATTGATGGTTTCAAGAAACAAAATGTACACCTTCATTTTCAAGTTTGGCCAAACTGTTTTTGTTGGACCAATTCTCTTAATGTTATTTTTCTGCCTCTTATTGGTCATTTTACTCAAGTACAGTTTTCATTAATTGTATGTCCAACAAAAAGTGATACGATTATGTCATTTGATTGTAGAATTTGCCATCAGTAATGCTGTCAAGTCACCAAGCTTTTTTGTCTGAGTGAAATCTTAAATTCACAGTGTTAGAGTCCAAGTCAGAGGCACAGATTGTACATCGGGAGCACCAGTACATCTCCTGGAAGCCTGAGGGACTATTTGGTCTGCAGTGAGAAGTCAGTGTGAATGGCAAGAACAAGCGAATAGACCTCTCTGAATGCATGCATCATCATACAGTATGTGACTCTAAAGGTCAGTTCATTGGGCTCAGCCTGTTGCTGTAGTGTCAAACTGCAACCTTCTACTTGCTGCCTCTCAGTTGACATAAGACGGCATTATCGCCAGGTGAAATGGAAAGGAAGAAAAGGAATTGTGGAGTAGAGAGGGAAACAATTTGAAAGAGGAAGCCATTGCTGCAGATGCAGTAATATGCAACAAAATAAGTGACAAGGTCACCAGAAAGGGAGCAGGTTAGTTCACACAAACACAGCATGGCTAGCTAAGTAGCCATGCTAATAGCAGTGTGATGAAACGGCCCGTAGGCTGCACATTGAGCACGTCTCTCTGTGGATGATGATTAATTGATAGCTCTGTTAACAAATACGAGCTCCTGCAGTGTTCTTTACGGGATTAGCAGAATGGAAAAGTAACATCGAACACTAACACAAGAATCACTGAACTTTCCATAACTATGAGCGTCTGCTTCAAATCAATGAGAAAATCTGTCCTGCTGTGGACTGTTCCTACATGAGGGATCTTAAATGTTTCATCTGTTTGTTGAATCAATCAATGTTGCTGAACAAGACAACACATGAATGTGGATGTACATGATGCACGTGTCAGCATTGCTCAAAAACTGAATAAATATGGGCCATATACAAAAAAAATATAAAAAAAATAAGACAGTTTTTATAAATGTATAAGTCTTAGTCCTCTCCAGCTTCACAGTTTGAGTCAGGAATGCTGGAGCTTTAGTCCAGTAAATCAGGACATGAGTCGGACTTGATTCGGATTCCTGAACTGGAATATGACAACACTTTTAGCCATCACTGAAATATACCTTAATAATTATTTTCTCCCAAACCTTTGAAGTTGTCTTGCAGGCCAACAATGTGTTCAGTAAATTGTATCCTGGATTACAAGTGTCCAATACTCAACAAAAGCCAATTACCAAAAAAAGAAAAAAAAATCTCTGACAATTATGTGAATAGAATTTTATGAACAGAAATGATATTTCAGTGTTTTATCGTCATGATATCATGGAACAAGTATCCTTTAACTACCCTTTAAACTATCCTCCAAATGCCAAACTGTCACACTAAATGCCAGCATGTCAAACCACATTTTTGCAAGAAAAACAAATAAATTGTGACATTTACAAAAAACCTTTATCAGTGTTTAACTTGCCAAAAAACACAATTAAAATCATTACACATGCAGTATGCATGAAAACGAGGCCGTCCTTACCGTGTCCGCAGGTTCCCCGGGCTGGGCGGCCCGTCATATACAGACAAGATGTCAAAGTCCTCTTCCAGAGCGAAGCCTTGAAACACCAGCTGTATCCGGTTGTGCTCCGCCGCCACAATCACCCATGTACAGTTGGCATAGTTAGGATAACCGTATGGGTAGCCGGGAGACTCTATCGTCCCATTGGGACTGTGTAGTGTGTAACTGCAGTTCTGAGCTGTAGAAAGAAGAAAAAAGACCATTATTAAAAAGTTGTAAGGTGTGTTACTACAGCTAGAAGAAAGTTTGAAGCATTAAAAGTATAAAACCACATAAATTATATTCCTCTATATCCACGAATAGAAATCATATTCACACATACGCACTCAAACAGTTTGCATCAAGTGCTGCAGCATCCATTATCACCTACAGCGTGCAGCGTTAGCCATTAATACAGCAACGCTAAATGGCTCGCCCTCCCCCAGCTTTCCCAACCTCGAGCACCTCCATCATCACACACTTGATCACTCGCAGGCCCCTCCACCACATTAGTGATACTTTACCACGTTTATACATGGCGGACATGGCTGGAGGAGAGAAGATGAGGAAATAGCAAACACATAAAGAGAGACACACTTGGGTTTCACAGTAATTGCATTCATCTTACATTTTCCTCAACAGCCATTCGCACTGCCTTCAATCATACATATCAATGATATGTGTTGCCATCCATCAGTGCAGAGTCTGGGTTGGATGTGTGAAGTGTGAACCATGTGTGTGTATTTTGAATCCCCCAGCTAAATGACTTGTCTGCAACTGAGCACAGATGAGACTTTTAATCAATGTTAGGGATTTAGCAGTAATTAATGGCTAATGTGATCTGATGTGTGAATGCTCATACATGTTGTGTAGCTCTGCTTGTGTCATCTGTGCATGTATTGCACAGTGGATATTCAGACACTTATTTAATCCCTTACATGGGTAGTGACTATTCACTCCATAAAAAAAAGATAGCTAAAGTCATTTTCAACTCATGGACGTATAAATATGTGCAGACGGTTGTTGGTCTGTCACTGAGACGTCACAAGAGAATAAAGTTTAAATCTTAATCGCACACCATATGTGTTGAAGCTTTGAACTGCCACGGTAGGAATGGAACATATTCTAACTAGACTTTATTTTGCAGCAGGAAACTAACATAAGTGAAGTTATTGTCACACAAAGGCAACCTGCGTGTATAAATAGCCTCATGGAGGGAATGGATTAGAATGTCACGCAACAATACATGCTATTTATACAAATGATCCGCATTTTCCCTTTGTTTGCTTCAGCCACAAACCTGAATCATAATGCAGCCTGATTAAAATGTAATTAGGAGAGCATAATTGGAGGACATCTGTTATCAGCACAACACACATTATTCAGCAACACAAACAACACAACACTCAGCAGATATGACTTTTGTGTTGTTACATTCTTACAGTATTTATGTTGGATAAATCGATGCATTGAAATGAGCTGCACTACCTGAGCATAATACAACAGGGCATATTAAAACAAGAATCCTGTTTTAACACAAAGCACAGTCATAACATGTCAAAGTGAAGGCTGCTGTATCAAATCCCTCCAGGATGGAGTGTGTTTTCCTTAGTGAATGCTTGTGAAACATACAGATTCTATGTCAATCTGTATGCTGATGATAGAATAATCTCAAGGCTAAAAAAAATATACCTGTCCAAATTTCATTCTGCATGAGCTTCATGCCTGAAAACCAGCAGGGATTTACAGGTAATAAGGCACCAAGCATGAAAAGCAGACACGAGAGGAAAAACTGGGGCATTTTGATTCCTCTACACACAACTGAGATTTTAAAAGAAATATTTTGAAAGAAAACACATGAAGATAAAGAAAAGATATTAAAACATTTAAGCATAGATTTGGATAATCCCTGGTTAGCCAGACAACAAACCCTGCATCTGTTTTTTGCATATAGCAATAATAAAGGCATTTTTTAAGCTTTGAAGGGCTTTGTACTGCATCAGAATTCTAACATTCTGCTTGAAAAGCACCAGATTATGCACACACACACACTCACACAAAACCAATAATAACATTTTGTTGCACTAATTTTTCTCCTTGTTGAAGGGAAGGGTAAAAAGGGTAGATAGTGTCAAAGTGGGAAAGATCCTGACTGTCTGGATGGCATCGGCAGCAGCAGGAGGATAATAGCATCTCCAGTCACAGTGTATCCATCATGCCACTGTTTGACCCTGAGGCCTTTCTCTTGGAAAAAACATAGGCCGGGCCCTCTCTCTCTCTGCTGTCACTTTTCAGCACTTCATTTGAGCTTGACCTCTTCCGAAAGATGCTAATGTGTGTACTTGAACTCTGGCCACTTGAATACACGTTGTTAGATTTATGATGTTGCAGTTAGGGTTGAGCACTGAGGAGATCTACAAGTGTTGCAATGAGTTCTTAGGAAAATGGTAAGACAAAATGGATCAAATTAAGATGATGTACAACTACAGTTCCAGGCATTCCAATTCACTAGCTTGGGATGAAGTGTAAAATGTTTAAAAACACAAATTTTGGTGGTTTCCAAATAATTTGATTTATATTTATTAAAGATAGTGTGAAGATATGATATGATATTGACACTATAATTTCATGCCAGCAACATGTTTCAAAAAAGTTGGGACAAGGAAAACTCAGTAAAACCATTGTGTTGTGTGTAATGCTAAGATAACACCTGGGGGAACATCTCCCAACTTATTAGGGTTACCTTGCAACAGGTTAATGGGTATAATAAATTAATTCCATAGAGGATGAGTTTCTCAGAAGTTAAGATCGGAAGATCCCAGTTATGTTCCTTTGCATAAAACTGCAAAGAATTTGTGAATTGTATCATTTACATTGCATAATATAATGATATGGAATTCTGCACCAAAGGGACAAGGCCCTAAGCCAATGGCAGTGATCTAAAGGCCCTCATGTGGCACTGCATTACAAACAGGCTGAAGATAATTTTCACAAACCATTGACTGCAAACAAACTTAATCCGTTTAACCATAAATGTAGGTTAAAACTGTACCAAGCAACAAACATTCCAGTGACTTCTCTGGGCTCAAACCCATTTAAGACTGAGGTGAAGGGAATAATGTGGTCTGACAAATCAAAAATTGACATTCTATTTAGAAATCATTGACACTGTGTCCTTTACTCTAAAAAAAATAGTTGGACCGCCTGGCTTGTTATCAGTTCACAGTTCAAAAGCCAGCATATGTGATGGTGCATAATGCATGCTTAAGTAGCAATGGCATGGGTAGCTGGCACATCTGGGAAGGCAACACTAATGCTGAACAATATACAGCTTTGGGAGCAACATATGCTACCATCCATGCAAAGCCTTTTTCAGTGACAACCCTTCATATTTCAGCAAAACAATGCCAAACCACATTTTGACAAACATTACAAAATAGACCGCCAAACTATTGAGCGGCTCAAATCTTATATCAGACAAAAATGGGACAACATTTCATATTCAAAATTCCAGAGACTGGTCTCCTTGGTGTACAAACATTAACAGAGTGTTGTTAAAAAAAGAGGTGATGCAACACAATGGAAAACATGCCCCTGTCCAAACTTTCTTGAAATTTGCTGCTGGCATCAACTTAAAAAGATTTAAAATAAAATTCAGTTTCACCTTCCACCATGAGGTTTTTGTGCTATTTTCAATAATATACAGGGTTTAAATTATTTATAAACTATCATGTTTTTTTGACATATTACGCAGTGACCCAACAGTTTTGGAATCAGGGTTATAGAAAAAGAGTGTGTAGTGTGTTGAAAATAACCAAGCATCACATTGTGTAGCCCTGTGTCTCTTTCTTTTGTCTTTTTCTCAGTCCTCATCTTAACCAGCAACACACGAAAAAACAAATGGAGACGCCATCTCCATCCGATTTTTCATTAAAGCTTTTAAATGAGAGCAGCAAGTGAGCATCCACCCTTCCAATTACCATCAGGTCAATACTAATATCCAGGTAAAACCTCCAAATCCACCTCTCCTACCTGATTTTCATACACACAGCCTGGTCAATAATTCCTCCATCATCACCTTCATTAGCAGGCCCCCATCAGACAAATGCCAATCAATGGCTCAAACTGCGGCCTGATGGAAGAGCCTGATAGGGGTCAGAGTGGATGGCGAACCTCTTGCATGTTGACAACAAGTTATTATGTGAGGGATGAGCAGAATTACAAAACGAGACCAGGGAGGTCAAGACAACTAAAGTGTAATTAATTCGTTTTGGGATTGAATTCTTCAAGACAGAAAAGATCCTGGAGGGTTAACAGACAATTCTGTCATGCACTATGTAAGATTCTGGCTTCTAATTAGTCAGTTACCACATTGTAAGCTCTGCTATTTCTCTTTGGCTAACCACTGCTTTGAGGATCAGACAGTTGCCAGGAATATACCTCTGATTGAAGACAGAGGACTGACGGTATTCAGATCAACCATAAGACTGAAAAATAAAACAGATTAATTTGACTGTGGTCTGTTTATTGTGGGAGACAATGAAACGAGATGAAAACAGCTGAATGAAAAAATAAGAGTGGTTATGAGATACATAAATTTGAAGGCTATGACAGAGAAATCTAAAAAAACATTGAAGTAAACACTGAGCTGTTAAAACAATGGTGAAAATAAAATGTCAATAGACTATGACTCAGGCTGCCCTAGAAATTCTCAAACAACTACTGCTGATCCAGGATGCTCCTCGACATATACTGACTAGAGCTAGAAGAAGAGATCACAGATATATTGTTTTAGGTTTAAATCCTTCTTCAGACCAACAAAGCTCTTAGTGGTAAGGCACCATCCATTTAAGAGCTGATTGTGCCCTATCACCTCTGTAGAAAACTAGACTTCCAGCATGCAGGCTTCTTGTGGAAGTACAGCCTTCAATTTTCAGGTCCCTCTCCTTTCTAATTTCTGATAAAGCTTTTATTTTCAGGGTTGGCTAAAGCTTGGATCAGCCCCTAGTCATTCTGCTATAGGCTTGGACTGCCAGGGAACCAGACATTCCAAGTGTTAATGCCCCCTCCCTGATATACCTTTACCATTGTTATTGGCACTGTAGCCATACATATTTATCTGCTGTTGTTGCTGCTTTTTCTCTACAGTACAGTACAGTGTTGACTTGCTCTTTAAAGTCTCTTAACACAACATTTGTTATTAGTTCACATTTTCCCCATTTCACCATTGATGGAAATGTTCAGTTACATGTAAGTCATAGAAGCTCAGTAGGCTGATTTTAAGGAGGCTCCACAGTTTACCGTTGTTATGGTATAGTTCCAAATGTGGGGAAAATTGGATCATCTGTTGGCGGAATAAATATGGAATCATTTTGAAATTAATTTAAAACATTTCCATGTCAAAATATTGTGTCAAATATTTTTCTTAGGTAGCAACTCAGTGTAGTAAGCTGTAAAATATACAGTGTGCAAATTACAGACTTCATTACATTGTCCCTTATTTAGTCATCAGCATATGTAGGGAGTATACATCTCTTCTTGGCATTAAATGAAACAGAATATAAAAGAAATACGTTCTGCAACTGCATAAAAGCATCTCACCCTTGATTGCATGTGTCATAAAGGGACTGAACATGCAGTAAATATTGATTTATGACAGATGATCAACCACGCATAGAAGCAGGCTCCATGTTTCATAGGCACAATTAAGCAGAGCCAAGAAAAAACACTACATGACAGAGAATAAGTCTACTGAGAGTGCCAGAGCTCCAGCGAAGGCTATTTTGAAGTTTGAGCACCTGTGTCAAGTGACCGGCTCTTAAATCGATAATGACGCATACAATCATGGATAAAAGACTCAGGTAGTGCTTCTGGAGAGGTTACAATTTTGGCTGCAGCAATGAAAACAGTTTGTCCTTTCTACAAAATACACAGGTAGAATTAAAATGGATATATCAAAGACTTGTAAAGAATGGATTTTTTGCCAAGCACTAGGCAGAGATGTACAAGTTTTATTTGAAATTTACGCAGTTTGAATCTCATTGCAGCACTGTCATCTTACATTTTAGTGTTTCTGTGTGATCTTGTAAAACTACACACAGAATAGTTCTCAACCGTGAGATAAATTTGCAGTGGAGGTAAAACCACTCACTATAAGTCTACTCTCTATTCTTCTTCTTCAAAAACCCAGAGTCTTGATTAAGTAGATCCAGCACTCCCAGGCTAGAGCTGCATTATTTAAGCCTCGCCCAGGGTGCATTATGAAATTAGCTGCTGGGAGCTGGTGACCTACAGTGGAGCCCCTCAGTGTAAATCTGCAGGGAAAGCCCATCCTGCAGTTGACCCCACTGACACACCATAAAGACCACATAAACAGACTGCTGGCCGTGCTGTTTTTGCACGGCTGGACCTGCGGCAAAGTAAAAGGTCATATTTTCTTAAGTTGCGCAAGTTCAGGTGAACCATTATGAATATGGAATGGTGGCATATTCGCTGGTTCAGCAATTAGGGAAATTGCTAACTTGCTTTGATGGTGTGTATTTTATCCCTCAGCATGGGAACTATTTGAGTTGGCTCGCACTGCTTTGTTAACTACGCTTGTGTCTGTGCAAGTTCAACAGATATGTTGTCCACTGCTTAGTACACTGGCAGCATCTGCTTGGCATTAACCATCTACAGAGTGCAAGCCGCCAAATGCTTGTACAGGGAGAGTATGACCTTGCTGGAGCTGTACTTGAGTTCTAAATATGTGTGTGTGTGTGTGTGTGTGTGTGTGTGTGTGTGTGTGTGTGTGTGTGTGTGTGTGTGTGTGTGTGTGTGTGTGTGTGTGTGTGTGTGTGTGTGTGTGTGTGTGTGTGTGTGTGGGAGCTATTGTTTGCTTTGCCAGGGCAGTTGTTTAGTAGCGGGCACACAGAGCTGCGGTGCTGCACTGTGACACTTTGATGAATCCACAGTCACTGTGCTGTACTCCTACAGGACAGAGACCCTTCAAAGTGGAGGGAAGGAGACCAGAGGAAAGCTAGAAAGTGAGGGCAAGGGGGAGCAGACAGATGCAAAATTGACAGAAAGAATGTATCATTTGGCAAATCATTTGGAAAAAGGGAGGACGTTTATATGGGGGAACATATTTTCTATCTATTTCCTGTGTCCAGTTACCTGTCTATGGTGAGGTCACAGACAGCCAGTGTGACATTCCCAGCAAGACAGCGCTTAATCAGCACTGTTGGCTGATTCTAGACATCCACATGGAAGGATGATTCACCAGTGTGTAATTTGTTGTGTATTCACGTCTACATACGGAGGTATCAGCTGTCTGCTATCAGCACATGTATGTCTGTAATCCCTATACCCTGAGAGAGTATAGTCACATATCTACAAGTAACCCCTCTGCCCAGATGCAATTACACTGACAACAGTGACTCTTAAAAGGAGGAAATTTCATCCTGGTGAAAATAATCCCAACATCCCATTCACAAAACAGTATAAAGACACAAAAGATATCGCATTACAAGACTAAATATCTGCTCTCTGGCATACTATCTCTTTATCCCTCCCAGGTCTGGTTTCCTCATCTGGATTTGAGTTTATCTTTAAGATGAAACATATCAACAAAAGACAATCCTGGTTTTGCAGTCAGTGATAAAAGTGTTTAATTTCTTATGTCTTGCATCAAACTAATTGAGGTAGTTAGCAAGCCTATAAGAATCCTGGCTTTGTCTTATCCTGGTTTTGACCTTCCACTGGGTATCACTTTTGTGTGAAACATGAAAAACATGATCTTTCGTATCACTTTTGAATGGTTTCTGGTCACCCTTGTGCAGTAGGGGTTGGCACTATGACCTGGAAAGTACTGTACAGTATATCACAGTATTGTTTGCTTTTTACTGTAACAGTATTACATCCCAGTGTGTCCTAGGACTCCCTTCCCCCTTTAGACATCTACTATATATTTTACAGCTAGACTCGTGTTAAGGTACCACTAGAACATGTCATTGCCTTCAGAATAAAGATATTTCAACTACATATCAACTGCAGACTTTTATTGTGAAGACATTTCCAGAAACAAAATATGTTTAGCATTAATTAAATTAGCTTTAGCAGAGCTATAATTAATGACAATTGCCAAGAGTTACAGTATAGTTGCTTTTTTGACTACAAGTCACAGCCACAGCTGCTCCCTTTAATCATTGCGGACATGTGACAAAAGATGTATCAGTTGAAACTCACTTTCAAGCATACAGATTTGTTTAATGAAGATGCATATCACTGCAGTGTTATTACTTGCCGACATCAAACTTGGTGAGGAAAGAGCACATGCTTACTTGATTGCATGCTGTCCAACTCGGCTACTTTGTTTCTTTTGTCTTACATGGTTCTTTTGAGAAATTTTGCTTTTCTTAATAATACACCTTACAACTGTTTGCTTTAAAACATATGATTTGGAGGGGGAAAGTTGTTGCAAAGCTGTGGGATCCAGATCCGCTCTACTACGTATACCAAAATGCTTTGTGCAAAGGAGCAGACTGTTGCAATACACAATAAATAAGAGTGGATACTTTCTTTTTTAACCCACCACCATAGCTGCATCCGTGGAAAAAGGTATACATTTATTGTAAATTTCTTCTTACCATAATGGTCAGTGTTCTGTACGAACAAAGAATGTTAAGAAACTTTGAAAGAAACTCTGACATGGCCCAGTATCATTAGATTCATGTAGTATCTCCAGGTTTCTCAAAACCAGGATAGGGGCTTCACCAGGTTTCTGAAACCAGAATGCCTGTATGCATGTGAACCCACGGTGAATGTGTTTGCAAGGTCATTTGATCTACAACCATGCATTTTTTATAGTATTGTGCCAAACATAACAAAAGTTCTCTCAAGAGACTGTACAAAAAGAGCAGGTCTGGATTGTAATCTGTCATTATAGTTCCATGGACCCAACATGGGTCCACCTTGAGCAAGCCTTTGGCAACAACTTTAAACTGGCAGAAACCTCAGGAATCTGACACCTGTTGAACATTTTCATATCAGAATTCCAGCATGTCTTACCATGACACAGCTTGTCTGATTCATGACTTTTGAGAACTACTGAGCCTCAGCTCGGAAACAGAACAGGCTAAATTGTTCAATGATTGCAAAACAAAATGTTCCATAATGTCTATACATGTATCAACCCATTAAACTGAGATACAACCGAACTATCCGCATCAATATGAGAAAAAATATGAGTTCAGCTCTTCCGTTATTCTCAAGAGAAACCATAAAGCCTTCATAGATGCAGTCTGTCAGGGGCTATATATATGCAAAATGAACATCCCTGTGGAGCAAACATGGAATAATTTCCAACCAAATAAGCGCCTCACTTGGGGTTTATCAAGTAACAAAGCCATCAACTATCACACATAAGCCATCCCATGAGTAAACTTCAAACAACAAAATGTTTTGTGGGTGTGCGTCTGCCAGTAACTGCCTCCCTGGTGGAAAGATAAACCCTTCCGCCCCATAGATCCTCTCAGCATTACTATTTGTCTCTTGACGTGTCAGCGCATATGCGCGCCTTGACCGCATCATATCCGAATTAACCTCTGGATGGCCGCCATTAAAATGGAAATGGGTGAGCTCAGCAATCCCACTCGCCTCCATACATTAGGCTAATGTTGGGGCCAGGACGACAGCGTCTGCCATTACAGACAAGCCAAATGCAGTGGAAGGCACTTGGGATGAGGTTGCTCTTCCTCAGCCCTCCCCTCGCAGGTTGTTTCCACTGGGCTGAATGGCAAATGTGTTTCCCTTAAAAGGGCAGAAAAATGGAGCTTGCCTTTACATAATAATGCACACTTGAAGGTTGGAATGGCTTTCTTCTGCAAGGAAGTGTGAAGAAAAACAATGATCTGTGTAAAATCAAGCAGGGAGAGAAAGCTTGAGCATAAACACTTATGGATGCACTTGTCAACACACTCTTTCAACTGCAAGTCAGAAGCTACATGCATCTTTACTTTTGCAAAACTGCCAGTTGTGACACCCTCATCACAAGCTCTAGCTTCTATTTAAATGATGTGTTGACGCCAATGGCAACACATAGTTTGTACACACATGTGCTAACACACAAAAACACATTGTCAAAGCAATGTAGCTGGAGGGTGAAATATACACAGCTGGAAAATAAACAACACCCACATACAAAAAAAATGAAGCCAAAGATTAAAGCATCAAAGAAAGTGGCTGCATGCTGAGACATATGAGGCTCATATGCAGAAAGGCACTCTTTCATGGGTGCAAAAGTGTGTTTGGGGCTGTCGTAGCAGTCTTTGTCCCCCCCCAAACTGCAGACCACTAGCACCGTCAGAGAAATCAACAAAATAGAGGAAAGCACATAATAAAATATATTATGGGCACAACAGTTTAAAGAGTATTCAAAGGTGAATGGGAAAGAACATTTTTCACTGCACACTACCCTTGCATGAGTGCATTTCTGCTGGCAGAAGAGGCACAATGGAGCATGTGTTCTCTCAGACATAGAGGAAGGGAAGAGGAGGGTAGTCAGGCAGTTCCCTCCAGCTGGGTCATATTTAACCAGCAGTGCTATCAGGCTGGCCAAAAAGGACCAGCAACCCACCCATAAAAAGCCACCCACACATGTATGCACATCTCTAAAACTCCCCTGTATCACACTGATCCAAACACAGCAGCTATTCATCATCATGTTATTTACTTCAGTGCATCCTCTTCTTATCAAAACATCTAAAAAGCCCCATTGGTATGTTTGTCTTGCTGTGAACAACACAGCTTCTCTGCAAGCCTAACACCAAGGTTTTCAAGCTAATCAATAGAAAATAACCCATTCAGAGTCAAAGACATGTTACGGTTGATGTTCTTTCCTTTCAGAACGACCCCTGTCTTTGTGGGGGAGTTTATTCAACATTGATACAAATGGGCCTCCCACACAAAACACAGCAAGCTGAGATGCCGGGAGGAGAGTGTGAGTGTGTGTCCATGTGTTTTTTATGTTGAAATGTGGGCATGTTTGTGGTAGACTGATTGAATCTTATGAATCTTAGTATTCAGCCTCTTTTCCTATCCTTGCCCTGTTTTCCCCTTCTATGAAAAAGATACGTAACACCCATTTGCTTGTGATGTCTTTTAGTGAGAATGTAGTAGTGAGAGGAGCAAGATCTGAAACAGTTTAAACTAATTTAAGTATCAATGTGTTTATTTCATGCAACAGACAAAACCCACATTGATTTGGAGGTTTGCTCACATGATGCTGGTAGATCAAAGCAGAAACCACCAGGGTCAACAAAATAAATCCTTCTTGGAAGTGCCAAAAAAATGCAATTCTGACTCCAGAAGTGAGTCAATCCTCATTGAGTCCCACAACAAAACCAAGCAGTAAACTCTGGTGTTGAAAAAAGAAGTCAATGCAGAAGTCGGAAAAAACTGTAGAACCTTAAGGCAGGTTCCAAACCCAAGGTATCCCATTGGGTCCCATTGTAAAATGCTCATTTTAAAATCAGAATTAAACATGTTAATAGCCTGGTTCAAAACCAGTTTTTAATATGTAACTTATTTATTTATTCACATACACTGTAAAGGCTGTATATTTTTAACACATTGGCTAACATAAACGCTAGAACTTCTGAATACATTTGCATATGGGGTGTGTCTGTGCAGGTTGGTGCATTGAAGCTGATTGGCAGGAGGCTAAACGTCTTTCTCAGCTCCACCTCTTTTCCTGTGTCTAGGTTGATCATAAGCTCGGTAGAGGCAAAAT
Organism: Notolabrus celidotus; assembly: GCF_009762535.1. Classification (NCBI taxonomy): domain Eukaryota; kingdom Metazoa; phylum Chordata; class Actinopteri; order Labriformes; family Labridae; genus Notolabrus; species Notolabrus celidotus. The sequence goes on along the minus strand of NC_048287.1, from coordinate 11,546,094 downwards.
GGCTTCAAATTTGTGATGGTCAGCTACCATCACAAGTAGAAGCTTACTCTTTTTCACTTGTGTTTCAAAGCAACAGCAACATAGCTTTGCCAAAAATGTTAAACCCAAGACTTTGAGTTAAGAAGTAAACAAACCATTGGATGAAGTGAGGTTTCTCTATATAAACAGACAATAGTTGATCTCAATACGTAGCTTCTGAATAAGTGTAGCGTTCCTTTTGTTTGCTGTGTGTAGTTTGAAGGTTGTGCAGAATTTAAAAAAAAAGGGTTCCAGCCTCTTGTCTGCTGGAAAAATGCCATTAGGTCCATCTGTGACCTAGAAACTTCAATAATTTTTTTAAGGTTTAAAAGGAGATAATTTGTGTCAGGTTTCTGCAACCTTTTGTGGGATTATCTCATCAGTATCATCCTTTTAAAATATCTTGCTTCAAAATATGTGCCCAAAAATCTGCCCACCCTAAACTGAAATCATCTGTCTGTTTACAAGCTCACCTGGGTTCTCTTACTCCTCACACCAGTTAATTTTAATGAGCAATGGAAGTTCAAAAATGAGAACTAGTAGGAGGGAAATTAAGTTCAAAGAGCCTCATTCACAGCTCCTGCCGCGGATGCTCTATGTTGTTTCCATGACAACAAGAAACAGGAGAACACATGAAGACAAATCCCTTTCTTCAATTATTTATTGTTGTTTGAGTCTGCTTTAACACTTAATCTAACACTTAAACATGCCGCTACCACCATGCAGGCACACATACAGTACATCCAATTGGGCATTCACTCATTCATGTCTGAACGAATGCCAGTTTTCTTCTCAAGCCTCCCTTGTCTTGCACTTACTGTTTTTTTGACAGGGGGGGGGGGGGGGGGGCACAACTATGTGTTACATTAATGTGAGAAGAAGTGAGACTCAATTATCACCTACTTTTCATTCTGCTCACATCTGAGGGCTAGCTTTTTGAGTTATGTTGGACTGAAACTATGCAGAAAAGACTATCGTTGCTACACCCTGTACGCCAGAATTTTGCAAAAAGTGCACTTTCTGGACTCTCATCAATTAAAAGCGTCATCGGGAGGTTAGCTAATGCAGTAACTGATGTTATAAATCAGTGAGATGATCACCCGGATAAGCATGTTGATCTATGTGTGTGTTAGTAAGTGGTCATCCATGAACATTTGATCCCGTCTGAGCGGTGGATATTAAGGCAGAGAGCTACCACTGATCCAAAGGTCAGGTCATGGCTGTCCCAGCTGGACTATTTCAGCCATCACAGAGAGATGGACGAGCAGCACACAATCAATCCGCGCTTCAACTCACTGTGGTACACTTTCACCTTTCAATTTGGAGCCTTACTGCCCCCCAAGAAGGATCAATGTCAGCTAAGGATCACAGGCAAAATGGATAGACCGCATATTTTACTCTCAAACAGATAAGAATGTGTCTCACATGAAGGATGATGTTGCATTCCCACCCTACTAACATCTGATACCAATAGACTGACATTATCTGCAAGATTACACACTGATACCTTAGGAAAAGCATTTTCCACAAATTGAAAAGACTGGTCCTTGGAAAAACTAAAATAGTGGTGCCCATAAACAATGGATATTATACCCCAAAATCTGATATTGTTTAGATCTTTCTACTAAACATTTAATAGCATCTATAGTGATGTTTAGGGGAAGGTTTTTAGGTTTGTTATATCTAATGGTAGCCTACACCCAACCCTGCATTCTAGCATTGGCAACTGGTTGACACACCAACAATCTCAGAACCCACCAGCAACCATTGCCTATCATTGTCTGACAACACCATGTGGTGTATGCCTCTGGGAACAGATGACAACTTTTCAGTAATTCCAGTGTTGCCAGCAGTTAGCGTTTAATGACTTCCAGCCAAAACATCTTTTTCAATGTGGTATTTATATCTTCAACATAAACAGTCCATTGACATTGCCATTTGGTCCATAAAGTTTGAAACACTTCCATTATTGAAAATCCACAGGTACAGATTTGTTAAAAGACTTTGATTTGCAGCTTTTGATTAGTCGGGAATCCGTTGTAATCGCAGCATTTGCTTTTTAAAAATGAGCACAATCGAGTCTGTGGGTTTTGGGTGGGTGAGTCTCCTTTCTTTTCTCTCAGTTAATGTACATTTGAAAGAGATTGTTTGCCACAGCTGTGTAATTTGTGACTGTATTGAAAAGATTAAAAGCAAACATTTTTATTTTTTGCGTTACCCTTTTTCCTTGAGCCACTCTTTTGTACAGTACAGATTTGACATGTAATGTAGACCCACATGTATTTGCAAATTAAGTGTTGGAGAACTATGAAAACAATACTATCACATATTTTTGTATCTTTCATTATATGAATTTAACTTAAGATCAGCTAATGCCATTTGCTAGATCTGCCATCTTTTCAATATATGAAAATGATTATAAGGGAAATGTTACAGATATCCACAAACTTGTATACCACTGGATCATTCCAGATCCTCTTTCAGTCAGCCTATTCTAACAACTCAAAAGTTTGCCACAGTGGGACTAAGTTGTTGGACAGTATAGCAGATCTTCTATCATATGGTGATCTGATTTATATAGAAAAAAACTCCCCCTCAATAACCTCAGAGCAGTGTAAAGTCACAGTATGGAGAAATCATAGTTTAGATTTGAACTGCTACAGTGGGAGTGTATATGTATATTAAAGCCAAAATTGTCTTTTCAAGATATTAAGATTGTGAAAAAAACAGTGTCTTAGATTGGCAACCACTTCTACAGCATCACAGTTAGCATTAAATCAGTTTTTCTTATTTATTTCAGGGACAAGATTGCATCAAATTTGCATGAAGAAAAACCTGAAAAGCTGTTGAATAAATATTTTCCTCTGTGTTCCTTCCTGAATATGATTAGTGGAGAAGACAGCTTTATAAATTTAGCCCACATACAAGATAAAAGATTGCTCAAATATTGAATATAGCTTCTGACATTTCAGAGAGAAGTATTTCTTCACTGCTTGCCAGGTATCATTGTCTGGTCCATTTAAGTGATGGAGACATCAGGAGACTCCTCAGCTCATTTCCTCTTTTCTCATTAGGAATTTATTTGCTCTGTGGGAGCTGGACACGTAACATGAGTCGGCAGACAGTGGCTGTGATGTCAGCCTAAACTGGTTTGGACACTGGACTCTTTGAGGGTGATTAACTCTTGCAGATGTACTTTGGACTGATTTTAGCATGCCTGCTAACCTTTAAACATTTTGGTTGCCAACATCCTCCAAAAAAAATCTAAACTACAGACCATTTTGAGAAGAAAACTCTCCTGTCAAGACTTAACTGTCTAAGTCATTCTTCTTCTTAACCTTAAGGAAGTCTGAAGAAAGTTACGGCTTCCTCTCAAAAATAAATCTGTATGAATTGCTGTATTTTGTCATTTAACAAATTCAAAAGTTAAATTTAGAAGCCCTGTTGGTGGATATTGCTTCATTTGGACCAAGCCAGGTCAGCTATTACCCTCTGTCTCTCGTGTTTTTGTTAAACTAGGCTAAACCAACAAACAGCTAGCTGTTGCTGTATATTTACTGTACATGTTTGAGAACCATGTAAGCAAACAGGAAAACAACAAGTTCACTATGATCACAACTATGAGAGTTTGTAAATGTCTGGTTCACAACATTTTTAACATATTTTCTTAGTTTGATGCGTAAAACAAAAAAAATCGTGAAAGTTAGCTTATGACGCTAAACTTCAAATGATTATTGACTAGTGTAGGATTCTGAGACAAACACCAGCACACACACACTCACTGACTCCCCCCACACGATGACTCGGCCTCTTTCCCAGAAAAAGCCCACTGACAGATTGCCTATACGTTGAACAGAGAGACAAGCTGTACAGCAAAGGAGAGAAAAAAGACAAGGACAAGATAGCTTCAGCCTGCAATCTAATCTTCAATCTGTGGGATCACTGATATCTGATAAGAACAGTGTAAATCAGGAAGCTAAAGAAACCACAGCCTGAGCTTTGTGTCTGTACAAGACAGACATTGCATCTGCATCCGTCTCTCACTTTGGGGGATTTACAGTAGCCAGAGCAAATTCCCGTGTCTGATAATAACAAGACGGGAAACTGAATCAAGATTGAGACCTATCTGTCACAGCTTCACTTCCATATGTGGCTCAGGGAGATGTTAACTTGAGGGATCTCTAATTTCTTCTCCTCTGACCTATAGTTATCTCCTGAAGATTGACTGAACATAAAGTAGCTTGTATGTTCCTTCACTAGTACGTTAGGTGCAGCAGTTGTTCCGAGTGTGCAAGCAAGCTCCTCTACTATCTTCTGTAATGGGGAATGTGGAGAAAAGAAATAGAACATTAACACTTATTTTTGCAACATATCACTGAGCAAGGCACTTTGCCACAACCCATCTATTCACCATTCAATGTCTGTAGTATCCCTGGGCTGCTAAGAAGCTAACAGCAGAAGCCGATACTGTAACAGAAGAGTATGCTGTGAATATGACACCTAAGCACTGCCAGCATTGAGCAAAAGTGCTAGATTTATATTCCCTTGGCAAGCAAAGCAGCCAAAATGTGCATTTATTAATTTACCACCATGCTCAGGGAAATGCTCAGAGTTATATTTAAAGGATTGAAGTATTACTTATTTAAATTCCACTAAGTTCTCTCTGCTTGTGTAAGACTTGAACTTTTGACTCTACATGTAAAGCTGTTGGACCTATGTACCTCTCGGTTTAAATGTGTTTCATTCATGGCAGCAGACTTTTGAAATCCTTTATTTTAACAGACATACAATGGCAGCCTCTGATGTCAGGATTTAAATGTTTATTCAAAGTCAGTACTTTATGTCATCTGTACACTATTTGGTACCCATGTGTGAAATTTGGTGTCTCTTGTAGAATGATTACTGATCTTTATGGAACTAACCTAGCTAAATAAATAAATATTAAAGATAAAGCATCTCAGTAAATGTTTTAGAGGACTGAGATTATGGTTTGAGTTCAGGGTGAAAAAAGTGTATGTCTGGTGATATTGTAGACATCACTGAGAAATAATTTAGCTAAAAATTAACTTTCATATTTGAAACCTTTAGCAGAGCAAAGATTAAGCTAGCCGTCAATGTGACAGCAGTTATGTTCCTAATGGTACCGTCACCACAAAACACCACAGAGAGTGTATTCTCATTTAAATGTTACAATGTAACATTTTGAAACGTAACGTTAAAATACTATTCCTACCAAATTTGTCCAAAATGTGTTTTAGAGCTCACTGTTCTTTTTTTAAATAGTTTCAACTCAGCCTGTTGCAAACTGTAGCTTTGGCTACTTCAGTTTAAGTTAGCTTTAGCCTGTTCTCAGGGTTTTACAAACTAATTGACTAGTTGAATACATTAACAACTAGTCAACCAACGCCGTCAGCAATGTGAGCTAGTGAAAAAGTCAGTGGTTAGTACCACTAAAGACGTGTTCAGTTTAGAAAATCCACACTGCTTTTTATTTCCTATGCAGATCAAATGTGATTATGAATAGTGTGACGCGACATATCACAGTGGAATGCTTAAGCTGTTTGCATTCCAAAATAAAATTTCCATTGTGCACTGGAAATTCTCTTAACTAATGACAAGTATACAACTATTTAGGAAAAAAATTTCAAATAGTAAAACTTAGTAGTCATGAAACCTCTAACATGTTGTAAATATTAGCTTTGACCAGTTCACTCCTGTAGTTCAAGTTTTAACCTGTTGTAGATCTAAATTTGGCTAGTTAAATCGTTTAGTTTAACCTAGCTTTAGTCTTTTGTTAACCTTAGCTTTAGCAATTTTACTGCTTTACTTTAGCTATGTTTTAGTACTTTGGTTGATAGCTTTAGCCTGTTGAACACCTTAGCTTTAGCTAGTTGACTGCTTTAGTTCATAGCTCTGGTCTGTTGTTAACTTTAGCGAGTCAATTGCTTTGGTTTAACTTAGTTTGAGCCTGTTTTAAATCTTAGTTTTGGCTTAAGTGCTTCTAACTCTTGTTTCATTAGTTAAGAACAGTCTTGTGCAATTGTGGTAACATATCAAACAGATGCTCAGAGTAGTGAACTGAATAAGTGGTCTTTTTAACAGCAGATGCTACACTTAATCCTGAACTTATCTGTTATCAGCATTGTTTCCTGCTGCATATCCTTGAATATGGATTATCACACATACTGGGGAGAATCAGTTGAAGTAACAAGCTACATCATATGGACTCATTACCATTACAAGGCCACCTTTCTTAAAAGGGAGTAAGAGTCCTTATCAGTTAACTGTAGTTGGCTGTTAGAGGACATCCCTAATACATCATCTTTTAAGTTAACAATAGATTTAAAAGTAGGAGAAGCAGTTTAATTCTACTATAATTTATTGGATGTTCCTCAACCTCTTAAAGAGCTACTTTGATCAAGCAAGAGTGCATCTGGAAAAGAGTTCATGAGGTCTAACAGTCAAGTTTGTGTGTTCACTGGTGAGTGTCTGCATGGATGCATTCATGGAGAGTTTTTCAGGACTGGGGGAGTGTCTGTGAGTGTGCATGAATTAGTGAGTGTGCATGAATTAGTGTGCGTATGTGTGTCTGTGTGTGAGTCACTCTGTGGCTGTGATCAGTGTGACGAAGCACAGTGACAGAGCTCCGGCCATCTGGAGACAGATGACAGTGTGAATCACCAGAGAGGAGGATAGAGGGAGAGAAAGAGGGGGGAGGGGGGATGGAAGGAAAGATGGATGGATAGAAGGAAAGATGGATGAAGGGAAGGGAGGGAGGATAAGGAGAGGGTAGAGGGGGAAGATAGGGAAGAGAGAAGCAGGGTGACACATTTGTAGGTGGGTAAAGAAAGAGGGTGCTTGAAGGACGAGGAGTTTTTGCTTGATCTGAAAGCCCTGCTGCACATGCACGGGCACACACACACACGCAGAGCCCTTTTGGAGCTAGCTAATGACCTGCTTGTCAACACTTAAGTCTAATCATCCTGGAGTGTATGGGGGCGGCACCTTGCACACTCATCCAAACACACACACGTGCCCACAAGCTTACTTACATGCTGTTAGTTGCTGAAATAGGAGTCTGCTTGATGCCTGATAAGAAAATGAGCATTCCAAATAGATCATTTACTAAAGAGAGGAAAATCACCCAGCACTCAAAAGTGCACAGAAACATAGGGCCCCGATTATCTCTCAGCTGGTGGAAGCTTATCGCCCCTCTGCTCTGACAGTCGTCTCCCTTCTCTGCCTCTTATTTCCCCTCCATAGTAGATTCTGTCCTGCTGTTTTCCCGTTTTTCTCCCCTGCCTCTGCCACCTCTTCTTGATCTCTATCTTTCTCTTGACGGCCACTCTCTCTCCCTTTCTTTCTCTCTCTCTCTCTCTCTATTCGAAGCTCGTTCCTCAAGTAGGAAAACAGATTTGAGCATCTACTTTGCATTCCAGACATTTCTCTGTTTTGGGTAAATAGATAATGTCTGTTTCTCAGCTCTCGTTCCGTCCTTTATTGCTTAACAGTGAGTGCAGGGAGCAGATGGGAGATAGGAGAGCAGCAGAGCGTGCAGGTAGAGGAGGGTTTGAGATTGGAAGTAGCAGGCAGACAGGTGGGAGGGAGAGTAGAGATATTCACATAGCCATCATGAAAATACATATGGAAATATGGGAATCTGTGTTTGATAAAGTGGATTCATTTAAAGTAAATCAATAGAACATATTTTTGCATGTGACCAAGGACTCACTCAACAAACTATCCTGAGCATGCATGGACACATATCAGAGCTAGCAGTAATCAACAGAAGAATAATGACTTCATTACACTGAGATCCTGGATTCAAATAGATCTCACACTGTTCCAACAAAACAATGTGTCAGGAGCGTAAGAAAACTGTACATAGGGCTGCACCAAAATCTGTCATTGGTTATAAATCTGTTGATTATTTTCTTATCATTTGAACAAAATATGTCAGGAACCTGTCAACATCCCACCAAACGTTTTTAAAAGCACAAGCCAAAAACTAACTTGCATGTTTAAGTCAACATCACATTGACACAAAGAAAATCACAGTTAGGTCACAAGGGTCAACTAATCATGGTAGCTGTAAATATTGCTTTCTAGGAAGTGTATAGATTGGCTTTTTTTGAATTTGTTGAATATGTGTTAAATTTGCTATTGCAATGCCTGTCACGAAGTTATATTGCTAAATTCAGTATAAAACCAACAGCAGAGAGCTTATGTTGTGATCTTGTCAAACCAGGCTGTGAAGGCTGTGTCTAATTGAGGGTTCAAAGCCATGAAAACATTGGAGGAGTACCAACTCATAGAGCCAGCGAGACCTCCACTGAGGGGCAGCTGCTGCTGAGGCTGCTGGCTGGGAGAGCTGTCCGTGGTGCTGAATTGAAGTTCTGCTGCACACTGCTCTGTCCAGGGTGCTGAAAATGTCAATATACATGGGGACCATGAGATCCCTGTGGGTAGCTGGAGGCCCACAGTAAATTATAAATAATTGAATTTGTTTGGAACAACGCAACGACCACTTCTGAGTTAAAAGTGTGAGATAAAGTCCATTCAAACGAATAAAGACCACTCAGATTCTAGTGTAACGTGCAAATAAATCATTATCCGCTTTCTAAATCAGCCACAGCAATGTTTCTTTAAGATATTCCAAACTAAAATGGCGTCAATTAAAGGTTCACGTCCTTTTAGATACCCACAGGACTTTCAAATTAAAATGTCCAAGTTTGAATTCCTCAGTTTTGGATTTCTAGAACTTTAAAAAGTAGAAAGAGAAACGAATCCCCACTAGGGATATCTCTCCCTGTGTTATTTTAAGGAAACGCACTCATGCGCCCACCATCCTGTGCGTGTGAGCACACACACACATTTGCCCTTGCTCTTTCTTCAGGAGCCTCATGACGGTGCGAATACAAGCAAATGTCATCAAGCAAAAAAAGATAAAGGAAAAGGGGGCATCAAGCCCTCCAGTCCTTATAACATTACTGCGAGTTGCATCATGAGCGCAACACGGCGCTTTTATAGAAAGGAGAGCGTGGATGAGAGGAGAGGACGGCGGAGCGTGATCTTGCGTGTAAATGGACATGCTGAGCGACTGTCTCATGCGCCGCTGACGAGTGATCTAATACCGGCCGATCCGGAGTGGAGAGCCGAAACACATCATCCTCATTCTCCCTCCTCTGCCCTCCTCATCTCCTCTCCTCGCGGCCTCTGCATCCTCTTCCTCGCGTTTCAATGAATAGAGGTTGATTACCGTTTATTGAGCTACGAGTCCGCTGGGACAGCTGGTTTTGATCCCATGGAGAGCGTGCGCTGCTCTCTTCAATAGCTCTTTGTCAGAAGCCTCTCACACATCTCTATCTTTGTCTGCGTGGCCCTTTGGGAACGTTGATGTGACTACAAGGGAGGCTACAACGTGTTTATAGTGAGACTGGTCGACAAATAAACAGCATTAAAGTAATATCATGCAGGTGAGACATAATTGTGGTTCATCAAACATGGCTTGTAAAAATCTGCCTTTTTTCATTCGGCCCACATGCAACAGAACACATGTTGCATGCAACATCAGCCTCTGTTCGGATAAATAGGCAGGCCTCGCTCCTTTTTGGTTTGATGAAGTATGTTGGCAGAGGAACGCCACGAGCCCCTGGTCCTCTCTCCCCTCCTCACGCCGCCTCTCAGCATAGTGTGAGGCTCTGGTGCCGCTCAATGGGAGGATGGGGCAATTGCTGGTGGCTGCAGCACCGAGGGACGCGCCAGACCACCTCAACGTGTGATATTCAACCATATTTATGGACAACGACTAAAGTAAACGTTGTTACAGGAGGGCCTGGATGGATAGTCTAGCCTCTGCTGCTGCTCTTCGTAAATATGTGCAATAAGTTAGAGTCGCTTTACTGGCTCCAAAAGTAGACTCAAACGGCAAGAGGGAGGGCAATAAAGAAGCTCCCTGGACGCAAATAAAACCCAAAGCGTCAAATATAGCCCCAATGAGATTTATCCAGCAGGGAAGTGGAGAGAGATTTGCCTGGATCTCTCGGACTGAACTGTGAGTGAAATAAACCGACAGCCCACCCAAACCATCTGGGTGGCTGATGACACAAGCTTGATCAAAAAGTGGGTGACAAGTGGGAGTTAATGGGTGGGAGACACGTTTCAATACTCAGGCTGAAACCACACTTAAACAGAATGAGACCACACGGCCTAATGTGCTGAAAATTTGCCCAGTTTCCACTCACTCGTGGATTATGTGCTGTCCAACCAAAAGGTATGAGTGGGCGAACACAGAGCCATGACTCACTGTCAAATTCATATTGTGGCCGTGGCAGTATTCTTGGCTTTTGCTAAAAATAGTGCCCATTCTGTGGTGCGGAGCCAAGACAGTGATAAAACGGTTGGCTTTCTTTGCCAAAGAAGCCGCTCTGGATGGCAAAAAAAAATCATTGCGGTTCTTCCCCCGAAAATCCTGGCCTCTTAAATAACGACACAAGCTTTTCGTGATGAATGTCCATGTATGCGAAGAAGACGGGAAAAAAACACGCACCAGTAAGTGAGTTTCTCCTCCCAGAAACACATAAGTGAAAGTAAATTAATAGTAATGATAATCTGTTGAATGCCCAACTCCCGTTGCGAGAATTCCATTTGCAATTAATCAAGGACAAAAAAACCAGAGTCAGTTAATTAGGCCTGCACCCCAAACCCTTACACACACGCGCGCGCACAATGCTCAGCGACTACGCACACAAACACACACATACATAAAAATGTTGTTCACTGATGTTTACTTGGGCAAGTGGGTAATTTTATCAGCTGGGAACTGAAGAGGAACAGTTAGTAAAGTACAGCCTCTGCACACGCGCACACACATGCACGCACGACTCCTCTTTCTGGACTCTGAACAGCATAATAATCAGTCGCCTGTTTGACCACCTCAACTGATTCCCTCACGCGAGCAGCACCGCTTCTCTCCATCCTCTGTTTCAACCATCCCACTGACAGAATGTTTGTTCATACACAAAAAAAAACTAATTGTATCCACCCATCTTCTCGAAAAACCACCTCACGCAGTCCTTAAATGAAACGCATCAACAGAGCCAAGGATAGACACGAGCTCAATTGCAATTCCAGCGGATCTGCTGGTACCAAAATAGCCACCCAGCCAGCCACCTCTCCTCTATTAATAACTTTGGGTGCTGGAACAGCGACATCGCAGCAAGGTTGATCCCAAAAAATGCCTTTAGGATGAGTGCAAGAGTGTGTGTTGCTGATGCTGATTTGCATTCAGTTAGGGATCGGGGAGGGTGGGCGGTGGAGTGGGGGGCAAGCCTGCTGCATTTTACACGTCTTCAGCTGTACAGAGGGGGGGACTTACCCTTTACTGAGGCGGCCAGTAGCCCCATATATAAGAACAGCACCCGGCTCCAATAATGCGCGTGAACTCCCGCCTTCATTAGAGCAAAAATCCGTATTCCGTCTCCTTTACTGCATGCGCATTCCGGTCTCCTCGCGAGTCCCGTTGCTCCGTCCCGGTTTGAAGCGGCGGTCATGGCAGGGTTTTTTTTTCTCTGGTCTGGCAGGCACGATAGTTCTCAGATGGTCAAAAAAGAGAGATTCACTCGGTGTCGGCGCTGAGAAAAATCCCAATGCATGGAGGAGGCTCGGATCTCGCAGCTGGACTGAACCATGTCATGCGGGCACCGAGGGGTTCGGAGTCTCTGTCTGAGAAGATAGATTTCACACCTAAAGGGGAGGAAAAGGAGGGAAAGCAAAGCCAAAGGGGGGGGTGAGGGGGGGGGGGGAGAGACGTGATTCAAGTGGTCACTGATAAACCCCGCAGGCATAAAAAAATCACGAAAATCCCTCGTCCGCGCCACATATGTAATATCACCAGACACACGTCAAAAAGCCAGGAGATCCCTCCTTCACTTTGTCCAGCAGCACTTATTTGTCCTTCTCTTCAATTTATCTCCCTTTAATAACAACATCTGCGGTGCCGATAATCCACGTTTTCAACTCGTCCTCAGATGTGAAGGAATCGAAGAAGAATGATGGAGAGCCACAGAGGTTATCCGGATCCAATGAAAATTCTCCTTGCTATGAGAAGTTCTCGACCAGCGTTGTAGTGTAGTCACAGATCTGAGTGTAGAGAGAAATATGCAGTATGGATGTATTCCCAGTATCGCAGCGCTGAGCCACAGCGTCGTCTCGGGTCTGTGCGACGCCAAGATTCAGACTGCAGACCTGCTCCTTCTCTGCGCGTCTCTCTCTCTCGCTCTCTCTCTCTCGCTTTCTCTCCCTCCCTCCACCTCTCTCTTTCTCACTTATTCTCCCTTCCTCTCTCTCTCACTCTCAGCACCATCTCCAGTCATCTCATAATCCTCCACATATCTACCTTGTTCCATTCACCTGTGACTAAGATCAACTCATTAGGTGCGATAAAGGGTCAATAATTGACTTTTACGCAGTAAACGACCATTTCTCAATCCCTCAATATTCACGTCTGGTATAATTTCTAAATAGTTTTGATGGGAATGATCATAACATTGATAATGAAAATAATATATTAAACATTGAATCCACCTTGTTCCAATTTGTTATAGTAAGATTTAGGGCCTCACAACGAGGCCATTGTCTCCATCCATTAAGACCAATCATCGGTTTGGCCCGGCAGTTTAACATAGATGTCCACTTCCTGCTCACTAAACGTGAAATTGATGCTTAACAGGCTGGAACCCTCGCCAGTAAATTTGAATGTCATTTCCACTTTTGCATATGACCGGTGTAATTAGTTTTTTCGCATTGCACCGTGCGTGGCAACAGTCAGGATAATGAAATGCGCGTTGGCCTTCAACCCGACATATATGATGGAGATAATAAAACTCTTCCCGCAACATTAAATTAAACTTCTCCGTCACTTGAGGGCTCATGCCATCCTTTTCCGTTGTTCTGGGACACGCAGCTGCATATTTTATTCCACTTCAGATTTTCTGGAACATATTCAAATGATTAACACGTGATAGGAAAAACAACAAGAACCTACAAGATAACCGCATCAGACACATTTGTGCATTTACAGGAGAAAAAATAACACCATCATAAGCAATTTATTTGGAGTAACTACAAATAATAAATTAAAACCGCAAGTGGATATGTGCGGGCCCTCCTACAAGCACCGCCTGATGTGCGCGACCGCCTGATGTGCTGCTGGTGTTGCTGTGCTGCCTAGGCTGAAACTGAGCATACTCGTGCAGTTATCAGCATAGTGTACATTGCAGCACCGCCTGTCACCAGTAGGTGCTGCTGTGACTCTAATTATGTTCTGAAGGATTGTTCATCACAGATCATTATAGAAAGAGTTGTGATCACAAGTTCTGAGAGTAAATACTCATTGTGTCCATTAGGTGGCGCTATTCATATGACAAACAGGTGTATATAGATAAGTTCAGGCTGGGTCCATGATGAAACATGTCAAATTTGGAAGAGATCAGGTATTGCATGTAAACTTCAGTACCATGTATTTCCTGTGGGTGGCGCTATGGCTGTTGGAGGGAAATGAACCCATAGATGAGTTGAGGAATGGACCCTGATCATGTGTATGTAATTTGAAACAGATTGAACACTGATGTCTCGCCATGAAACAGGAAATACTTATAGCTCCTTCATACAAAGTTTTAGGGGGTGCCAGACACACCCTTCAATGACAGGTCACAGTCTGACCAGTGATGCTCATGAATGTGTGAAGGCCGTTTCTGAGCACATTTGAAAAATAAATGTTCAAAACAGGAGAATCCTTTCATCATACAGTAAGACATGTGACTTCCTTTTGCCAGTAGGGGGCCCTATAAGATATCGGTGAATATTTGCATACAGACGCATCAAGCCTGGGACAGTTTTCATACATGTAATATTTGGTTCTGTGTAACATTGTATGTAAGAGATATTAAGGTTTTAATATCCTAAAAGATTTAGCACAGTGCCAAAAACAGTGAAAACCCTGATGGGCGCAGGAGGTATACCTCAAATGTCTGCACTTCCTGAATATAAGAGCCCCAAGATATATAAATGGGATGAATTTGGGACAAATTTTGGTGAGTTTTGGTCCACGTTGAGGCATGCAAATTTGTCTTTGAAGTGGCGGAAGAATCCTAGCCATCCTTCAGGATACAATAGGGCCTGGCCACCACTGTGTGTCAGTGCTCGGGCCGTAATAATAATAATAAGAATAATAATAATAATCCCTTGGGTTTCAAAAGGGCCTTCGCCGACCTTGTCGGTGCTCAGGCCCTCATAATAATAATCACTCGGGTTTCAAGGATGGCCTTCGCCGACCTTGTTGGTGCTCGGGCCCTAATTATGTCTGAGTTTCCAACATCAGATGACTTCAAAATCATCAAACGTATTGTAACAGCTCTACTGTTTGTTGGTTGTGTTCAGTGTAGATGCTGTTAATTCCTACAGTGTTGAGTTAGTGAAGGCATCAGGAGGGGGCGGAGATGAAAGAGTGAGTGCGAGCGGGAGAAAGGAGTTAGGAGATTATTCATTGATTAAGAGTTTGTTTTGTTGCTCCTGTTGGAACTGGCGTTGTCACGGCCGACAGTGAATAAAAGCAGTTGCTACGAATCGGCTCGTGATTCTTAGAGCGTCTGGGACAGACGTCACGGTATCATTCTCGAATATCAACCGGTTACCATAGCACCCTGCCAAACTGACACCAGTTATTGTTTCATTTCAAGAAGCTCCTTCAAAATAAACCCAACCTAAACACAATAACGAGCCTGACAGCCCCATGCTTGTGAACAAAAGACAGAAAATGATGCTATCACAGGATCTTCGGATGAGACCAACTCCACAACACATTTTCCAAGCTCATTCCCACCATTTCCTCGCTCCACCTGGATCAATTTGCACAATCCGTGCTGACGACTTTGACCGAGTTTGTGCGATCATCTGGTGGTTCACCTGGGAGACCACAGAATAAGGACTTGAAGGCAAGAGATAATAAACCATCTTTCTGGTAAGGCTGAGCAGGGTACACAGGGTCTGGGATCACTGACAAGTTCATCACACAAAAAATACAGAAAGAGATCATTTTACACTTAATGTGTAACTAAACCCCACACCACTTTTTTGTTTTTTAGCTGAAAACATTTATATAGGGATTTAGTAGTGCTGTTAATCAATGTGGGTCTGTGATAATCATAATAAATTAATATAATATATGAAAACAAAAAACATGTTACACCTGAAACCCACGGAGGCTGGTTAGAAGTGAATACCAAGCCTGTATGTCAGAGTATTTTGCTCTAAAATAACTTAGTGGATGGAGCAGGTGAGCTAACCGCGACTAGAGTTAGCGCGCTAACTCACTTTACTCACTCTCTTCTGTAAGCAAGATCACTAACCTGAAGCTAATGCTCCCGGTTCACTGGCTGCCGAAGCCTCCGATCCACTCTGTGTATGCCGACTGATGAGGTTTAGTCGTGAAAATCTCAATGTTCATTCATTAGTCCCGGCCCTTCTCATTCACACCAGGCCTCTCACTCGCTGGATGGTTCTACCGATTTATCAGTCTCCATCCACCTCCCCTTCACCCAGAGATGGAGTGGAGGAGGGGGAGAGGATTGGTGGTTTGAAGCCTGATGAAGCAGGATCTACCGATCTCCCCCCTCCCTGCCAGACTCCACCCGTCTCCCCTTCACCCGGAGATGGAGCGGGTGGAGAGGGACAGATATAGCTCTGAAAGCATTTAACGCCATTGTGTTTCATCTGCTCAACATTACTGTGGACAGGTACCAGCTAGAGAGGTGTTACAGGTGTAGAGTCAACCATCCCAGCCAGGGACAGCACGAGTGTTTGGAGCAGCTTGAAAAAGACTTACCTCAACAACTATCAGCAGCTGATGAAAAAACTCTACACCCCAAAGTTTATTCATGCCGTTCAGTACTTCTTAACCCTGAACATTATCGACATGGAGAAGTATAGAGTCGTAAATACGACCGTACGTGTTTTGCAAGAGCTGAAATTGACAAATTACCTCTATGAGCCCATCAACAACATGTATGACGAACTGCTTGGAGAGGACAGGGTGAAATTGGGACTACTGGAGATTGCGACCAAATTATGGCAGATTTCTTAAATTTTATCAATTCATTTAAAAGCAACGAAAAATGGGAAACTACTGGGGGAAACTCACATCTATCTCTTACAGTCTACAGCTGCATTTAAGCATCATGAGATAACTTTGTTGCGATTTGGATGAAAAAGATGAACTGATTGATTAGAATGAGTTAAATGGTTAAATGGATTCAGGAGGAAATAGAGTCTGCAGGTTGTTGGTGTTGACCTGCAGCTTTTTTACAAGCTATTGTGTCATTAGTCATTCCCATCGCAACATTTAACATTTACTAAATTATTTGTCCATGCAAATGGGATATAGTTGGATGTATTGATGGAAGGATGAATGAGAAGTCGAGGCCCATCTCTAACCCAGATCTTAACATTTCAGTGTAGATCAGGTGGGCTGCTGTGTGGTCACAGACCCACTGTATAATGTTAGCGTACACCATCTGTTCACCGGCCGCCAGGAGCTTCCGTGACGCCCCATTATCAAAAGCGTCCCTGGTCTCACTGGACCGTCTGTTCCGCATCGCGGCTTGACAGGCGACAGGCTGGTGACTAAAGAGTAGCCTCATTAAAAAGTCATGGTTTGAAGAAGGTGCCACACCACATGGTGCCACAGAGCTTATGATTCCTGCTTTTTAAGGCCAAAGGTTGGGCTCAGCCTCGAGTCCACAGTCATACTTGGCTATGAAAACACAATTAAGTGTATTAATTAACTTACCGGCCTTTGTTGTAATAAAGACAAATGGTTAGGTCAGGATGTTGTGCTCAACCCTAAAACTTTAAATAACCAAGAGGCGTAACTGTGCAATCTTTCAACCTGATATTTAAAAGCAGAGTAATCTCCCTGTGCCTCAGATTAAACCTGTTCTGGGCTTGTTCCTGATGTAAGTGACCTTTTCCTTAAACTAAAAGATGAAAATAGTAATCACCTCCCTAAGAAAATGTCACCTGCTTCTAAAATCCCTCAAAAAAGCAGAATTTAAACAGACATGAAGAAACATTTGGACTCTGCTCTCCGGGTTTTACTCTCTTCACAAGAAAATTGTTGAGTACAAGACAGCAGGAGCAAGCTAACCTTGTAATAGCATTTTTGTTTGATGGACTGTCTTGTTTAAAAGATGTGTTAACCGGGCCACACTCACATGTTTGTGTCCCTCTCTCCTCCCCCTGTAGGACTGAGGAGCAGCAGAAAAAGACGGATGATTTGGGTCTGTACACACCGTTTGAGAAGGACCACTGACATCACCCTTCCTAACCCTTATCTCTCAGGCCACAGACATGTTGTAAAGCCTTCAAGGATACTGAGCCTTGTGATGGAGGGACAGATGAAACGAGATGAGGAGGAGGCAAAGGGCCAAAGAAATGTGGGGAGGATCATGACTTTAGAGGCGAGAAATTCTCCTGTGTCAGTTTCCTGTGGTCTTGTCCATCCCTGTTAACACCAAAAACATTAAGGTAATACCAATATTTTGTTGGCCTATCCCGGTCTTTCTTCAGCCTGTTAAGGCTGGCATTCAACCATGTCCCACAGAGCCTTCAGCCTCAGGGAAGATGCTGGGCCAGTGGGAGATTCCCCTTTCATTCGGTCCAAGTGACATCCCCACTACCACACGGCTTGACCGCCCATGCACAGGCTTGGGTCCAAGGCAAAGCAGAAGCACCTTGGGCAAGCTTGAAAACCAACATACCAGCAGCATCCCCAGCACAGCAGGAGCCCAACGACCTACTGGCTGACTTCCCAGCTCTGGAGCCTTGGTTGAGGCCTTTGGCGATGGGTGAAGCTCATGATCGGCATCCCAAGGCTGAAACTGCGAAGGGGAAAAGTGGAATTACTCACTTACCAAATCACAGACAAGAGAGTGGAGCTTCCCATCAGAGGAGGATGGAAAATGTACCCCATGAGGTATCTTCCATCTGTGCAGGAGATCAGAAATCTGAGCTGGACCTTCAAAAATTTGGCTCCACTGGCCAATGCAACACTCCCACGATCAGCTGCGAGAAAAAGAAGGCCAACAACTTTACTGCTCTTAAATGTAACACATCTGCTAAAAATCTGCCCAATTTCCCTCTTACAAGTGTAGCACATGGCTCCTAACACTACTGGGAGTAAAAGTAATGTAGTACTGTAGTAGTAGTTATAATTATACCGGACCAGAATCAGAGGATATCAGGCTTGAATAGGAGGCAGAAGAGACTGTTTGCAACATTAAATGACCACACGAGACCAGAGATTATGAACTGGTACCTTGTATTTTTAGTAGGAAATGATCAAAATCAAATAAATAAACAAAAGTTCTCTATTCAGTTCAATTCACAAACAAATTATTTCTTTTGTCACTCTTTTTCTTGGTTATAAACCACTGAGTTATTTTAACTGCTTTCTATCTGCATGGGTGCACCCTTATAGTTCTGACTAACTCTCAATATTTTTATCCAACAGTATGGTAAGTAACTACATTCAACAAAATACCTTCTTAAATATTATCACTCCACAGATTGTTCCAACCTTTCAACAGTTCACTATTTCAGTAATAACAAAATCACTATAAACATAATAGTACACCTATTATAATATCACTATTCAGTCCATGCACTTAAATCAGTGACGATAACGACTCAGTCCTTCCAAAGGCACAGGGAATGTGTTCGAAGAAGAAAGAAGGGGGTAAATTGTCTTTTCCAAGTCAAGTCAAAAAAAGGTAAAGTCAAAGTCTGGGGTTCAGGCTGGGCAAGTGGGCAGGGGCTGAGTGCTACAGTGGTGCTGGTTATGATGTTTACCCTATCGCTGTGGCAGGAGAGGGGAAAGGCTCACAGTTTTTGCTCCTCGACTCAGGGATCTTCAATCCAGGGATCTAGAGGTCTCTTCTGGGTTGGCTAGCCATCAATTTTAAATAATCTCAGAAAACCTGACCTGCATGCATTGACATGGCCAGAAATGTTCATTAATCATTTGCCTTTCTGATTCATCAGGAGTTATTAATCCCTTAAATATATACATACATTAGTATAATGAAAACTGTATAATAAGCATATTTTAAATTAATTTCTGTGTAAAGTGAAACCAAATTTCTATTTTCTTTATGTTATCCACTTTAAATTAAAGCAAAACAATGTTACATGAATAATAACCCATACAGCATTAACTTGAAACAATATTTGCATGTCTTCTGTTCTTTTTAAATCAGAATTACTATATCATGAAATTAAATACTTGACAAAACAAACTTATGTGGCTTCAATATCAAACTGTTCAGTAGCTTTACCAGCCAGTGAAAACATCGAGCAATTAAACACTCTTTATGACACGTTTTTATACATTATTGTAGCAGTTTGTATGGGTAATTTCAGATATTAAAATATGAAAGTAATATTTCAAAAACATAAAAAGTAAAATAAAAATTATTTTTAATGAAATTAATATTTCATATAATTTTCCTCGTATACTCTGTGGTGAGTCGTTTCCAATAAGCTGTCATAACGAGTTAAAGCTTGTCTTAAAGTTCATCAAATATTTAATCAGCTTTGTCTCACCGTCACATTTCTCCAAAGTGTAGAGGAAACACACAGGCCATATCCTAACATGTTCGTCGGGAGGTAAAACCAAAGTAACATCAGAAGATGTAAATAAGTGTGGTACTCTTTTAGCAGGGATTCTACGCACTCTTTTCTAAATGAGACCCCTGGTCTCTGGTCACCTCAAAGAAAGGATTTTTTAATCCTTCATTTTGATAAAAGTTTTTCCTGGTATTTTTAAAAACTCACATGCGCTCTCCTCGCTACATTATATTATTTCCAAATGAGTTGTCAAACAGCGTTACTTTAGTGAGCTATACAATTGTAGCTAGCTTAACCTCGTGTTGCAGCATTTACCTATTTACTTTTTACAGTGACTCATCAGTTCGGGGATTTCTCTGTGTCACTCGGCAGGTTCGAGTGAGCTGGGTCTCACAGAAATCTACAAGCTTTCAACAAAATACAGGCTGTTACCGTTCTGATTTGACAACATAATAGTGCTTTTACACTTTTTATCTGTGCTAACTTTTTACCATTCAGCAGCAGCTCCTCTCTCTCTGCAGTGTCACCCAGTGTTAACTAGTGTGTGTCTAGCTCAATGCAGCGCTGCAGACCTGCACTCTGATTGGCTGAGATTGTTAACTCTTTGTGACCCGGGTTACATAAGCCTCTCCTATCAGTTTATATGAACAATCCGGTTATCATTAAAACAATTTTATGCCATTCTGAATACCCTCTGGAGCTAGCAAAGCACAAACCCACACAAACATCCCTGTCCGAGAGTCTGTTATTGATATTAATGACACAGTCAGACTGGGCTAATTAAAGCCAGGAGAGAGGTAGTAGCACCTGGCTCTCAGAAGTTGCTGAGTGCAAATTTTGCAAAAGTCAAGCTTGCACAGTCCCCCCCCCCCCCCCCTCCCCCGTTTTCTTTCAGCCATTTAAAACTCTGTCAATGATCTTTTTTTTTTTTGTTCTAAAACAGAACAGATGGCTTGGCTTCAGACTTTGAGACTTTCTTGACACTAAAATCCATCTATAAAAAAAACTGCCCAATCTGAACAACTTCATCAATTTGAGGGCAGTGCAGTGTATCCCATCTATTCCCTGACAAGTCCACCCACATATGAACGCATGTGCCAACATTGTGTCCCTCTGTGTAGGTGTTCAAACAGCATGACTTTGTATGGTGATGCAGAGAAGTACTTCGTCAGTTGGATGACTCAGTGGGAGAGGTTTTCATAATGAGGGGATTACTGTGCAGAAGCAAACTGATTTACACGCATAGCCTTATATACTGGTTGCTGGTGCAGAACAGAAACAGCGGACAAAGATAGGGAATAAGTCAACATTTCAAGTACACTGTGTTAATTTGAAGGCCTAATATGGCCTGTATGGCTTCTCAACCTTTGCAGGGCTGTCATTCCCCTGCTACTCTAAGTATATATGAATAAAAAATTGAGTGAAACTTGAGCACATTTTTATAAAAGTTGAATTGAATACAAAAATAATATGTATTTTTGGTATTTGTGGCCCAGTTTGAATCCCACAGCAGGTGTACTGTAGTTAAAGGCAGCACTGCTTTGCTCAATATGTGTGAGTTTGTGATACACAGCAATGGCAGTTCTCCAGCAGTTTGCAGTCGGTGCTGATATGATAGAATTTACTCATATCAGCCCTGTTGATTCAATAGCACTTTGTTGATTCCCTGAGGCAGAGACTGTAGATAATTCCCTTGCAGCAAAAAAAAAGGAACAGTACTATTAAGCTTTACCCTCTGCTTCCCACTTAACATGACACGGGCCAGACTAGACGGCGTGCATGTGGAATGGGTTTAGTGCTAATCCTTGCCCTCTTGCTGTGCATATTGCAGTTGCAGGTACAGATGGCGTGGGTGGTAATGCCAGGTCCTGGGCTAGTGATGCCAAGGCGGGCATGAAGAAAGCAGCTGCCCCTCAGGAGAAAGCCAGACCTTGTACCCCTCAGCAGACAGTTACCATTAACAGAGCCAAAGGTAAGTTAAAACCTTGGCATCTTTATCCTGTGTGTGTGTGTGTGTGTGTGTGTGTGTGTGTGTGTGTGTGTGTGTGTGTGTGTGTGTGTGTTTGCGTGTGTGTGTGTGTGTGTGTGCGCGCGTGTGTGTGTGCGCGCGTGCATGCACAGGGGAGGTGGTTGGGTGTTATGTTTCACGGTGGGCCACATGAAGAATTCATCACAATCATCACCAGTTGAGCGCATTTATTTTGCAACACTGCGCAGATGGTTACAGTGTGTCCTCTTACTCTTTGTGCACAGCACTTTAAACGATTCTGTGTGCAGCATTTTTAAAGATAATGTATCACTGTCAAATTAATTATGTTTTTTGGATTATTTAACACATGCAAATGAGGCTGCATATTATTTTTTGTCTATCACACACCAATGGCATTGTTCCTGTTTGTGACATAAATTAATTAATCTGTCTCTTTGATCAAGCCTCACACTGAACAATAATGCAAGTTGTACAGCCATGATATGAATAATCAAGAGTCATTCAACATCACAGATGAGTAATCTAGTTTGTTCCAGAGCATACATCCAACAGAAATGTACAGAACATGTAACCCTGGGTGTGGGGGTGGAAAATGATAGCTACACAGCTCCTCAACATCGTATAAAACTTCAATACATGGTAGCTGTTAGAAAAAACAACTAATGAGGTTCAATGATGAGCTGTCACCAGTGTTGTTTTCGTCAACGATGACGAAATTATTTCGTTGACACCCCTTTCTTTCATGACGATAACGAGACGGTGACGAGCTAAACATGGCTCTTTGATGACTAAAACATGACGAGACATGAGTGAGTTTTTCGCTGACGAGACGAGACTGGACGAAAATGTTAGTGAGTGGTCTGTCAAGACGTTCAAAATGCACGACAATTCTGCCTATTGTGCGAGTAATCTGCTATAAAAAAGAAGATGCTGCGCAACGTCAGGTATTGTGCAGAACCTGCCTTGCTACTGTTTCTACCTCACAAGGTAAAACCACAAACCCTTATCAACACTCAAAAAACACCACATAGTAGGGATGTAAATTTCAAGTATTTTCTGTGATCGATTTTTGGAAATGTTAATGATCAATGATTGATTAATCATTAAAAAAACATGATCGTTTTCCATATCAAGAATAATGCCAAATCCGTTTATTCCCTAAATCAAAATTTCCTTCACAACACAATGTATATAACTGATAGTATTAAATAGCTACAGATCATACTGAAGTGTACAAAATAATCAACATGCTGAATATCAACATGTGGAGCAAGCTCATAAATAATCTCCACAGACGCAGAGTCAGTGAAGACCCAGAAAATGTGGATTTACTGCAACAGGACAACTGAACAGAATCATATTTAAGACTCAGTGTCCAGTTTTCCGTCTATTCGTTCTTATTGAGAAAAAATAGCATGTTTACGTGGTCAGGTGTCAGCCAGGAGAGCAAAAACTGACTAAAACTTTTTTGAGTTTTCGTTGACTAAAACTGGACTAAAACTATCACATATAGAAATGACTAAAATGTGACAAACTACTAAGCATCGTTTTCATCCAAAAGACTAAGACTAAGACTAAAACTAAGATAGCTGCCAAAAACAACACTGGCTGTCACCAATGTAATTAGACAAGAAGAAATTACTCATCATAAAAGTACAGTTCACAGCAAGAGAACTGGAAATTACATACCAATATAAACTGCACAGACATACCTGCTCTTCGTGAACATATAAATACCCAAGTCAAGAAAATGTAGCAAAAGGTTACCATCTCTAAATTAGATGACTACTTTGTCTGTTTTTTTTTGTTTTTTGTTTTTTTTACTTCTTCCATACTATTACATCAGATTTTCAATAAATTATTGAGCTATTGGTGCCAAGAATTATGTTTAGGGTCAAAACTGGCTGCACAGAGCACTTCTCTATCCAACTTTATTTGTGACTGGAAAACTTTCCTCTCGATCATCAAATTTGTCCTGACATCACAGATACAGTAAATTAGTTTAGATATGCATTCAGGCTGTCAATTATGTTTGGGGATTTACAGTATCAGATTTTCAAATCTGAGAAGGCCATATCCTAAATTCAATGATGCAGTTCGCTTCCTCTCTGGAGAAGTTGCTGCTCTGATTCTGTATGTTATTATGTAATAGTCTAAATTGACAGGGGGCGACCCAATGCATCATGGATGATATTTTCCTTTTTAAATTATAATTTTGGGCGTGTGTTTTTGAGTGTGTTGCAGCAGAAGACAAGTTAACAAAGAATTTGGAATGATAAAACAGTGAGGACACAAGTCAAGTTGGTGAATTTGAAAAACGTACTTAATGCACGAGTATGGTGAAGCATTTATTTGTTTGTCTATTTTATCAAATTTAACTCCATTAGAGCCTTTTCTTGGACTTAGTCTTATTTTGGCAAGCAGCCATAATATTACAAAAGTAGCTTGAGGCTCCTGTTTATATATATATTTTTAAATGGTTATTAAACTGACTAAAATTAACAGGGTTACCTCTTTTTGACCTACAAGAGTAAACTAGACTATCAAAATAAAAATGGAATATTTCTATATGGTAATTTTGAATGCATCATACCACTGGCTGTGGGTGGGTGTCAGGAGAAGTGATTTACAGTACACTGCTAAAACAAGGGATAAGTTTAGTAAGCAGGTGGTTATACAAAATAAAATCCTGACAGGGTGATACAAGACCCTGATGCAGAATGGATCGATCTCATCCACCAACTAAAGGCTACCAACCAGTGATGCAGAAAAGATGACACTGAGTGTTGATTTAAAGATGATATAACTGATTTATGTATGCAGCTAGAAAAGTAGAACCTCATATTTGACAGTTGTTGGTACTTCATTGGAAACTGGTTTTGTCTAAGTTCACAGTGAAAAGTAAGATCAGTTCACACAGACCACAGTGAACTAGTTCACATTCACAGTTACAGTAAATGTTTTGTACTATGAACTTACAAAATGTAACATAGTGAACTATTTTAATTACATTTTTGTATCTGCTCCGAAGTAATTATTCAGTAGCCTTCAGTAAAAAATCTAAAAGATAAGACTTACAGCTTTATCCACAGGGGGCTCCAAAATCAACACAAACCAAAAGTTTCTCACAGGAGCTTTAAAGACTGTTTTAAGAAGGCCAGCTCTAAAAAAGGAGGTTCTCATATTCTTCTCTCTGTAACTCTGTACTTCTTTTGTCCTCTTACAGCCAGGTATACTCAGAACTACGCCCAAAACGTGACACCTTCCCATCATACAGCATGACACTCAATGACCTCTACGTTTCATGAACTTCAACCCTGCAACCCAAACCAGTTTGTGAGACCTGGTTTCCCTCACATGAATCAGGTAAATACATAGACTGTAAAAAATATGGTCGTAGTATCCGTGACGTCGCCCATTTGTTTCTGAACGCTGTTTTGAAGCCAATCGGCAGGAGCAGCCATGTTGCTGCTGTCGAGCCAGTGTGACGTAAAGAGGCGGGCTTTGAGCCTCCTAGCCAACAGCTGCAGTGTTCCCACAGGCAGCTGTGCCTCTCATTGGAATACTAGTAATCTCAATATCTTCAAAATTGCTGAATTAGATAAAATTCACCCCCCTCACAGTGAGAGGACATCGAGAAATGAGCTATTCAGACTACACTCATCTTTTGTACCAGGCTGTGAACAAGTTTATTAATGCTGCAAAGATCGTCTTTTTCCCATTCATGTGTATGTGACTTCCGGTACTTCCGGAGCCAGCCTCAAGCGGATCCTTGATGAACTGCAGCTTTCAACACTTCCGCATTGACTCATATTTTTAGACCGGAGGTTGCCGGTTGGGTAAATACAATATCAAGATTGAAGGTGATTCCGTAAGCTGATACAGCCTACAACCTTCTACTTTCATACGGTTGCCTACTTTTATGGTTTCAAAATTTCAAGTATTTTGAACAGTCTCTTAGGTTAGATTTTAAAACCAGGAATCGATGAGAAGATTTGCTTTGAAGTGGTTGTAACTTCACAGTGACCCACACCATCTCAGCCCCCTTTATCCAGAGTAAAACCCAGATCTCAGTCCAACAAAGCTGCTGCTGCTTCCACACAGCCTTCCCTTTCCTTTTGTACTGTCGGTGAACCAAAGAAAGACTAGATCTCTAAAGACTGGAGAAAGACTTATTACACGTTTGGAGTGCTAAAGTATATGTATTTAGCCTTTTCTTTGTCTTCATACTCATTTTCACTGTAAATTGGGCTGCTGTCCGTATTTTGTTTTTTCCCCCACTAGAAAAACCTACCAATGGTGGGACTGGTATGAGATTAGCTGTTTTCACATTCCCATACACTGATGGAAGTGTGTGACCAGTCATCTTTTTTTCAGCTAAATTGCATGTGTGAATTACCTGTGAATGCAATATCTCTCACCTGGCCTTGAAAACTATTCCATCTCATACCCAAATTAACAAGAAACTCTTATGAGGAGCTTTTTTTTCTCTTGCAAAGTCAACCATTCAGTTTGGGTAAGTGCGGACTGGGTGTCTGTTTCAGGTTCCTCAAATTCAAATTTTGAATATAAACAAATTAACACATTAAAAAAGTCTTCACACTGAATCAGCAAAATTATGATTCAGATTACTTTGTAGTTTTAAAGATACTACAGGATTAAGTTCAACAAGGCCTTGTGGTACTTGCACACATGTATTCTCTATACTAGTATTGACACGTTAGAGTAGCTCTCAGCCAATCACAGTAAGCTGTCAGAATAGAGATAAACGTGTTTAATCAAGCCTGAGGAACAAAAACTCTTTATGTTTTATCTATGATGTAAGCAGAGGATCTTATAATTTGTCAACAAAACCTGTAACTTTGCAAGGTGTAACCATGTCATAGAACACCAAGTTTGGCTCCAGAGTCATCTAGTGTACAATGACTAAGCACAGCTAATGCAAATGTGTGATAATGCATGCAATTGCAGTTAGAGTTTCTGTTTAGCGTAATTAAGTAATGATGGATCTCACAGAGCAAAGAAGTGGATCCATGCAGCTTTTTGCTTGAGGATGTAAAGTGGTTGTGGCATTTCAACAATCTAGGACTGACACTTGTACCACTAAAGAGGGTTAGGGGGCACTAACACACTGCAACACTGAACCAACAACCTGTTGCCTCTTCATAAATATGGGGGGTTTAGTGAGCTTTTAACCTTCTCGTCCCTCTTCTAGCTCGATAGTGAACTGGTGAGTTTGCTCTTATAAGAACTTTTTAATAGACTCTAGAAAAAATGTTTAAAAACCCTTGAACACACTTCTAGTTGTTCAATAAAGCAGAATTTGAATTGGCAACCTGGGCCACACTGTAACTGTATGCCTGAGCAGCATGTGTGCATTTCAGAGCATTAAGCCTTTCACATTGATGCTCATTTGAGAAATGAGCACATTGACATAAAATCTTAGAAACGTAGGTTGTTGACAATTTATTTTGCCTGCAGGTCATTGTTGTTTGTAAAAGTAGTGTGTAATATTTAAGAGATAATGTAAGTTAAGCAGGTGGTTATAAATGCGAGTAAGAATTCTGCTTGAATTCTGTTCGAGCATGATTGTAGTGGGAGGATATTGCTCACCCTGAAGGGATTTTAATTCACATAACCACCTGCTCACCACACATTACCCACTTACTTCCTGTTTGCAACTTAAGTTAAAAACAAAGTTACTCAAAATCATGATTCAAAGATTATTTTATTGATTATAAACTAAGTCATGTATACATCTTTATAAAAAAAAGTCTCAGAACAAGACATTCTAAACACCATGACATAATTTATATCAAACTAATAGAACGGTTTCAGCGATTTTGACCAATCAGGATCAAATAATGAACACAGCTAGTTATAAAATTAATAAAGAATATTATTTATGCTCGTTATCAAAGAAAAATCTGTAGTAAAGGTGAGGCCGGCTTGAGCACAATGTTGCACAAACACAATTTGTGTTGTACCCAAGCGGCCACCTCCGGTCTAAAAATATGAGTCCAATGCGGAAGTGTTAAAAGCTGCAGCTCATCGAGGATCCGCTTGAGGCTGGCTCCAGAAGTACCGGAAGTCACATACACACCAATTCAAAAAAGGCAATCTTTACAGCAGAAATAAACATGTTCACAGCCTGGTACAAAAGACAAGTGTAGTCTGGATAGCTCATTTATCGATGTCCTCTCACTGTGAGGGGGGTGAATTTTTTTCTAACGCAGCAATTTCGAAGATATTGAGATTACTAGTCTTCCAATGAGAGGCACAGCTGCCTGCAGGAACACTGCAGCTGTTGGCTAGGAGGCTCAAAGCCCGCCTCTTTACGTCACACTGGCTCGACAGAAGCAACATGGCTGCCGCCGCCGCCTGGTCTCAAACAGCTCTTCTGAAAAAGATGGGTGACGTCACGGATACTACGTCCATATTTTATAGTCTATGGTTGTACCACACTCATGTGAATTGCAGCAGTTAAGATTGGCAGCATCACGCAATGTGGATGTAGTCAGTGTGGCCCTCTCAATAAACCTGTGAACACACAGCAAACCCATTTATTGTAGAGAGCTTTGGAAGTTTACCTACCCAAGACTTTGTTTTCAGTAAAAAAAACAAAACATTTTTTTCAGTGTACTTTCTTGTTGTTCTGTGAGATTTTTAGGGGCTTTTGTGTCGATTCAGATGGGAGTTTGCTGTGTGGATGAAATGTGAAAACAGAACACTGTATTTTTAACATCTCCATCTCTTCCTTTTTCTCCCACAATCTCTCCTCGCTATGCCCTTTCCGTCTCTGACCTATTTAAATTTGGGGTTACACTTTCTTTTAGCATATGCAACGGTGACACTGACAGCAATGCATAGTGCACTCTGAGGTTTGCCCCTTTGGCCTCGGCACTTCTCATCCAGCAGGATAATTACTGAAGCTGCAATGCACATTCCCCCTGGGTGGAGGTGGCAATATGGGGGTCTCTTGGTGTCAGCGAAGAAATGAGATGCAAGAAGGCAGCTCTGAGTAAGAGCGTGAAAGAGAGAGAGAGAGGGACTGTAAAAGGCATGACGGTGATAGAGAGAGACATTATAAAAGTTTTATTTTTGGCAGCAAAACAGCTGATGCAGAGATGAAAGTAAATGTTTATAGAGAGTGTGAAAAAGTTACGAGAACTATCTCAGAATCTGACACATTTCAAAATCTTTCTGTCTTTGTTTCCCCCTCACTCACTCTTACATCTGTTCTAGTTCTGGTGTTGCGCATAACCTGAATATTCTGCTATTAAAGTTTTACAGGCAGAGAGAATAAAGTTCGAAATAAATCAGATAAGAAGAATTTAAAGAGCTTTTTATCAAAGGCTGGAGTATGGGTGAGAATGCGCTGTGGGAGCGTGATCACAATCTTTTGAATTTTCTTTAAAAACACCTAGGCCACTCGGGTAGAACCAAGGAACTGTAAATGCCCATGCTCTGTATTTAGAGGGGGTTTTATCCTCCTGGCCCGTCACTCAGCCTCACAAACCATTTTTTTCTTTAGCATCTATTCAAGCCTCCTCAGTCTCAGTAATCAAATCCAAGACATTAGATACTGCCACTAAAAGAGGGCAATTAAGTGAAGCTGCTTTTATTATGTTGGGGAGTTGGCATACCTAGCCCGGCACTTGCAGCTGCATCCAAATTTAGAAAACAGAGCAACAAAATGACAATTAAAAATGTTTCGCTCTTGGCAGATGGAGAAAAAGAAGGAGCGCGGTCTATATGGTTTGGGTTCAGCAGCCTGATGGATGGTCTGTAGGATTGTCAGAAACAGAGCAAGTTTGAAGAGGTGTGAGAAGAGGAAAGTTGGCGGTTGGGTGGGGT
The DNA here is from genome assembly GCF_009762535.1 of Notolabrus celidotus. Lineage (NCBI taxonomy): Eukaryota > Metazoa > Chordata > Actinopteri > Labriformes > Labridae > Notolabrus > Notolabrus celidotus. The sequence goes on along the minus strand of NC_048287.1, from coordinate 11,516,546 downwards.
TTGTGCATCTGAGCCTGTGTGAGAGAGGCAGAGACGGAGGCCAAAGTTTTCCCTCTTGCATTCTTCTCTCTTCTTACAGCTAATAAGCCTGTCTCTGAGCTGTTGCTAGGCTACACCGGTCTGTTGTTATTCTCTGGCAGTTGGTGTTTTCCTGCTTTATGTCTTTGTTTGTGTAAAGTTGATATTTCATGGGGCAAAAAAGGCAGAGGGGTAAAGGGGGTATCAAACAATGACAACTTAACATGATCCAAGCTTCACCATAATGATTCCTATATCACATCTATGCCACATGCTAGCTCTTCACTGCACTGTCTCGCATATTTGACCAATTTTATCATGTGTGTGTTTGCATGTTGCTTAGGGATTTGATGCAAGATGCTTCTATGAACTCATTGAGCTAATGCAACCTTTATTGTATGGAAGCTGAAAAATCTTGTAACTAGGCAACAAAAAAAGGTCCTACATGTGCTCTTAAAGAAGATACTTCAAAGCCCTTACAGAGTATGGGACTTTTGGCTCCACACATCTCTCAATAGGGGGGAGGAGAGAGAGCTAGCAACAAAGGAATGTTATCGTTTCTGAGAGAGATCCATAGATTGGTTTTCAGGTGGGAACCAAGGGCTTGGTTATAGGTCCAATCAATGTGTTTGCTCATAATAAGGATATCTGCACCCCGGCCTTCCTCTTTCACAGCCCTCTTGTTAACCCTTCAAGTCCTGGGAGATGAAAGAAAGATATTAAACAGAAGTTAAAGAGTTATGGATAATAAAGTAATATTTTCTCTGCACCAAAGCACAAAATGGCCATAATAAACCTTCAGGGTTTTTTAAAGTTTTCCTAATAATTCACAGATATCTTGCCAAGTGTTGAGGTATTTGGCTTTCAGAGCTTATTCTCCAGTCCGCACTCTGTTTTGGATCAGCCCCCCGCCTACGCTCTGGCATTTTCAGACGCTCAAAGATGGAGGATGGTGCTATGAGTGAGCGCCTGGCATCACAAGGCGTTTTGCTCTCCAGCCCAAAATGCAAATGACAAAGCAGCCTTTTTGTTATTATTATTATCCCCTGCACTGCTTTGCATGCTTACAAATTACCTCTTGGTGTAATTATCAATTGGATCTCTGCTCTAATTAGCTCATTTACCCATCACTTTACTGCATTGGAATTGTGACCTCATGATCATATGATTAACAACACATCAAAACATGTAAAAATGTTGATTGATGGCCACTATTATACAAAGAGACAGCTCAACATTTCACATTGCTTTTACAGACTTGCATTAACATGGCATTATAAAAGCACAGAGAGCCATTCATTACTGTGCTGCTGAGCTTAAGGTTTACAAAACATGGCATCACACACTCATGTTTTTGGCAGAAACAAAGACACGCAGCATGAAGCACAGTAATGAGCTTTAAGGAAATCATGTTTACAGCCACTCAAACCAGTTTGTTTTTAATTTCTTCAATTAGTTCTGACAGTCCTGGAACAGAAATGTGGACATGACTAATACCTGATATTTGTGGAACTAAACAGCGCGCATGTTACATTAAACCTCCTTTGAAACCCAAATCCAAATCCCTGCCTTTTAACAATGATACTTAGTTAGCATCTAGAACTGATTAAGAACACATTCCAATCAAACACTTCACTCTGCTAACTCTGTTCATGTGTTAAAATTAGACTTTCCTTTGCTCAGTGATTTGTTACAAAAATGATAGTTGATTTTGCAAACTATAAAAAGGCAAAAACTCCATACTCAACTCTTTGGCTGATTAACACCTTCCTCAGAACAGGTGATGATGGCTGAGATTGATCAGTTTTAATGCAGCTACTTTTAGATGCCATTTTCAGCAACAGGTTTTAAGCATGGGCAAAGGGAGTTTAGCACTCTCTGTAATACTGTAGCAGTGGCATATCTTAATTATCAGTAAGTGTATTATCAGCCTTCAGAGGAAATAGGCACACTTCAGAAAAAGTGGAATAAAAGGGCCATTTGCGCTGGAAGTTCACACAACCTCAATTTCAAAACGCTTCTCAGCAGCCCTTACTTTTAGAACAATAGCTGTTGCAAAGTTCCAAAAGTTGTCCCAAAGCACTTCGTCTTTCTTTGGAAAAGATAGTCTTTGTTCTCAATTACTATGTATGCTTAATATTTGCTACCATTGAATGGCATTTTGCACAGTAAGCACAACTATTGATAGAAATTGTGTTTTAGGATTAGCATCAGCTCCAGTTCTTGCACAATTGTTCCTTGGTTCTTACCTACATGAACCTCCACCGTCATTCTTGACTGAGTTGAAATTACGAGTCCCCATTGCCCCCTATTTCATTTGTCTCATGCTTTGTTCACTTCGAACAGTCTTAGGAAATAGTCTAAAAAAGAGATCTTTAAAAAATTCAATAAGTTTGATTTTACTTTTACTTTTTGTTATCAACTTCACTCGCAGTTTTGATAACATACACATTCTTAAGATTCCCATGAAAATTTTGGTTAGGCTTTCAATGGTATATTGGCAAATATACCATGGTGATGTCACAGTTTGAGCAAATCTCATGTTGATCTCGCTGCATTCCCACGATACTTTTTGAAGTAGCTGTTCAAACCACCCTGCAGTCTCATCCTGGGTTTACTTGTGCACACGTTTACCTGATAATTTTGAAACTTTGAGCACATTTAGTATAGGTATCCAACATTTTAATGCGATATTTGAAAAAATATGAAAACGCATAATACCACCTCTTTAAGCTTTATTCAAGTATGAACAAAAGCTTCCTGAAATGTTCTTGCTGGGCTGCACGTGTGAATGCAAACAGGCTTAATTTCCATCCTGACACCACCTTGACTTTTTTCCATCCAGCCCTTAGTAAAACTTTCGTAAGAAGTCTGGGTTAGATGATAAGAGTACACAGCAGAAAATATTCTGGAAATTTGCAGGGCACAAGTGGGTGGGGATGATGAGGTTTAATGCTACCAGTACAACGTGTAAAGGCTCATTTATGCTCCCTTGACATATTTTTAATTGATAGAACTGTCATTACCCACATACTCTCATTACATCGTAATGGATGTTAAACAATGCATCCAATGGAGAAGATCACTCAGTCAAAAGTTACACCAGAGATTAAGAGTCAAAAGTTTCTAACAACAATCATGATGGTTGAGGAGGTACTGATTATGTCTGTTGAGAAAGAGGCAAAACTAGAGGCAGAGTTATAGTTGGCATTGGTCTGTGAGGCCGTAAAATACATCATGATGTGTGAGTTAAGATTTTTTTTCCCCCTGGTAATACGAACAAGAGAAATTGACGATGAGCATTTCTCAGATGGATCAAAATGTTTTGCCTCTTCCAAAGTATTCTTCTTCATTTTGTTGTGTTGTTGTGTCTGTGGTGAACTGTTTGTTACACTGCTCTACACTGCCCCCATGATTTGTGGTGGCACTGCAACATTTGGTCCACATGTGCAAGCTCCCAGAAAACACAGAAATATGGGCGGAAATTAAAGCAAAGTATGGGCAGAGGGCTCTGCCTGTATCTGTATGGGTATTGATTGCAGAGCATAAATGAACCTAAGCAGTGACACAATGAATACAGACATCCAAGGTTGAAGGGGGAGAGGAATAATCATTTTCAAGACGAGAACAGTGAAGCTGTCTGAACATCTATTCTGTTACGCATAGCATTGATGTAAATGCAAAGGCTGTCATCATAGCATA